>NC_136981.1:29835026-29860026 GCF_032717465.1 Coenobita brevimanus | reverse complement strand
ACCACCATCCCTACCACCACTATCATCATCCCTACCACCACTTATCACAGGTACCATGGTCTCCATGGTGGGTGGAGGGGTGGGGGAATGAAGGTTTTGTTGAAGCACATGGCCTCTCATAAAACAAATTTCGTTGACGACTCTGGCTCTGTCCCTGGCGATTCCCTTATTGCCACCTTGCAGCCTTACCAGGCCCATGGTGAATGTCCTCCTTTGCCCCAGCATTCAACTGTGACTGGGAGGCGGTCACTTGGGTAGGTACAGCTTTGGGGTTGAGGGCAGAAGTGGTGCCGGCTCCTTACGCAATGTATCTGGTGCTGAAATCCTCCATAGGAGGATCAGTCCTAGATGTTGATATCTTTGAGCTGCACCGTGCCATAGTGTCATCTTGTGGAAGAGAGCCCAAGATCTCCTCCCAGGGGGATAGAAGCATTCTCATTGAGGTGTACACCCCAGAGGAGAGCTCCCGGCTAATGAATTTGACCTCTGTTGCTGGTTCTGCTGTTACCTGTGTTCCTCATGGAACCTTCAACCAAGGTAAGGGAGTCATTTTCTCTCGTGACATCCTCCGATACTCAGAGGAGCAACTGTTGGAAGAGCTGTGGTCGTTTGGTGTGGTGAAGGTTGAGCGCCTTCAAAAAAAGATAGATGGGCTCTTGACCCCAACTCCACCATTGTTCTTGACATTTGAAAAATTGACATTGCCTAGGTCCGTGAAACTGGCATGGCTATTGCTTCCTGTGACGCCGTATGTGCCAACCCCAAAGTGCTGTTTTCACTGCCAGGGGTATGGACGTGTTAGCCGATTTTGCCGCCACTCACAGGCTGACCTTCCTGGTGTCTGTATCTCCTGTGTCAGACCAAGTCATGCCAGTGACTGTCCAGGACCCCTTAAATGCTATCACTGTGGGGGCCCTCATGCTGTATCTTCTAAAAACTGTCCTCGCTACTGCCTGGAAGAGGAGATTTTGTCATTTCGAACACTTGAGAAGGTTTCATTTTCCGAGGCTAAGAGGAGAGCCCAGACTCGCTTCTTCCAGGCCGGTGTTACTTATGCTTCTGTCCTTTCTGGGATACCAGTACACTGCCCTATGTCTCAGTGACAGCCTCGACCCAATCCAGTGCCCACTGCATCATCTAGTGCTTTGCAGGATGCTGTCCCTATCGTTCATACTGTTTGTGAAAATGAACCTCATGCACCCCCTACTCCGACTGTTTCTGCCCCCACTTTGGTGGTTGATGACTTGCACACTTTTGTGGTGGTGGCAGATGTCCACGTTGACCAGACTCCTTCTCCCGTCGTAGCCAGTATGCCTGAAGCTCCATCTGTACCTGGCAAACGTCACCGTTGTTCATCAGAGTCCTCTGAACATGAAGACCAGCCTCCTAAGGTCTCTGTTGTTGATCCTTCTCTCGACACCTCTCCTGTTCCCTCTGTCCAGCAAGCTGAGGGCTCTAGCCAGGTGACACCTGAAGCTAATGGTTCAGCTCTGGTCCAGTCCCCACCTGAGGATGTTGTTGGACAGCTCGTAGGTGCTTCAGATCTGCAGGATTGAATGGCCTCCTCAAATGATTCGAGTCCTGTGGACTCTACTTCCACTTCTGGGGCTTCTGGTGGGGGAACTGGCTGTCCTACATCTCTAAAGATGGCCCCCAAGCCGCCTTCCAAACAGACTGGTATGCCCACTCCAAGAAGGAGTGTTGTAAACCTTAGTTACTCATCCTCATGTTTGCCTTCGGATGTTAAACAGACGGTGCGGGTTTCTGGTGCTGGGCAGGCTCCTGTGAAGGGCCTTCATAATCATCAATCCAAACCTGCCCGCTTGTCAGGTGTACAGTCCCGCACTTAATCATCATTCCTCCATTATGGGTTCTATCATCCAGTGGAATTGTCGGGGTTTACGTGCTAACTATGAGGAACTGTGTCATCTTGTTTCTCAGTTTACTCCTCTGTGCATGTGCATCCAGGAGACCATGGTAGGTGATGCTGTTCCTTCCAGTCCTTCTGGCTACCATGCCATTTATTTTGATCCTGTGCTGGGCCAAGGTCATCATGAAGGTGCTGCTATCTTCCTTCACCAGGACATTCCGTACAGTCATCTGGACATCTCTTCTACTCTGCAAGCTGTAGCTGTCCAGATGTTTTTACATCAGCAGTATACAGTTTGCAGTCTTCATCTACCTCCTAGTGCTATTGTTGAAAGGGCGGATCTGGAACGTCTTATTCACGGCCTTCCTTCTCCCTTTCTGTTACTGGGAGATATGAATGGTCACCATCCACTATGGGGAGACAGTGAGACCAACCCTCGGAGTGTTATGCTGGCCTCTTTAGTGGAAGATGAAGGGTTGGGCATTTTCAGTGCTGATAAAATGACTTATTTCCATACCCAGACTGGAACTTTTACTGCCATTGATTTGTCTTTATGCTCAGCTGATGCAGTTTTAAATTTTGCCTGGGATGTGTTACCAGACCTGTATGGCAGTGACCATTTTCCCTTACTTTTAACTGCTAGTGCAGTTGGACCTCAGCCACGACTTCCTCGCTGGCTTCTGGATAAGACTGACTGGCCACGTTTGAGGGAATTAAGTTCCACTTCCCTTTCTGTCAATGAGTTTGGCTGTCTTACTGAGGCAGTGTCATATTTCAATGACTTCTTGTACTCAGCAGCCCTTTTAACTATTCCAAGAACGAAGGGTCAATCTCCTAAACGTCCAGTTCCTTGGTGGAACTCTGAGTGCAGTTCCACAGTGAGAGCCAAACGAGTTGCCTTCTCTCGACTTTGTCTTCACCGTGGGGATCCTCAGTATTTGGTGGCGTATCAGAGGGCACGAGCTCATATGAGGCGGGTTTTGAAGGAGGACAGGAGTTCATCCTGGAAGGGTTATGTTTCCTCCATCAATTCGAGGACTTCCATCACCCAGATGTGGAACCGGGTAAGAAAAATTTCAGGGAAATTTACTGCTCCCTCGCCTCCCATTTTATCTGCAGCAGGTGGAACTGTGGCTGGTCCTTTTGCTGTTGCAGAGTTGCTTGCTGATCATTTTGCCAGTGTGTCACAGAAGGATGCGGATACCCCTTCAACTTGCCACCATCGGTGCCTAGAGTCTCGGGGTCTCAGTTTTCCCTCTGCTGGGGGAGAGCCTTACAATGTTTCATTTTCAATTTCTGAACTCCAGGCAGCTCTGTCGCAGTGCCATGACTCTTCTCCTGGTTATGATGATATTCCTTATGCCTTTTTACGTTACCTGTCTGATGAGTCCCTGTTGTTTTTGCTTTCACTGTTTAATAAGATCTGGTGTTCTGGGGAGTTTCCAGCTTGTTGGGGTTTTGCTGTAGATATCCCCATCCCCAAACCAGATAAGGACCACCTACAAGCAACGAATTATTGGCCTATTTCTCTAACGTCATGTATATGTAAAGTTCTGGTAAAGATGGCCAATATTAGGCTTGTGTGGTTTTTGGAGAGAGGTGACTTCTTATCCCCTGCCCAGTTTGGTTTTAGAAAAATGCAATCTACCTCTGATGCACTGCTGTCCTTGGAATCTTCTGTCTGTGAGGTTTTCTCCACTAACCAAAACCAGGCCACGGTCTTCTTCGATCTAAAGAAGGCATGACACTGCCTGGCATCATGGTATTTTACTCTCTATTCATGAGTTTGGTCTTCCTGGGCGCTTGCCTATTTTTATGCAAGAGTTTTTATCTAACCGAATTTTAAAGGTGTGAGTGGGAGGAGTGCTTTCTAATGCTCGAGCACTAGAAGATGGAGTACCACAGGGAAGTATCCTTAGTGTTACTCTGTTTGCTGTAGCCATTAACCCGAGGCATCCCATCGACATATGGGTATGTTGCAACATTTTGCATTGGCGTCCCTTCAATGTACTGGTACGTCGTGCAATTGCAAGGTTCATAATTTGCACAATTTTTAATTTTTGCGCGTGATTTTTCATACATATACATGGGACACCTTCCTCTATTCCTCTACAAGATGCCAAGCAGGGACAATGCCTTACACCGCATAACCTCCCCCCCCCCACACGCCATTGTCTCGGCAATTCACTTGTTACCAGCGACCTGGCCAATAAAGACTTTCAGGGCCAGAGTGATTCCCCAATCGATGACAATGTGGAGGACAAAGTTTACATAGTATTAGAGGAAGAAACAGTCAGAAATGATGATCAGGTAATGTGGCAAAAGAAGGTCAAGTATGGTGATGAGTTAGTGAGTGAAACAATGCTTATAATGCCTATATTACTGTCTGAAAACCAATATACTCTTGTACTACATATGAATTCGTACCAAGTAAATAAATGAATACCATTTATGAGTGGTGTGAAATAGTTACCCTCCCATAGAACTCGTTTTCTTTGGTGCCAGCCTGTTAGAAAACCCAGTCAGGTAAGGAGGTACTGCTACCTGGATCGAGTATTTTAAACCTCAGATGAGCAATTTCTCTATGAAATTTCGATGTTTCTCACCAAAAACGGAGGTTTTAGCCCCCCCCCCAAAAAAAAAAATTGAAAGTACCTAGGGATTGAGGGGTGTCAGAGATGCGAAATAGCTCGGGACGTGACGGGTTAACAGCGTCATCAGTGTGCTGTACCTCCTGACGGTGTACGAGGATCACTATATGTCGATGACCCCGATTTCCTTCACCGCATCGAGAATGTCTCTGATTGAGAGGAAGTTGCAGCTGGCTCTCAATAGAATTTCTGATTGGGCAGAAAATCACGGTTTCCATTTTTCTTCAACAAAGACAGTGGCTATGCATTTTTGTCGTCTTCAAGGGGTTCACCCAGACCCTGACTTGTATCTCTATGGCAGGAGAATATCCTGTGTGGAAGAGACCCGGTTTCTGGGTCTTCTGTTTGATTGACGACTAACCTGGGTTCCTCATATTCATTCTGTTAAGGTGGCTTGTCTTAAAGCTTTGAGCCTTTTGAGGGTTTTAGCTCATACCTCTTGGGGTGCTGACCGTCAGACCCTCCTCCTCTTGCATAGGTCTCTTATTCTTCCTAAACTTGAATATGGGTGTGAGGTCCACTCCTCTGCAACAGATGCCCATCTCCGATTGTTAAATTCAGTGCATCATGTTGGTGTATGTCTGGCAACCGGGGCATTCAGGTCATTCCCAATTCCAAGCTTGTTGGTGGATGCTGGTGTTCTCCCCTTGGATTTGCAACGCCAGACTCAAAATCTTGTGCCATTGTCTCCCAGGATTCCTGATCTTCTGTTTTTGACACCCATCCTTATTTCCCAAAGCCATTTGGTTATACAGGGTCTGGTCTGTTATGTTAATCCTCTCTGTTCTGAGACTGACAATTTGTCCATGTCACGAGTCGGCTCGTGACATCATTTGGTGGGAAACCGCGAACTCTAGTGGAATCCCAGTGTTTATCGTTCAGTTTAACCGCTATGTATTCACCCGGTCAGGAGTGTTTTTCAGGCAATTTTTCAATGTGTCATAAATGATCGTCTTTGTGCGAGACATTAGCACTTCTGCTGAGCGATTTATTATGGGCATGTTTCGCTCATTCTAGCCATTAGTAATGCGGCCACAACACTCGCCTCTTTCCCACAATTTGAAGTCAGTCAAGGTTTGAGTGCCGTGAAAGCAGGTTGGGCCCAGAGCGTAGCAGTGCCACCATTGTCCAGTTCCTGAATTTCCACCTAGTGTGATTGGCGAGAGACTTAGCGGGTGCAGTGTCCTTCCAATAACGACGCCCAGTCGTCTGCTTTTTCACTTTTCTGACCAGTGTTTCCTTTTCTAGGCTTAAGAGTTAGCTTTTGAGTGAGCGAGTAAGTGCGATCTCCTTATTTTGAATTAATTTTGAAATGTAACATAAATTTATTTCTTTGTAATCAATAAATATAACAGTTCTTTTTCTCGAGCTTAATGTAATGTAAACTCGTGTTTTATTTTCCATATTAAGCATATTCTAATTGCAGCTCCTAGCTTGCATAAATGCTTCGCTATTCATAACTGGTACTTAGGCCAGTCTTTTGTATTAAGCTTAAAATCCGTTGTGCAACCAGGAGTTAATGCATCAGCAAGAATCTGCTATCATTAATAGCATGTTATTGATTGTCCGGGGTGAAGTCACTTTCTCCAGAGGCTAACAGTACTAACAAACAGCAATTGTGAGGAATTAGTCTCTGCTGTGTACTGTTGAGAAAGTTTATAAATTCTCGTCCTTAGAGAATCGGCGAAGCAAGCCACATAAAGCAATCATTGCTTGATTTTTAGCAAGACAATTCATTGTCCTGCTATCAGTATTATTGAAAATTATCCTTTAATAATATACCATACTTTTAAAAACCCCGTGACAGTCCACATTGGATCCCAAGGGTGAGTTCTTGGCTACTACCTCGCATGACATTCTGTAGGTCCGTTGTTGAAAAAAGGGCTCACTTCTGTTTCAGGTATCCCTCTCTCTCTTTTTAGAACATACCTCCACTCATGAGGGTTCCGTCCCCGTCTATACTGACGGATCTAAGACTGATACTGGAATAGGATTTGATGTTGTCTTCCCTTCCTTTCTTAGGGGCGGTAGCCTTCCTGGCATTACTTCAGTATATACGGCGGAACTGACTGCAATTTTATATGCTCTTAAAATCATCTTTACTCTCCCCCATTCCGTTTTTATGATTCTTAGTGACTCGCGTAGTGCTTTATCTGCACTGGAGTCTTTAAATGCATCCCATCCATTGGTTTTATCAATAATATTTTAGAGTGGCTTTTTCTTCTTGGCCGTCGTGGCCACCATGTAGATTTCTGTTGGGTTCCTGCACATGTTGGTGTGGTGGGCAGAGAGAGGGCAGATACTTTAGCTAAAGCTGCGTCTTCTCAACAGCTCCCAACCAACTACCCACTTCCTGCTTCTGATGTAACATCTTACTTGCGGTACACAATTCGTATGTGTTGGCAGAGACAGTGGGATGTTGTTTCTCACAATAAACTAAAAGAAATCTTTCAGAGAGTGGTTGTGCCAAGGGTTCTTCCCTCTATGTCTCGGCGATTGGAGGTGGCTCCTTCTAGGCTTCGCATTGGGCATTCTCAGCTTACACATGGGTTCCTCATGTGTGGAGTGACGCAACCGTACTGTGATGGTTGTCTTGTTCCCCTTACTGTCCGTCACTTGCTGGTCGAGTGTCCGAGTCTGGGGTACTTGCGTCAGAGATTCCTCTATAGGCATAAGGGGGCAGATGGTGCCTACTGTTTGTCCTCGATGCTTGGTTAAGCATCTAGCGATTTTGCTGATGTTTTTAGTTTTCTTCAGGAGGCGGGCGTCCTTCCACTCTTATAAGTAATTGATATTTTATAAACTGTTCTTTTATTATTTTCAATGTTTTATTCCTACTAGCAGATATTAACTATATTTTGAATTTGCACTTTTTATTTTGCTGTATCTTTTACTTTGTCGTCCGGCAGCATATGACCCTGGCAGTTGCGTCGCCAGATTTTAATTATTTTCAATCAACCAATCAATCAATCACAGGTACCACCATTCTTATCATTCGTCCCACCACCGCCACGACTACCACCACCATCCCTACCACCATCCCTACCACAACTACCACTGCACCAGGTCAGCAGACTCAATAAGGCCAATTAATACCAAATGTGACCAAAATTCTGTGGCACTTTGACTTGCCATATATTCCAGTGGTGTGGTGTGGTGTGGTGTGTGGTATAGCCTGTGCAGACACCCCACCTGTGTGTGTGTGTGTGTGTGTGTGTGTGTGTTTCGTTTCCTTCTTCCTTTGTTTCTTCCTTCTTCCCCTTCTCTCTCTCTCTCTCTCTCTCTCTCTCTCTCTCTCTCTCTCTCTCTCATCAATACAGTGTTGGCTATGCTCGAGTTATTTGTACTGTACATGTTTTTCATACAAGGGATAAGATCCTTAACTCAAAGTAAACAGAGTACAGAAGCTCTGACGGACCAAATGATCAGTTTTGGTATATGCCGTATACGAAAGAACTAAAATTTATGACACATTCGATCACAGACTGACAAGCCAGACTATACGAAATGCGGGGGAGGCAGTGGCTCAATCAGTAGAGTTGGCCTGCAGTCCTAACTGACCCGGGTTCAAATCCCGCTGGGGCAGGGAACAGTTTAAGGATTTGAATTTCATAAAAGCAGACTTTACTGATCTACCAGAAGACCCGCCGACATGTCATAAAAATACCCCCACTATTACCAATACACCAGTCCTGTATGAGACAGCCCTAGCATATATTCAGTATGGACGGTGGGTGTTAGCGCCGAAGTGGTGACACGTAGAGGTGTGCAGTACGTAGGAGGACTACTGGGCCCTGAAAGCAGGCTTTGAAGCCTATGCCCAGAGTCGGTCACATAAGAAAAAAAAAAAAAAAGTGAATCTGGTGTAGGTATGACATTGATAGACTGATAGTTAGATAGGCATATAAACAGATAGACAGACAGACAGACCGACCGACAGATAAATGATAGACTGATAGACAGATAGATAGTTTACTAACCATAACGTATATATCACTGGTAAAACAAATGTAAGTTTTAAAATATGGAGTTGCATAAGGTTTACACAACAGATGCACTTGATTTACGTGGATATCAAGCAGGATCTTATATCCACTGACACAGGTACCCATACTAGGTTAAAAGAAAATCACTAACGCGTTACAGCAGGCGACTTATCTCTGAAATAACTATGAAAAAATCTAGTCCATGGTAAAATGGAAAGGGACAATGCACACATGGCCATAAACAAAACATGAATTCACTATACAGTATTTACTGTCCTTGTTTGGCTGTTACAGCAAACATGTAT
Organism: Coenobita brevimanus; assembly: GCF_032717465.1. Classification (NCBI taxonomy): domain Eukaryota; kingdom Metazoa; phylum Arthropoda; class Malacostraca; order Decapoda; family Coenobitidae; genus Coenobita; species Coenobita brevimanus. Next base: position 29,851,214 of record NC_136981.1, on the reverse strand, counting down.
ATTGTAAAACTGCCAGTGAAGATCAGTATTAGTCAAATTGTACACACACACACACACACACACACACACACACACACACACACACACACACATATTGTCATGAGTTGGTGCATTCATATATTTAAATAAACTCATGACATTGAACTTGGTGGGAAACCGCGAATTCTAGTGGAATCCCAGTGTGTATCACTCAGTCAACCGCCACGTATTCACTCAATCAGGAGTGTTTTCAGAACCATTTTTCACTGTTTCATAAGTGATCGTCTTTGTGCGCGACATTAGCACCTCCGTTGAGTGATTTGTTATGGGCGTATTTTGCTCACTTCTAGCTGTTAGCAAGTGCGGCCCGTCCTCACCTCTCTCTCACAATTTGAATTCAGTCAGAATTTGAGCGTCATGGAAGTAGGTTTGATTGGGCTCAGTGTCGATGAGTGTGTGTGGCAGCATCCTTCCTCAGCAACTACGCCTAGTTCATCCCGCTGCCTCCGTTGTTCAACGAGTTCCTAAATTCCAACCTAGCATGATTTGACGAGAGGTTCACCTTGGTAGCATCCTCCCTCAGCAACGACGCCCAGTTCCTGCTTAGCCCACTATCTGACCAGTGTTTCTTTTTGTTTTTCCTAGGATTAAGAGTTTAGCTTTTGAGTGAGCGAGTGAGTGTATTCTCTTTGTTATTTTGAAGTCATTTGAGATGCATGTAATGTAAATTTATTTCATTGTAATCAATAAATTTACAGTTCTTTTCTGTTGAGCTTAATGTAATGTAAACTCGTGTTTTATTTCTCCGTTAAGCTTATTTCACTTATAGCTCCTAGTTTGCATAAACGCTTTGCATTATTCATAACTGGTATTTAGGTCAGTCCTTTTGTATTAAGCTTAAAATCCGTTGTGCAGCCAGGAGTTAATTGCACCAGCAAGAACCTGCTTATCATTAATAGCATTGGATATCGATTGTCAGGGGTGGAGTCACTTTCTCGTGAGGCTAACAGTACCAATAAACAACACGTGTGAGTAATTATTCTCTGCTGTGTACTGTTGAGAAAGTTTATAAATTCTTGTCCTTAGAGAATCGGCGATGTAAGCCAGAAAAAGTAATCATTGCTTGATTTTCACAAGTCAATTCTTTGTCCTGTTCTCAAGTATTATTGAATATTATTTTTTAATATTGCATATCCTAAAAACCCCGTGACATTTGGCGACCTCGCCAGGATATTAACTCCTAGCTCTAAAGTTATTCACGAGATAATACTCACTCACTCATACTTAGGTATTTATTATTAAAGTCTATAGGCACTATCTTACTGGTGATTATTAACTCAGTTCTATTAATTTGCGTAATAGTTTTCACAGTCAGTTCTTTGTTTAATTTTCTTTCTTTACCAGTTTAATTAGATAAAACTGGTCACCATTAACCTGTGCCTATATTCTTTATTCTCGATTATTGGCATCTTTCTCTGCAAAATTGCAGTCAGTACTGAGTCTCTAGTTCGCTTAGATTGACTTAGCATCATGTCTACCGGCGTCTATGTACAGGAAGCTAAAGATATGGGGCTTACTGACCCCGAGAAAATAAAGGACTATATCCTCTCTCGGTTTAATTACGAGCAGCAATGCGAGAGTGATGCTCATGAGGAGTGTCGAATTCAGTATGAGGAACGTGAAAAAGAGCACGAATACGAGCGAGAACAGCGCGAGGAACGCGAGAGAGAACGAGAACACGAGCGAAAACAATGCAAACTCGAGTTAGAACACGAGCAAAAACTACGCAAACTTGAGTTAGAACAACGAGAGAGAGAACAAGAACACGAATGTGCCGAGCGAGGAGCACACGAAAAAAATGAATTTGAAATGTTGAAGTTCAAGTGAGATTCCTTGGCTTCAGACACATCTGGTGCAGCTGGCCCAAGCTCCACGAGCACTATCCCTGCACATATTATGGCGACCCCACACATCAAGCTTCCCCCATACAAGGAAGGTGAGCGAACCGAGCCATACATAGCTCGTTTTGAAGACATGGCTCAACTTTACCAGCTGGATGATGCAGCTAAGCGGCTTCAGTTTCTTAGCCCGTTTAAGGGCTCTGCCCTCGATATTCTCCACAGAATTCGTGGAGACAATCTCACATACGAGATGATGAAGGCCGCACTCGTCAAAGCGTACAGTCTCACAGTTGACGACGCCAAGAGTCAGTTCATGAGGGCGCGTTTACAGGAAAAAGAGGCTGCCATTCAGTTTCTTGACCAGCTTACTGCTTACTTAGATGAGTGGATGGAGAAAGATGAAACTCCTTCCAGGGGTGAGGAGATAATCGACCTTATGCTGCGCACGCAGCTAGAAAAGTCGTGGCCTACTGAACTTATGGCTCAGCTTAAGATCTGCCAGGTATGAGATGCCAGCCAAATGGTGAAGAAGGCTGATGCATTCTTCACTGCATGCAGGTATCAAACTCGCAAGCAGCATACCTGGAACAGGAAAGCTGATAAATCTGGGAAACCGTCTCAGACTGAACCCCAGCAACAAGGCCGTTTTCAGAATAATGGCCAAGGGCCAAAACCGCAGAGGAAGGACCAGGGGCAAAACACTCAGAAACCTGAGTGGAAGAGGTACAACAGGTACCCTAACCAGCAGCAGTATCAGCCACGCAACCGACCGTCGGGACTTTCCTTTTCAGCACCAACCCCTCAGAGGCAGGAGGTGAAGCAGCCTTCATTCCCCAGCAGCAGCATGGTGGTGTCGTCCCTAGCAGTACGGGTACTTCCCCACAGTTTACTAGTCCCTCAGCGACAGTGAACACTTCTCCACAGGAGGCCAATGCTCTGTCTCCCCAGACAGTGAGTACAACCCCTCAAGTGTCAATTCTCAAGACATCATGTTTGTCGCATCATTTATTCAGCAGCCTAATCAGTGGCTGGCTGCTTCCTCCACAGGCCCTCCCACAGGTGAGAGTGCCTTCCTTGTTCAGCCAGGGTTTGTGGGAGGCATTCCTGTGAAGGTCCTGAGAGACAATGGGTCCTCAGGTTGCTCAGAGAGGCAGAGTCTAGTTCGGCCTGAGAAGTACACAGGTCGACAGATCCAAGCTAACCTTATTGGTGGATCAGTGAGATTGTTCCCTGAGGCATGTATCCAGGTGGCATCTCCATTTTACACTGGTACGACACTCGCAGTTGTCATGCCAGAACCTTTATTTGACCTTATCATAGGCAATATTCCTGGTGCCAAGCATAGTTGCACCGAAGATGACGCTACTCAGACTTCGGCTACAGTAATACGAGCCATGGCTGAGGCTCTGAACTGTGTCACCCCGATGACCATTGAATTGCAGCAAGATCTGATGTGTAGCCAAGTTGTTGTTCAAGAACAACACTCTGACCCAACACTTGCTGCCGTGCAAAAGAAACAAAAGGGTAGAGTGATAAAGTATTCACGGGGAGGTCAAGCCAAGTTCCTTCGTAAACAAAGACTACTCTACTGTGAGTCACAAACACCCAAGGGCGAGGTTCGACTGCGGTTTGTCGTTCCCGCCAAGTATCACCAAGCAGTGTTAGAATGGGGTCATTGTTGAGCCTTAGGAGGTCACATGGGCAAAAGGAAGACTCAGGGCTGTATCCGAGCTGACTTTTTCTGGCCAGGGATGGGACGAGAAATAGATAGCTTTGTGCGTTCCTGTAACCCATGTCCACGTAGCACCAATCAGGGACATGTCCTCCCTGTGCCGTTTGAAACCACACCTGTAAACTCTGAGTCAGTTGAGAGACAGGGCAATGGTGAAGTGGGTGCAGACCTGACATCTCACCTGTTGGCCCCACAGGGCACAGCATGTCCAGGGCCTGTACATACATATGTACCGTAAGGTAAGGGGGAAGTTCGAGAACCCCACAGAGACAGTCCGAGGCTGTGTATGAATTACCTTGTGGAACATCTCGAGCTGTGGGCCTCCCTGAGGATTCCCGGAGAATGCACATTATCCACATGAGTGTTCACACCCATGGTGGGTGTCAAAACGTGACCTGCCCGAGACTGCGCAGCGATTCTCAGCTTCCTGTCATTAATCGTAAGCGTAGAGTTAGGTTAACCAGTAAACTGCCCATTCTAAGAGATTTGAGCAATTCAAGAACTGACACGTTTGCTGGTTAATAATGTTAGGTTAACCAGTAAACTGCCCATTCTAAGAGATTTGAGCAATTCAAGAACTGACACGTTTCCTGGTTAATAAGTTAGCTTAACCAGTAAACTACAAGGGTCCTGAGAGATTTGTAAATCCTAAGACTACGTTTTAATAATGACATAAGTACTGATTGCTAGGCAGAGAAGGAGAAATGACACTTTTGATGCTCCACCTTCATTCCTTTTGCAGGTGCAGGTGGCGGGTGCAGCATTGTCATGCAGATCAACTGGCCTTCCCTGCCGAATGCTGCCGCCTCTTCTCTTCTGCCTCATCGTCATTATTTACTATAAATTTGTATTACATGATTTTACACGTAGGTACAGTTAGACCACAGTTGTCACACCTACACCATGTATTACATACATCACGCTACATAACAATTAGTTGTTAATGTAAATGTGGCAAATTTTTTGGTCAGTTTGACCTAAGTACAGGATTTTTCACCATCGTCATGGAGTTTTTCCCTCAAGCTTGCTTCTATTAACGTAAATACTAGGTTTTTTCGCTCACTGGCGACTATGACTTTCCCCTGTAGCAGGATAGCACACACACACCACACTGTGAATCTTGTGTGACTGAGTTAGGATTTATATGTATGTATATTGAAATTTTTTTTCCTGAGAAAAAAAATTCATTTTGATGGGGCGTAATGTTACGAGTTGGTGCGATCATATATTTAAATAAACTCGTGACATTGAACTTGGTGGGAAACCACGAATTCTAGTGGAATCCCAGTATGTATCACTCAGTCAACTGCCACGTATTCACCCGATCGGGAGGGTTTTCAGAACCATTTTTCACTGTTTCATAAGTGATCGTCTTTGTGTGCTACATTAGCACCTCAGCTGAGTGATTTGTTATGGGTGTGTTTCGCTCACTTCTAGCCGTTAGCAAGTGCGGCCCGTCCTCGCCTCTCTCTCACAATTTGAATTCAGTCAGAATTTGAGCGTCGTGGAAGTAGGTTCGATTGGTCTCAGTGTCGAGCAGCGTGTGTGGCAGCGTCCTTCCTCAGCAACGACGCCCAGTTCATCCCACCGCCGCCGTTGTCCAGCGAGTTCCTGAATTCCCACCTAGCGTCATTTGACGAGAGGTTCAGAGTGGCAGAATCCTTCCTCAGCAACGACGCCCAGTTCCCGCTTAGCCCACTCTATGACCAGTATTTCTTTTCGTTTTTCCTAGGTTTAAGAGTTTAGCTTTTGAGTGAGGAAATGAGTGTATTCTCTTTGTTATTTTGAAGTCATTTGAGATGCATGTAACTTAAATTTATTTCATTGTAATAAATAAATTTACAGTTCTTTTCTTTTGAGCTTTATGTAATGTAAACTTGTGTTTTATTTCTCCATTAAGCTTATTTCACTTATAGCTCCTAGTTTGCATAAACGCTTTGCATTATTCATAACTGGTATTTAGGTCAGTCCTTTTGTATTAAGCTTAAAATCCGTTGTGCAGCCAGGAGTTAATTGCACCAGCAAGAACCGGCTTATAATTAATAGCATTAGATATTGATTGTCAGGGGTGGAGTCATTTTCTCGTGAGGCTAACAGTATCAATAAACAGCACGTGTGAGTAATTAGTCTCTGCTGTGTACTGTTGAGAAAGTTTATAAATTCTCGTCCTTAGAGAATCGGCGAAGTAAGCCGGCATAAAGTAATCATTGATTTATTTTCACAAGTCAATTCTTTGTCCTGTTCTCAAGTATTATTGAATATTATTTCTTAATATTGCATATTCCTAAAAACCCCGTCACACACACACACACACACACACACACACACACACACACACACACACACACACACACACACACACACACACACACTCCACACACACACACACAACTCTCTCACGTGTATGAGCAGAAACCGTAAATACAGAGCCAGATACAAAAGTCGTTCACCTCCCCAGCCTCTCTATCAAGCCTGGATTCACAGACGCTTACACGCAGCTTAGTACACTGGGATGCATATAATTATTCATCTGTGGGTGATATGCATCTTTATCCACAACGACTCATTCAAGCACCTGACTCCAGCGCTGAGAGAGGCAGGAGAAGGGTGCGTACCTTTGACTGTGGCTGTAGAGATGTGTAGTGTGCGTAGGTTTTAACAAATAACAAGATTTTGGCTGGACAGGACAACGCGGCACAAAGGAATGCCCTGCATTTCAATTACATACCAAATCCAGCCTCAAGTCCACAAGAAGAAGGATAGCCAACGCACACCACACCGCGTCACGCCACGACACACCACACCACACCACACCATCAGTCACATTCCGACGCCAGACTTTGATGAAAACAAGCAAAAATATAAAGTTTGCAAATTAATGGAAAGCCAATATTGGCTGTTATACACGGAGATGAAATAGTCCCACGTTAGTCCAAGTTTCAATAACATAGTAGAGGCAGCCAGTACATTGATAGATAGATGGATAGATAAATAGACGGATAGATAGGTAAATAGATTGATACAGAATATATATATATATATATATATATATATATATATATATATATATATATATATATATATATATATATACACACACACACACACACACGTTGGTTTCACTAAAACCCTAAAAATTGGCAAAAATATCCCCCAAATGACATAAAGCAACACTTTTTTGAGTACCATTTGACCGGCTTCGGCATGACACTGTTGACAGTGGCCACTACTGATACAAGCATCGAAATTTCCTATCATCTGCCTATATGACTTTTTTTTTTTTCTTATAGCAAACAAAAGAAAAACTGGGGTAAATTCCATATTGTCGTTGTTGTTGTTATTATTATTATCATCATCATCATCATCATCATCATTATTATTATTATTATTATTATTATTATTAGTAGTAGTAGTAGTAGTAGTAGTAGCAGTAATTCACTAATTTATTATATAGTAAAACCATACTGGAAAAAGGCTTTACCGACTTTTACTTTTGGATTAGGCTGATGCATGTCATCGTTTTTGCGTGACAGCATTAAGTTCCCATTACAGACAAACATACAGACGCAAACTTAGGATTACAGAATTATAGATATAAAAACTGATATCTACCATAGCCCCTTGTAAACTACCTATCTATCTATCTATTGCCAGGCGCCTCAATCCCGTAAGGAGTGGCCACAGACAAATCACCTTCATGTCGCCCTGTCCCATGCCATTTCACTGCCCTTCCCCCAGCTCACACCTCCCTCTCTAATATACGGCTCCATTCCATCCCTCCATCTCATCCTTGGTGTTCCCCTTCCCCTCCCCCTCCCTTACAGACACTCTTCTCGTTGGTCCATCCTCTCCACACGGCCAAACCACCTCAATGCATTTCTCCTAACGCTTTCCATCACATCCACATCCACACCACAGTGCTCCTTCACTTCCTCACTTGTCAGTCTGTCTCTCCATGTGACTCCACATGCTCCTCTCAAATAACTCATTTCCACTGCTCTCACTCTTGCTTGTGTCCCTCCAACAAGGTCCAAGCTTGATTTCCATAAGGTAGAGATGGTATCACAATACTGTCATGCATCGAATTTTTTACTTCCATGCTCACTTCCCTGTTCCTTATTACTGCTTTCAAAGAACCAGCAACCTTTCTTCCTTGTTGTACCATTTCAAGCACTTCATCCTTGAAACTTCCATCCTTCCTCATCACACTACCCTCGTAAACATACATTACAATTTTGTCGGTTTGTGTCATAATCTTATAAATAATGTGAATATTTTATCCTGTCAAAAGCTTTATACGTAAAATAAAACTTAATTCATTGTTTATCTTTTTTTATGAAATTCAATAAGCGGTTGGTGATGAAACAACGTAAAAGGAATTTGATGGCAGTAATGGGCTGTTCAAATGAGGGATTTGAGACATGTATGGGTAAGATGGGAGTTGGTAGTAGGATGAGTGAAAACGGAGTGAGGTTTGGAAGCTTCTGTCTAGCAAATGACCTAGTCATCGGGGGCACACTCTTTCAGCATTGCAATATACACAAGACAACTTGGGTGTCGCCGTGTGGAAAATATAAAAATCAGATTGATCACATCGCTATCAGTAGAAGGCATAGAAGTTCTCTGCTAGATGTTCATGTTAAACGGGGAGCGGATATTGGTAGTGACCATCAACTCTGCATTGCAAAAATAAGGTTTAAACTTAAAAATCAGAAGAAGGAAAAATCTGGTGTTGGTAGATACGATATTGTTAAGCTTAGAAGGGAAGGAGAAGAAAAGGAGGAATTCAGATTAGAATGCAGAAATAGGTTTTTGGTGTTGGAAACGTTGGAAGAGGGGGAGAGAAGTGTAGATGAGATGTGGGAGGATGTGAACAAAGTTTTGCATGAGACTGCTGAATGTACGATTGGAAGGAGACATAGATTCAGGAGAAAGAAATGGATATCAGAGGAAACGTGGGATATGATAAAAAGAGAGGTGAGGCTAAATTGAGGAGTGAGATGCAATGCGTTGATGAACGAGAGATTGAATTAGCAAGAGCTGCGTATTGGAGTTTGAATTCAGAAGTAAGAAGGTTAGCTAGGAGAGATAAAAGAAGATGTGTGGATGAAAAGGTTGCAGAGACTGAAATCTTAATAAACAAAAATGATGGACAGAGTCAAAGAATAGCATATGAATCGATTAGAGAACTGAGTGGTAATGCAGGTAAACGCAAGGAAATACCAGTTAGGGACAGGGAAGGAAATTTATTGACCAAAGATGGAGATATTAAAAATAGATGGAAAGAGCATTTTGAGACAGTTCTTAATAGACCAATACCACCAGAAGAGGATATACCGTCTGCTCAGGAAGATTTAAATATAGAAACAGGAGAGTTGAGGCTTGCAGAAGTGGAGAAAGCAGTAAAACAGTTAAAGAATAATAAGGCACCAGGGGAGGATGGTTTATTTCCGGAAATGTTTAAAGTGGAGGGGGATAGATTAATAATGATCTTGACCAAGCTATTCAATAAGATATGGGTGACGGGGTTACTACCATCAGTTTGGAAGAATGGTGTAATTGTTAAAGTTCCGAAGAAGGGAGACCTGAGTGAATGTGGTAACTGGAGGGGAATCTCTTTGTCATCGATAGCTTTGAAAGTTTTCAGTAGAGTGTTGTTAAATAGGTTGGAGCCGGTGGTTGAGGGTATTCTGAGGGATGAACAGGCTGGTTTTAGAAAGGGACGTGGTTGCAATGATCAGATCTTTATAGTTAGGCATTTGATGCAGCAAGTTAATGAAATGATAGTACCGTTAAGTCTTTGTTTTGTTGATTTTGAAAAGGCTTTTGATAGTGTTTCGAGAGAGACTATGGGGAAGATCATGAGACATTATAGAATACCAGAGGAGTTTGTGAGGGTCATTATGAACATGCATAAGGACACATTTTGTAAAGTGATGGTTGATGGTTGTCTGAGTGATTCGTTTGAAGTCAAGTCCCGAGTAATTCAAGGTGGTGTTCTATCGCCTTTACTATTTATATTGGTCATTGATTACATTATGAAACGCGTTGGAACAGAAACCGGTGCAGGTATACTTTGGGGAGAGAACAGGAAACTTTTGGATTTAGATTATGCAGATGATATAGTTTTGATTTGTGATGGGCCAGAAGAGATGCAGAGAGTGTTGGACTGTTTGGTGAGTGAAGGTCGCAAGGTGGGTTTGGTTATTATTTGTGGAAAAACTGAAATAATCAATATGAATATGGAAAATGCGCAAGAATGTGTAATTGGAGGTATGGTTGTAAAGCAAGTTGATAGGTTTAAATATTTAGGTACTTATTTAGCCAAGGATGGTTCTTTGAACTTTGAATTCGAAGAAAGGTTAAAGAAGGCTAATCAGGCAATGGGAATGCTTAAAAATATTTGGAATAATAACAATTTTTCTGTGCATACAAAAATCAAACTTTATAAGGTAATGGTTAGGAGTATCTTAATTTATGGACACGAGTCTTGGTACAGCACAGTGACTATGGAAAATAAATTCTTGGTGTTTGAAAACAAAGCACTTAGAAGAATATTAGGAGTTAAGTGGTGGGAAAGGATACCAAATAGTAGAATTAAAGAAATAACGGGAGTGCAGCCGGTCGATGAATATGTTAGGTTCTCACGATGGAAGTGGCTAGGACATGTGTATAGGAGACAGGGAATAGTACGAGGTACACCAGGGTGTGTGGCACTTGGTAGGAGAGGTAGAGGAAGGCCAAAAGAGACGTGGGTGAGGACAATGAGACGGGAAGCTGGAGATGAGTGTTGGGGAGATCTTGAGGAGTTAGCACAAGATATGATGTGGTGGTGTGAGTTCATCAAGGCCCTATGCATCCCCGAGGGTGCCACAGGAAATGATTGAATGATTGATTGAAAAATACTTGGCCATATTGAAACAGGGCTGAGGGTAATTACAAAACGATTAGCAATGTAATTAGTTAGATTGCATTAATACCACTTACTACCACTTAACCCTTTCACTCCCAGATTATATTAATACCACTTTACCCCTTCACCCCCAGATTACATTAATACCACTTAATCCCTTCACTTCCAGATTACATTAATACCACTTATACCACTTAACCCCTTCAGGCCCAGGACATATGTCTTATTTCCTGCTGCCCTTAGACTACTTTATTTAAGAAAAGACTATATATAATTAAAAGGGTTAGGTCCAGCCTTGATTAACCCTTTCCTTACAAGACGTTCTCTTCTGGGTTATAAAATTAAGTGGTAACAGAGAGAGAGAGAGAGAGCTATTTACTCGTTTCATAACCGTAGTTGCATATACATCTACAGTGAAGCAGGGGACCATGTTCATGTAAATCTTTCACCTCTCTCTCTCTCTCTCTCTCTCTCTCTCTCCTGCCGTCAGTATGTCTTAGCCTTCTCCAATTTTTTAAAATATGTTTTTCTCTCCTCTCTTCCCTTCTCCTTCCTTCTCCTACTCCGACCTCCCCTATTGATTCTCTCTTTCTCTCTCTCTCTCTCACTCTCTCTCTCTCTCTCTCTCTCTCCACCTGACCTTCCCCGCAGCCCACCATCTCTCAATTTCTCCCCTCTTCTTCCCTGTTTCCCCTCCATTCCTTCACTGCTAGTTCTTTTCTTTCTCTCTCTTCCCCCTTCGTTTTCTTCTTTAGTCTTCCTCCCTCCCCTCTCCTCCACTGTTTTCATTCCTCTTCATTCTTTTTCCTGCTCTTAATCCTTTCTTTACTAAGTTACTGTATTATTTTCACTCTTTCACGTTTCTGTGTATCATTCTTCTCTTGCAGTGTTTTACCGATCTCATTCTTGGATCACTATTGCCGTCATTCACTTACATGGCCACCTTCATTCTGATTCTCACATTCACTTTCATTCTTTTTCCTTCCTTCATTTTCTTATCTCTCTCTTCCTCCTTCACAACTTTTCTTCTTGCACGTCTTCTTCCTCTTTTCTTTCTCCTTTCCTCCTCACTTTTCTTTGTTCTTCCATTTCTTCTTTTCCACCAAATATTGCACTAAGTTTTCACAACCACTCTTTCTCATTATCGTCATCATCATCATCATCATTCTCTCTCTCTCTCTCTCTCTCTCTCTCTCTCTCTGTTATAAAGAAGCTTCAAAAGGAAAATTTATTAAGTGATCTTTGAAATGTTCTTTAAGTAAAAAAAAAATACCAGTTTGCCCTCGAGCTGCGATGAAAACTGGCTAGCCCCCAGGCAGACCTATCTATCTATCTATCTATCTATCTACCTACCTACCATGTTTATCTTCCTACGATGTCTGTCTACCTGTTTATCGATCTATCAGTCTATTTATCCATCTGTCTATCTACCTACCATGTCTATCTACCTGTCTATCTATCTATCAGTCTATCGATCTATCTATCTACCATGTCTATCTACCTATCTATATCAGTATCTATCAGTCTGTCTATCTATGTATTTATCAATCTACCAGGTCTATCTACCTGTCTATCTATCTATCAGTCTATCTATCTATCTATTAATCTATCTATCTATCTATCTATATGGACAGATAAATACCAGTACAAGAACAAAAGACAACCCAATCAACCTCGGTGTAAGAATAATATATAAATAAACAAATAAATAAAATCCAACCTGGGGACACCTCTCATAGTAAAGAGGCTAACCCAAAGAATAAAAAAATAGATAGATAGATAGATAGATACACTGATAAAAAAAAGGAATAATATTGAGATGTGAATTTTCAGAAGGGTATCCTAACTAGAGCACCTGTGATGGAATTTGTGGAGAGATAGAGAGAGAGAGAGAGATTGCTGTGAGCGTTGTCTATTACAGCGATGAAATATTCGCTCCATTCTCAGTTCTTCATGAGAGAGAGAGAGAGAGAGAGAGAGAGAGAGAGGACGAGCAATGGATGTTTTAGTATGTTTGCGTTGGACGGTGACTAGTTCAAGGTATTAGTTTGGCGTGTGTGTGTGTGTGTGTGTGTGTGTGTGTGTGTGTGTGTGTGTGTGTGTGTGTGTGTGTGTGTGTGTGTGTGTGTGTGTGTGTGTGTGTGTGACTAGAAGATTAACTAGAAAGAAAATGAATGTGTGTGTGTGTGTGTGTGTGTGAGAGAGAGAGAGAGAGAGAGAGAGAGAGAGAGAGAGAGAGAGAGAGAGATTAGAAGATTAAGCAGAAAGTATATGTGTGTGTGTGTGATTAGAAGTTTAACTTAAAAGAAAATGTGTGTGTGTGTGTGTGTGTGTGTGTGTGTGTGTGTGTGTGACTGGAAGATTAACTAGAAAGAAAATGAATGTGTGTGTGTGTGTGTGTGTGTGTGTGTGTGTGTGTGTGTGATCAGAAGATTAACTAGAAAGAAAATGTGTGTGTGTGTGTGTGTGTGTGTGTGTGTGTGTGTGTGTGTGTGTGTGTGTGTGTGTGTGTGTGTTCAGTAGATTAACTAGAAAGAAAATGTGTGTGTGTGTGTGTGTGTGTGTGTGTGTGTGTGTGTGTGTGTGTGTGTGTGTGTGTGTGTGTGTGTGATATGAAGATTAAATAGAAATAAAATGTGTGTGTGTGTGTGTGTGTGTGTGTGTGTGTGTGTGTGTGTGTGTGTGTGTGTGTGTGTGTGTGTGTGTGTGTGCGTGCGTGTGTTCTACTCAGCTCAGGAGAGAGACTTTTCGAGGAGGAGAGGTAAGCTACAACCTTCACCAACCCATTTCTATTACTTGTAATTAAATACAAGACACACACACCAGCACCTGTTAAAGAGCTCACCTTGACTAATTACAAGAGGTTAAGTAGTGACTCAAACAAACGCGATGGGTCACTGGCAACGCGGCCCCGGTATGTAGTAGACTACGGCAGTGTTTGGGGCATTATTGACCTCCCCCTTCCCCTAGCAAATCCACGCCCCGGTCATATCAGTGCCACAAACGTGAAGGCGTCCCTCTCCAACACCAGCTTACGATCATACGAGAGGATATGAAGTAGCCTCAAACAAGCAAGAATGGCCACTGACCGAGATCCACATACCCACTGAACCTATGGCTGCTTTGCCAGTGCACCGTCCTCCTTTCGTGGGACAGGGAGAGGATTTTGGGATGTTAGAACAACCGGTAAGATTCACCGCCCCGTCACATCAATACCACCACGTGAAGGCGAGCTTCTCTTGTACCTATCAAAGGGCATACGGTGATAATTGGAGAGGATAGGACATAACTCCCAAGTCAGGAATGATAACTGTGAACGTTGCCTCACACATCCACTGAACATAAGACTGTGTTTTGTGACTATAAGACCCCAAGAAAATCACCGCCCTGTCATATCAGTGCCACTGCTTGAAGGAGTCCCTCTCCAGCACCAGCTTACGGTGATAGAGCGTATAAGGAATGGCCTCAAACTGTCGTGAATAGCCAGTGAGAACGGTGCGCCACATATCATGTAAGCAACGACTGTGTTTTGTGAATATATGACCGCCAGCCAATCACGGGGCAATGCACTCACTTAGGGCGTTATGGGCTGTCAATATTCTGATAATCAATGGCCACCCAAACAAAGAAGAAAGAGCAAAGGGTGATTGCAGGTGTTGTTGTTGTTGTTATTGCTCAACCCCGGTCAAGCCTGGCCCAGTATACCAGTCAACCGCAAGTATGCAGAGCCCGTACGGAGTTGTCCCATGGGTTCCGTACACGTTGATGTGTCTTAGTGTGGCATGTGCTGTGCAGTGCTGCATTATGTGTGTTATGTTGTGTGTGTGTGTGTGTGTGTGTGTGTGTGTGTGTGTGTGTGTGTGTGTGTGTGTGTGTGTGTGTGCTGTGCAGTGCTGCATTATGTGTGTTATATTGTGTGTGTGTGTGTGTGTGTGTGTGTGTGTGTGTGTGTGTGTGTGTGTGTGTGTGTGTGTGTGTGTGTGTGTGTGTGTGTGTGTGTGTGTGTGTGTGTGTGTGTGTGTGTGTGTGCAGTGCTGCATTTTGTGTGTGTGTGTGTGTGTGTGTGTGTGTGTGTGTGTGTGTGTGTGTGTGTGTGTGTGTGTGTGTGCTGTGCAGTGTTGCATTATGTGTGTTATGTGTGGACTTATTCTACAAGCAGGGCAGGTGTCATCTGTGATTACACCTGGTCACTGAGGAGGACTGGGTGCTGTCCTGATCTAAGCCCCACTGGTGCGCTCGACCATCTGTATTTATGGACACCTCTGATGGGTGGATGTCAGTAGGGGGCGTGTAGTATGGTGGTGTGATCGAGGTGTTGTATTGCCCTGAGTGTGAAGTGTGTAGGTGTTTCTTCACTGCTAGTGTTGCAGTGTCTGGAGGTGGGGTGTTGTTGAAGACGGTGTGGTAATGTTGGTGTGGTGATTGCAGGGCTGGAGGGAATCAACTGCATGCACGTAGGTCTGATGAGGGACGCCTTCGAGTAATGGCACATTCATTTAGTTCAGTGATGACCGTCTCGTGTAGCCGTATATGTCGCTTTATTATGTCCTGGCCAATTCATTTGATGAGCAAGTGTATTTAGACTGAAGGATGAATTTGGCTAGTAACTAAGGAGACTTAATCATGACAGTATTCAAGGTGTGAGAGTGGCCCACTTCCGTCAGGTGAAACTAATCGTCTCTACTGAAGGAAACCCAGAGGACGACACATTTTATATTCTTTGTTGTAGAGGGACGCTTTCATGTGGTGGCACCGATACAACTGGGCGGTGGAGCTGCCTGGCTATACAAACATCTCTTAACTCCCTATCCCCCTCCCACAAAAAGGAGGATAGTGGTCCGCAGGAGAGGGGAACTTCATCCTGCAGTCCAGTGGGTTCAAGTCCAGATGAACCTGGGTTTGCAACTACTTCTTCTTCTACTACTACAACAACAGCAACTACTACTACTACTAATACACCATCATCACCACTGCTACAACTACTACTACTGTTACTACCACTACTAGTACTACTATCACTACCACCACCATCACCACCTCCACTACTACTATTACCACAACCACCCTGTGATTTTCTTCTCGTTTGGGCTTCATCCTTTCCTAATTTATTATCGCCTCTTAAGGACGGTTTTAACTCCCTATCCTCCGAGAAGAGGATGGTGGACTGCAGGAGAAGGGGCCGCTTAAGCCTGCAGTCCACCGGGTTCACGTTTCGGATGAGTCTTGGGCCAGAATAACAACAGGAAGGCCATTGGTGTTAGAAGGTTTGGCGATGGGGAAAAATTGACTCACCCAGGTGAAAATAAAAGTCTGTCCTTACGTGAATAGAAAACGGGTGAGAGAGAGAGAGAGAGAGAGAGAGAGAGAGAGAGAGAGAGAGAGAGAGAGAGAGAGAGAGAGAGAGAGAAACTGATAAGATGAATAGGTAAAGATTGGTAAATAGGTAGATGAACTGGTGGATTGATAGATAGATAGATAGACAGAATGACAGAGACAGACAGACATATATAAAGATATAGATGAATAGTCAGATAAGGAGAGAGAGAGAGAGAGAGAGAGAGAGTTGTAAATATAGGAAACAATAGCCGTGTCACCTCTGTCTATTATTAGGGAGCTTAAAGAATAGATATATGTCTCTGTCTATTATTAGGGAGCTTAAGGAA
>NC_136981.1:29765026-29830026 GCF_032717465.1 Coenobita brevimanus | reverse complement strand
AACCTGAAAAGGAAGTAGAAAATGATCGGACAAAAATAAAAAATCAGAAGCGGGAGAAGAGAGAAACCCGAGCAGACTATTAAAAATCCACTGACTAGGAGGGCGTAAAAAGAGACGCCACATCGGAAAACTCGTAAAACGAGACGCCACAGAGGAAAATCACGTAAAACCAGAAAGCACTCAGAGTATAGGCTACCTCTGCCAATGCCATTGCCATTAAAAAGGATCCGGATCAGGATGCGTGGGTATTGGATCTGGACCAGGATCCGAATCCGGCCCCAAATGTAATAAATTCTTTCTTGGTCCATGGCCTACCTTTTCACAAAATTTCATTGATATTCATTAAGAACTTTTGGAGATATTGTGCGGGATGCTCCGGATCCAGATCCGGGCCAAAATTTAAATTTCTTCCTTGGCTCATGGCCCACCCTTCCACTAAATTTCATCAAAATCTGTTCATAATATGTTGAGTAATCAGTGCCGTTTCTAGCCTATTGGGGGCCCTATGCGAAATGCTGTTTGGGGGCCCCTATTTTGTGAAACCATGGTGGGGAGATTCCAAACCCTCTAAGGTGGTCCGGGGGCACGCCCTTTAACATTTAAATGCATCAGTCTGGTGCACTTCAAGAGGAAAAGAGTGACTCGTCACACATTTTAATTTCTAAAAAAATAAAAAATAAAAAAATAATGGTAGATGGGGGGCCCCCTAGTGGCTTCGGGGACCCTATGCAACCGCGTAATTCGCATACAGTAAGAACGGCATTGCTTCTAACTGACAGACAAACAGACAGACAAACCAACGCGGGGTAAAACAACCTTCTTGTCGGAGGTAAAGAGACGCCAGAAAGGAAAATCACGTCAAAAGAGACTCCATAGGGGAAAACCGCGTTAAAAGAGACGCGGTAAAGGAAAAGAGTGGAAAGAGGATATAATGGCGCAAAAATGGCTAACGACTGAGTACCCCCCCTTAGCACCCTTCCCCTCCCCTCCCCCCCTCCCCCCACCCTCACAGACCAAAAGGGTAAAATCGGAACGTAATGAGATGTTTCTGATTAACTGCGGAATCTTGAAGGTGAGACGGATGGAGGTGAAGGGGATGAGGGAAGGTGAGGATAGGGGTGCAGTATAAGGGTGGGGATAAGGGTTAAGTATAGGGGATGAGGATAGGCGAGAAGAAGGACTAGGAAGGAGGGCAGGTGAGGATAAGGGTACAGTATAAGGGTGAGATAAGGGATAAGTATAAGGGATGAGGATAAGTGAGAATAAAGACTAAGAAGGAGGGTAGGTGAGGATAAGGGTGCAGTATAAGGGATAGGAATAGGTGAGAACTGGGATAAGGGATGAGAGATAAGAGTAAATGAGGATAAGGGAACAATATAAGGGTGTTGAGAAATGAGGATGAGGTGTATGAGGAACGTAGGACGAATGAGGATAGGAGAGTGGAGGGTAAAGGCTTCCTAACACTTTTTCCTGAGCTATTTATTTTGAGTATCACATTTTCTTTTCTTTTCTTTTCTTTTCTTTTTATGCCGATTCCAATTACATACAAGGGGATACTAAGACGCAGAGTCCAGAATAAATCGCTGAACAAAAGGTGTTACGGAACAGTCGCTTGTTGAAGAGATGTGAAGACAGGAGGGGTTAAGGAAGGTATGTGGTACGTAGGAGGACTGCTGGGCCTCAGGGAATATTTGTTTGTGCCAAGGGTCTCTCTCTCTCTCTCTCTCTCTCTCTCACACACACACACACACACACACACACACACACACACACACACACACACACACACACACACACACACACACACACACACACACACACACACACACACACACACACACATACACACACACACACACACATATACATACACACACACACACATACATAAATACAAATATACATACACAAATACACACAAAACTCATGCTTGAATGCAATCATCATCATCATCATCATCATCATTACCACCTGTGTCCCTCTCCACCTGTCCCCCTCTCCACCTGTCCCCCACTCCACCTGTCCCTCATCTCCACCTGTCCCCCTCTCCACCTGTCCCCCTCTCCACCTGTCTCCCTCTCCACCTGTCTCCCTCTCCACCTGTCTCCCTCTCCACCTGTCTCCCTCTCCACCTGTCCCCCTCTCCACCTTCATCCTGCAGATAATAACACACTGGACCACACATAACCATCTCACTCCGCCGGCCCATTTCTCGTGTGTTGCGGGGACAGCTTGGGCAGTGTTATCAGTGTCTACCCTGCATCATTTATTCATTTCCTACTCCCACTGCCACACCCACGCCCACACCAGCATACTGAGCCATCCCCACGACACTTCAAATATTACCATTTTGGATTTAGATTATGCAGATGATATAGTTTTGATTTGTGATGGGCCAGAAGAGATGCAGAGAGTGTTGGACTGTTTGGTGAGTGAAGGTCGCAAGGTGGGTTTGGTTATTAATTGTGGAAAAACTGAAATAATCAATATGAATATGGAAAATGCACAGGAATGTGTAATTGGAGGTATGGTTGTAAAGCAAGTTGATAGGTTTAAATATTTAGGTACTTATTTAGCCAAGGATGGTTCTTTGAACTTTGAATTCGAGGAAAGGTTAAAGAAGGCTAATCAGGCAATGGGAATGCTTAAAAATATTTGGAATAATAACAATTTCTCTGTGCATACAAAAATCAAACTTTATAAGGTAATGGTTAGGAGTATCTTAATTTATGGACACGAGTCTTGGTACAGCACAGTGACTATGGAAAATAAATTCTTGGTGTTTGAAAATAAAACGCTTAGAAGCATATTAGGAGTTAAGTGGTGGGAAAGGATACCAAATAGTAGAATTAGAGAAATAACGGGAGTGCAGCCGATCGATGAATATGTTAGATTCTCACGATGGAAGTGGCTAGGACATGTGTACAGGAGACAGGGAATAGTACGAGGTACACCAGGATGGGTGGCACTTGGTAGGAGAGGTAGAGGAAGGCCAAAAGAGACGTGGGTGAGGACAATGAGACGGGAAGCTGGAGATGAGTGTTGGGGAGATCTTGAGGAGTTAGCACAAGATAGGATGTGGTGGTGTGAGTTCATCGAGGCCCTATGCATCCCCGAGGGTGCCACAGGAAATGATTGATTGATTGATTGAGTGTCTAGTTCAGAGCTATTTAAGAACCACCATATATATATATATATATATATATATATATATATATATATATATACCGGTATATATATAAGGAAGATATGAGTGAAATTTTTGGCAGACTTCTTGGGGCTTTTTTCCAGAACAAATTTAACGTGAAAATTCATATCACCGTGGGTCCAATTCTCAGCCGCTACGGAGCTACAGTTACTGATGACCTTATGGGGAAAAATAATCTCCCTCAGAATTAGCCCAAAAGGTCATCAGTAAATGTGGCTGATGAGGTGTGGGTGGAGGAGACGGATGATGACGATGATGATGATGATGATGATGATGATGGAGAGGGAGAGAGAGAGAGAGAGAGAGAGATGGGTTAGCTATAGCCTTCATTAACCCCATCAGAGGGACAGGGTTTCCGCAAGTTATATTTAATCGACTTAAGATAAATGGGAGAGAATAAAAAATGCATCAGCGGAGTGAATAGGAGAAAAGAACAAGCATCTCTCTCTCTCTCTCTCTCTCTCTCTCTCTCTCTCTCTCCTAGGCACCCTCTGCTAATATATCTTCACCCTAAGCTTTTTACATCACCCCCTCCACTGCCTTGCTAGCTAAGAACGGCTCTCTCTCTTTAGTTTGTTCCTCCCTCGCTTTTTCATCATCTCCCTCCGATTCCATCTCCCTTATTTTTCACTCTTTCATCAAATTCTCTCTCTCTCTCTCTCTCTCTCTCTCTCTCTCTCTCTCTCTCTCTCTCTCTCTCTCTCTCTCTCTCTCTCTCTCTCTCTCCTTTCAATTACGAACTAATATTACACATCTCGTTATCCACTCAGGCCAGCCTGTCTGTCTGTCTATCCTTAAGATTTTTATGCCTTTTCCATCCAAGCTTTGTTCTTTTTCTTATGCCCTTCTTTCTTTCCTCTTCCTCTCTCATCTTCCTGTCATCTTTTCTGTCACCCTTTCTCCTTCCATATCTTCTTTAGCCTTCCTTCCTATCCCCTTTCCCTCTTCCCGTCTTCCATACACTTTCGATCCTTGCTTCTCATCTTCGTTATTCTTTTCCCCATTGCTCAGGCTGACCGAGACTCGGCATTTCGCCAGGTAGGAGGATGAAGATGAGGATGAGGATGACGATGAGGAGGATGAGCAAGAGGAGCAGTACAAACTAAAAGGGAAAGCCAATAATAACAGAGCCAATGGTCTTTTCAAGGGTGTTTGCTACAGAGAGGACTACGACTATGATATCTAATTTTAAGATGAAGGGAGAAACCTGTACTGTACACAGGAAAAATCATCTGGTAAATTACCAATATGCTGGGAATCGAACCAGGGACTCTCAGATGAGAGCCAGGCAGCATACCACTACACCACCTGGTCGTGGTGTAGTGGTATGCTGCCTGGCTCTCATCTGAGAGTCCCTGGTTCGATTCCCAGCATATTGGTAATTTACAAGATAATTTTATGATTGTGAAGATGAGGATAGTAAAGCACTAAGTCTCCCCCCAAACAAACGCCCCGGCTGAAGCCGGCAGGAAAAAATGAGGACTATCATGCAGCACAGAAAAACTCTCATGGAAATTTCAAAGGAAAGACTGAATAGAAAAGCTATAATTTACAATAACTTAACTGCAAGGGAAAAGTAATATAACAGGTGATAATACTGTACTGCTGCTGCACTCTCCATGACCTGAAAGAGAGGAGGAGGAGGAGACTGAAATGGAGGAAGAGGAGGAGGAAGTGGTTATCGGAGAACGCATTTTCTGACAACCGGGAGTGTCCGGGAATGCTTAGGAAAACGATTTTTTTAATAGTGATAAATCTCCATCCGCACTAGTTTTTAGACAGGATGAACCCCTCGAGGACCACCCACACTAGAGGGGGAGGGTCCTACGGGGTCCCGGTAAGTGCTAATATGCAGGGATATAGTTTTTTGGCCTGGAAGGAGAAATATTGCACCGAGGTACACTTCCACCCAGCTCTGGATTTAGAGAAGGTGGGGCCTGGCCTAGAGGTTCCTGGGGGTCTCCTGATATGGAGTGGAGCAGCAGATTTTTGTTGTGGCTATTCCTTTATTTCATTACCTTTTCTTCCCTCTATCCCCTCTTTATTTCCCCCTTCCCTCTCTCTCTTACCTTTTCCATTCGTCTTTTTCCCCCTGCTTCCCATTCCCCTCCCTGCCATGCTCACGGTGGTATCATGTAAATAAGGCAGGGACATTCATCTCCCACACCTGCTGCCCTGCTACACATACACACACACACCTTTTTGTCACTCACTTTTTGACAAGTCTCCCTCCTCTTCTTCCGTTTCCTCCTTTCTTCCTTTCGTCCTCTTCCTTTCTTCGACTATCTTTCTTACTCCCTTTCCTCCTTTCTTTCTCTCTTTCCCCCATCCTTCCTTTCTTTCTCCCTTTCCTCACTTCCTTTTTTATTCCTCCCACCGTGTCCTTCCAGCCAAGAACGTTCTGCTCATCCTCTAAACTAAATTTTCTTCCTCCGACACCTAATTTCTTCCTCCAAACTCTTGTTTTCTTCCTACAACCCCTCTTTGCTTCGTCCAAACCTTGTTTTCTTCCTCCAGTCCTTCTTTTCTTCCTCCAAACCCCTCATTTCTTCCTCCAGTCCCCGTTTCCTTTCATCAATCCCTCAATTACTTCCTCCAAGCCCACTTTTCCTCCCTGTTTGTCCTCCAAACCCCTATTTTCTTCCTTCAGACCCCTCTTTATTTCCTCCAAACCCCTCTTTTCTTCCTCCAAACCCCTCTTTTCTTCCTCCAAACCATCTTTTCTTCCTCCAGTCACTGTTTTCTTCCCCTAACCTTACTTTCTTCCTCCAAACTCACTTCTCCCCCAAACCCATTTTTCTTCCTCCAAACCCACTTTTCTTCCTCCAAACCCCTACTTTCTTCCTCCAACGCCTCTTTTCTCCCTCCCTCCTCACTTTCCATGGTCAGCTCCTCTTGCCAAATACCAGCCATCTGATCTCTCTCTCTCTCTCTCTCTCTCTCTCTCTCTCTCTCCATCAGGACCGTAGGGTCTCTAGGCAAGGCTACTCAGACCCGAGATTTCAGGCGAATGTAGAAAAATACGATGTAGAAATTAAAGACTGGAAATTCTCACACGGGAATGCAAGATGGTCTACACACAGCCAAACTACACTGATATACTCCAGTGTGTGTGTGTGTGTGTGTGTGTGTGTGTGTGTGAGATGATTAATGAATACAAGAGAACAGGATCCCAAGATTTGTGTGTTTCTATTATTTGGCCTTTGAATGCAAGTCTTGTTAATAGAGCTAAATAATAATAATAATAATAATAATAATAATAATAATAATGATGATGATGATCAGAACAATAATAATAATATTGTAATAATAATAACAATAATATAAGGTGTTTTTTGTCCAAGGAACAAGAAAGTTTAAATCGAAATAGTGAAAAAATACAGAAAATGATGCCAAGTTGAGAGAGAGAGAGAGAGAGAGAGAGAGAGAGAGAGTACAGTAGGGCTTCACACTACAGGGGGGTGAGGGTGAGATCTAAGGAAAGCCTATCCTTTGAAGGGGTAACTTTGGGAAATTTTGTTGTTTATATTTTTAGTTTGAAATAAAATGGACGAGAGAGGTTTGAACTTCAACTCTGCCATTATTATCACGATGAAGATTATTATTATTATTATTATCATCATCACCATTATACCAAAGATGTTTTTCAACAATACAAATAGAATAGGCAGGATGCAACTATAAATAGTACTGTAGTAATAATAGTAGTAGTAGTAGTAGTAGTAGTAGTAGTAGTAGTAGTAGTAGTAGTGGTAGTAGTAGTAGTATTAGTAGTAGTAGTAGTAATTATTATTATTATTATAATCATCATCATCATCATCATCATTATCATCATCTCCATCATCAACCATCATCATCATCATCATCACTACCACCACCACCACCACCACCACCATCACCACCACTATCACCACCATCATCACCACCACGACAACTGCCACCATCATCACCATCGCCTGCCCTGGCCTCATCACGCCATATAAAGTGTTTGGTAAGGGGGTGTGGCTGGGTGTATGAGAGGTGAAATAAATATGGGAGTCACCCCTTGATGCTGGCAGAAGATTTAGTCGGTCACTGCTTCACTCTGGCTTCACTGGGTTGGGTTCGGGGTTCACTATATATATATATATATATATATATATATATATATATATATATATATATATATATATTCTGTGTGTGTGTGTGTGTGTGAGAGAGAGAGAGAGAGAGAGAGAGAGTGTGTGTGTGTGTGTGTATGTGTGTGTGTGTGTGTTTAATTAATTTTCCTCACGTCAGTCTGGTACTTTTTTATTCCGGCTTTAACGAGGGACTGCATTATATTAAACGTGCGTGCGCGTATGCATTCTCGTAACCCCCCCCCTCCCTCTCTCTCTCTCTCTCTCTCTCTCTCTCATCCCACTGCACAGTGATAGCTAAGCAACAGTACAGTGTAAGATATCAGTTGGCAGAATTCTCCTATGCTTCGCCGGCTCGAGCCCAAGCACCTCTGTCTTAAAGAATTATCTTGAATTTTACAGTTCAGTCTACGTTTTTTGTATCGCTGAAATATTAAAATTATATACAGTATATATATATATATATATATATATATATATATATATATATATATATATATATATATATATATATATATATATATATATATCATCATTATCATCATCATCATCATCCGGACCTCCTTTCCCACCTTAGGGCAGGGGGAGCAGTAGTAATGTCCAGACGGCCCAAACTTGCCCAATCCAATGGGCCACACTTCCATTCACTCATCATTCAAGCTCCCGGAATCCTGGTTCTATCGGATTCGCCAAAAACATTCACCACGTTCTGTAGCTTGAAATAAACGTATCCCACAGAGTCAATCCAGACGCTGCCACGTTAAAATGAGGTGCCAAATCCCTAATCATGCACTTCTCACAACATTCATCCAGCCAGCTCGATCTCTTGTCAGTTCCCTAGCCTCACTGGCTTCAAATATCTCTTCCTCACACACTCATCAACCATATCTCTCCACCTTCTCCTTGGCCTAGCTCGCCTCCTCCCTCCTTCAAATTCGCTCAGATATATCTTATTTCACCACTCTATTGTGATCCATTCTCTCCACATGACCATACCATCTCAGTACACTCTCTTCGATTCTGGTGTCCACCGACTTCCTCACTCCACATCTTTCACAAATTACATTATTTCGTATCCTATCCACCCTCTGTATTCCACATACATTCCTAAGCAGTCCCATCTCCACTGCCCTTACTCTTGACTTTTCATTTTCATGCCAAACCATAGTCTCACATCCACCGGTGGTCCGGTGGTATATCTATCTATCTATCTATCTATCTATCTATCTCTATCTATCTATATCTATCTATTTATGTATCTATCTATCTATCTATATATATATATATATATATCTATATCTATATATATATATCTATCTATCTATATATATATATACCGGTATATGTACCTCATCTCATCCCATCAGCCGTTTGTGTGTCCACTGCAGGACCGGCCTATCCCAACCGAAGTGGGAACGATACAGCCAATGTATCTCTGCCAAGTGGCTTAGGCTGTCTAGTTGAGATAGTATGTAGGTTTGAGAAGCGCTTGTAAGTGTAATTGCACTGTTGGAGTGGCTTTGGATGTGTGTGTAGTCTGTGAACCAAGTGTAATCGGCCCACGCAAGCCGACTGGGTGCATGCATAACATGCAACACTGGTTCAACCACAGTAACCCTTGTGTCCGCCAATGCAGTACATGGCCTGAAGAACGCTCCCAAAGTTTATTACCCTGGCGGGGCGCGAACCCTCGTTCTTCAGTGTACGAAAAAGCACACTTTACTACTGCACTACAGAGGCTCCATATATATATATATATATATATATATATATATATATATATATATATATATATATATATATATATATATATATATATATATATATATATATATATATATATATATATATATATATATATATATATATATATATATATATATAAAATGAGAGAAAGAAGGAACCAAAGGCTGAGCCCGCAAAACAGTTCCTTCAAAGAAAAAACAAAAACAATACAAAAGAGAGCCAAATTCATGATCCGTTCATTTCGAGATGCCTGGACACTGCATTTGAAAGACTGGAGATCATAGGAGGTAGGAAATACAGACAGAGGGTGACAGTTCCAAAGTTGACCTGTTGCATAAATGAAGGACTGGGAGTAACGGTTAACTCTTGCATTAGAGAGCTGGACAGAAAAGGGATAACAGTTTGCTGATAGGCGGGTGCTACGCACCCTTCGTAGAGGTGGAGGGATACAAGCAGACAGTTCAGAGGAGCAGTGACCATTGAAGCAGCGATTGAAAAGAGATAAAGATGCAACAGAGCAGCGAAGAGACAGAGGTCGAAGGGAGCCAGTAAGAGGAAGAGAGGTGATGAGACGAAAAGCCTTTGACACCACCCTGTTGAGAAGAGCTGTATGTGGGAAGCCTCCCCACACATGAGAGTTGTACTCTAAACAGGGGCGAATAAAACCCGTGTATAAAGTCAACAACTGTGCAGGGGTAAAGAAGGCACGGAGTTGGCTTAGCACACCTAATCTCTTGGAAGCAGATTTTACAAGAGATGCAATATGATCTTCCCAAGAAAAGTCTCGAGTGAATGAAACCCCAAGCATATTCAAGGATGATGCAGAACTAACCTGAATATTATTAAACATTAATGGGTATTCCTGTGGAAGGTTTTGACAGGTTGATAGGTGTAAAACCTGAGTTTTTGATGTGTTGAAAACAAGATTATATTACCCCAGTCAGAGATACGAGCCAAGTCAGACATTAGGTGTGTCATAGCCTCATCCTTTGTTTGTTGAAGCAACTTCTGAGATGGGCGTTGCGGAAACTAAATGGAAAGGTGAAGAGTGGAACCATTAGCTATATATATATATATATATATATATATATATATATATATATATATATATATATATATATACCAGAGGAGATTTCTTTTTCTTGAAATAAGGAAAAACAATGCGCTAACGACGAGGATATATATATATATATATATATATATATATATATATATATATATATATATATATATATTGCTTCTTTTGTTCCAGATTTTCTCGTTTTGTTACTTATTTCACGTAGCTCATATCCTGAAGGCAATACTATGGTTCTATATCTTTTTTTATACGGTAGTTTTTTTTAATGACTAGCATCATATCATAGTGTTAATCTGTTGTTGCAACTGTGATATCAAGATGGAGAGATGGCAATTTTAGGCCAAGTTATAGTTGTAGTAGTAGTAGAAGAAGAAGAAGAAGAAGAAGTAGTAGTAGTAGTAGTAGTAGTAGTAGTAGTAGTAGCAGTAGTAGTAGTAGTAGTAGTAGTAGATGTTGTTGTGTTCCCCTAACCCCAAACTCAATTGAACGTGAACCCGGTGGACTGCAGGTTTAAGCTGCCCTTCTGCAGTGCACCATCCTCCATCCAGGGGATAGGGAGGGGACTGAGGGACGTATGTATAACCAGGCAGCTCCACCACCCTGTCATATCAGTGCCACCACGTGAAGGCGTCCCTCTCCATCAGCAGGCAAAGTAATGGCATAAGGAGTATAGTATATGTAATCAGAATAAGTAAGGAAAGATGGAGAGATGGTAATATTAAGTGATGTTAGAGTCAAACCAGTGTAGTGTAAGCCATGCCTAGCCATCACCCCTGAGGCCAGAGATAATGCCGCTGGACGTCGATGTTCCCGGTATTAGGACACGAGAGAGAGAGAGAGAGAGAGAGACTGGATTTATGATATTACTGATAGAGACGCGTTAGTAATATTTGACAGATCTTTGTAATATGGGTACCGTAGCTATATTGTGAGGATAACACACACACACACACACACACACACACACTATCTATCTATATTCTTTTTGATCTACATTCCAGTAAGCATCCACACACACCAAAACGTCACTCCATCCTCACCATCCCACACCCCCACCACACCTGTTCTGACACCCCATCACCACCACCATGTCAGTGCAGCCTGTGATCCACTATCCTCCAAAATTTCCCCCGACACCCGAGACACACGCCACACCCCTCAAATCCCACGGGTTATTCCTTCAGTCCCCTCACCCTCTTAGTATCTGGCCTCTTTCCCCTCTCTGTAACCTGCCTGGATTCTCCTCTCTCTCTCTCTCTCTCCAGACACCACCTGTCTCCTTGGATCACCCACGTCTCCCCAGTATCTCTTTCTTCTCAGCCTACCTCCCTTCAGCTCCCACTCCAACTCTCCCCTCCAACACATTCACCCCACCCCCTTCACCTTCTCCCACCACCTCTCCAACACCCCCCTCCATCTCCTTCCTCTCCACCTTCCCCCCACCGCCTCTCCAACTTCCCCCTCCACCTCCCTCCCCTATACCCCATTCAACTTTCCCACCCCCCCTCCATCTCAATTCCCTCCACGCTCTTCACGCTCCCCCACCCCCTCTCCAACTCATCCTCCATCTCCTTCCCCTCCACCCCCTCCAACCCTTCTCCATCTCCTCCTCCATCCCCTCCAAATCTCACTTTCCATTTCCCCTCCACCCCTCACTTCCTAGCCCTTTCCATCTCTCCCTCCCTTCCCTGTACTTTATCTCACACTGATTCACTCTCATATATATTGAAAGATGGAGTTAAAGACTACATGGCTTCATAATTTCTCACTCCCAGTAAACGCAGGGATGGTGAATATTAAAATCATGAAAATCTCTATATTCAATGACCATAAAAAATGTATTAATAAGCTGGGATCACAAGAAAGATAAACTGAGGGAGACTGGAAGGTGGATTTGACTAGTAACCAAGGAGACTCATTCCTGCCTTATAACTAAATCTCAAGGAATTTCATACAACCAGGGCATAGTATTCAAGGTATGGGAGTGGCCCAGTTCCCTCAAATGAAAACAAGCTGGTCATAGTAACAGTAGATCCTTTATAGCCAACCCTGGCCAAAGAAGGGCGGTTTTAGCCAGCTTGTGTAACATCTCTTTTAGTTCACCCCGGAATACAGAATAAAGAAAACGGGTAAAAAAGTGTGTGTGTGTGTGTGTGTGTGTGTGTGTGTGTGTGTGTGAGAGAGAGAGAGAGAGAGAGAGAATCCAGATTTTTACATAGCCATACATCCCTCAATATTTGAGTTTTACACACACACACACATGAAATTGATGAAATAAAGAAGCAGATGCACTAGCAAAAGGAAGAAATAGAAAAACTAGGAAGGGAGGCCAATAAGAAAGACACAACCATCAGTGAACTAACAGTGGAATTGAGTACACTTAGGAAGAAAATTAGTGAAATGGCAAGTACAGTAGTCAATCACGAGAGTGTTATGGAAGAGTTCAAAAATGACACAGAGACAATTAGGCAAGTTAGCAGTCTTACTGACCAGAGCAGTGATATTGAGGAGAAGATAACACAAGTAAATGAAGCTGTGCAAAGCTACAAAAATGATGTAGAAACCACGTATGCAGAAATGGTGAAAGTAAAGAAAGACTTAGAAACAAGGGTGGAGGAAAAAAGCATTAAAAAGGAGGTGAAAAGAATAATCCAAAACAATCCAAAGTTAGTCAGAGATTCAGTAGAGATAAACAAATCACTAGTAATCACTGGTATAGAAGAGGATGAAGTTAAAAACAAGATCACAAGAGACAAAAAGGAGATGGCAAATGTAATGAGCTTACTGAAAGAAGTATCAGAGGAAATCTGTAGTAAAGACATAGAGGAACACAAAAGGTTAGGGAAATACGAGAAAAGCAAGACAAGACCTCTAAAGGTGACTTTCCAGAGTGTAAACACTGTGGAAGAGATACTAAAAAATGCAAAGAATCTTAAGGAAAAAGAGGAGTTCAAAAATGT
Organism: Coenobita brevimanus; assembly: GCF_032717465.1. NCBI lineage: Eukaryota > Metazoa > Arthropoda > Malacostraca > Decapoda > Coenobitidae > Coenobita > Coenobita brevimanus. The sequence goes on along the minus strand of NC_136981.1, from coordinate 29,816,916 downwards.
ATGGATAAAAAGATGTCTAACACAAGAGGAAATGGAATTACTGAAAGAGAAAAGGGAGGAAGCAAAAACAAAAAATGAGGGAAGATCAGAAGAGGACAAGAAGAAATTTTTTTACAAAGTAATAGGATTGCAGGTACGAAAGTGGTACACAAACAGGATGGAAGAAAAAGGAGGAAGGTAGTAGAACCATGTCAGGACAAGTATATAAACAAGATGATAAAGTTGATGTACTCAAATGTGGATGGAATGGTATCTAAATTACTAGAGATGAATGATTATGTCAGAGAAAATGAACCACAAATAATATGCCTAACTGAAACAAAATTAATACCAAGGATATCAAATGACATACTAAACTTAGAGGAATACAATATATGGAGAAGAGACAGATATTTAAAAAAGGAGGAGGAATTATAATATTAACTAAGAAAAATCTAAAAGTCAAGGAAATAAAACTAGATATTCCATCACAAGTAGAACTGATTGCAGTAGAGATCGACACATCTGAAGGTAAAGTAATTGTAGCAAATTTGTACATGCCACCCAGATCAAACACATGGGAAAGAGACGAATATGAGGACCTGGCAGAGAGTACAATTCAGAGTGTAAGATCATTGCTACATAAAATGGAAGAGAAATCGGAAAGAATTATACTAACTGGGGACTTCAATACAAATATAAATTGGAATACTCTAGATATAAATAGCCAAGAAAGCTGTTGGGACCAAAAGCTCCTGGATCTCGTACAAGAGTTTTTCTTAACGCAACATATGAGGGAACCCACCAGAAAAAGAGGACTTGATGTACCTTCAGTGTTAGATCTAATATTTACAAGGCAAGAAAATGATATTGACAGTTTAATATATCACCCTCCACTCGGCAAAAGCGATCATGCAGTACTAAACTATAACTTCAGGATAGCATATGACATAGTAAACAGCAATGATAGTTACAAAAAGAGCTTAAACTATAAAAAGGGAAATTATCAAGACCTAAAGAAGTATTTCTTAGAAGTTGATTGGGAAAATGAGCTTAGAGGACAAGATTTAAATGCTGTATATAAAATTTTTTGTGAATTTTATGAAATAGGAGTCCAGAAGTACATCCCACAGCACAAAGAAGCAGATAAGAAAATACAGAAATGGTTCAATACAGAATGTAAAAAATCAAAAGAAAGAAGAGATTTGTTGTGGAATAGATACAGAAGACACAATAGTGAAAGGGCGTACAATAATTACAAACAGGCAAGAAACGACTATACAAGAATAAGGAGGGAAGCCCAAAAACAGTTTGAGGAGGATATAATAAATAAAAGTAGTGATCAACCAAAGCTGTTTTACAGCTATATCAGAAGCAAAACTAAAGTAAAAGATATAATACAATCCATTACGGATGAGGGAATCACTTATACACAAGAGAAAGATATTTGTGAAGCACTAAATAAGAATTTCCAATTAGTTTTTACAGAAGAAAAAAATTTTGAGAGGGACTATGTGGAACACGCATGTCCACACATACTACCAGATATACAAATAGCAGAAAAAGTAATACAGGAGGAGTTAAGTAGATTAGACAGAGGAAAAGCAAGTGGTCCTGATGAAATTTCATGTTGGGTATTACGAGAATGTGCAAAGGAGTTATGTAAACCATTATTTTTAATTTTCAAGAAATCCTTGAGTCAAGGTAAACTACCAGATATTTGGAAAAAAGCAAATATTGTCCCCTTATTCAAGAAAGGAAATAGACAAAATCCACTCAACTACCGACCAGTATCACTGACCAGTGTTGTAAGCAAGGTATTAGAAAAACTTATAAGAAAAGCTTGGGTAAATCATCTAGAAGAACACAGTATGATAACAGAAAGACAGTTTGGTTTCGGAAAAGGAAAATCATGTGTTACTAATCTGTTAAGCTACTATGACAGAGTAACAAACACAATACAGGAAGGGGAAGGATGGGTGGACAGTATCTATTTAGATTTCAAGAAAGCTTTTGACACAGTACCACACCAAAGACTTTTATGGAAACTGTACCATCAAGGAGGAATTCGAGGCAAACTGTTTTGTTGGATGCAAGACTTTCTCATAAAAAGAGAAATGAGGACAGTACTAAGAGGAAACTACTCATCATGGAAAGAAGTGACTGGTGGAGTACCACAGGGTTCAGTGCTGGCACCAATCATGTTTTTAGTGTATATAAATGATATAAACAGTAACACTGGAAATGAGAGCTATCTGAATATGTTTGCAGATGATGCAAAAATACAAAGGAGAATTACTAACACAGACTCTTGTAAAGAGCTACAAGAAGAATTAAATAAACTTCATGAATGGAGTAGTACATGGCAAATGGAATTCAATGTGGACAAGTGTCATGTAATCAAGTTTGGTAAAAGTGGAAAAAGACCTGATTGGGATTATAAGTTAGGAAATAAAACCCTATACACATCAGAAAGAGAGAAAGACCTAGGTGTGATTATCAATAACAGACTATCTCCGGCTAACCACATCAGCGAGAAGGTACGGAACATGTATACACTGCTTGCAAATATGAGAATAGCATTCACATACATAAATGAAGACATGCTAAGAAGGATAATAACATCATTCATTAGACCAACCCTGGAATATGCATCAGTAGTCTGGAGTCCTCATCTCAGAAAGCACATAGACAAGATTGAAAAAGTTCAAAGGGCCGCTACAAGATGGATACCAAGCTTAAGGGACCTAAGCTACGAAGAAAGACTAAATAAACTGAATCTACCAACACTACATGAGAGAAGGAAAAGAGGTGACATGATAATGCTATATAAATGCATATCAGGAAAGGAGAAAATAGACATAAATGATTACTTAACATATGGAGAAGCATCAGCAAGAGGACACTGCAAAAAACTGCATAAGAAGAGAGGTGATAAAGACGTAAGGAAATTCAGTTTCCCAAACAGAGCAATTGATCAATGGAATGCACTACCGAATGAAATAGTGTGTGCCAAAACAATTCACAAATTTAAGGATATGTACGATAAATATGGTTTAAGACACGGGACAGTACGAGCTTGACTCATTCCTGTAAAGATACAATTAGGTAAGAACAATTAGGTAAGAACACACACACACATTCATGAATGCTGGTAAGTCTGTTGCCCGTATTCTCGTAGGATAAGGAGTCTCCCTAGCACCCCATCATTAGCGATTTATTTTTGGATATGGCTGGTTGATTTATTTTATGTAAGTTATTTATACGGAACTTGGCAACGTTTGATGGATTTATACCACAAAGAATAGGACAGAGTTGTGTAATAAGCAAAATAAATGGCTTAGGAAAAGGTGTTAGGAAGTTTCTTTAAACGACGAGAATACGGCCTGATGACTGATGATTTTCGGAGTCAGAGGTGTGAGTCTTGGATGAGGTATGTTGTGTGTGTGTGTGTGTGTGTGTGTGTGTGTGTGTGTGTGTGTGTGTGTGTGTGTGTGTGTGTGTGTGTGTGTGTGTGTGTGTGTGTGTGTGTGTGTGTGTGTGTGTCTTTTACAGTTTCCATCAACCTATATATTAACATTACTAGGTTAACTGGATGGTAATTTCCACACTGTCATTTATCACCCCTTTTCAGAATTAATTGCGTTTGTTGTACCGTGCTGCAGAGATGAAATGATAAGCTTTTCAGTAGGCAAGAGAGGCTGACTGAATGGGATGATGGAAGGTGTGTATTTTAGTTACATTTGCTGTACCCCTCTCTCTCTCTCTCGTTAAGCATGTACCGTATCCTTCAAATATTATATTTCTGTTCATCTACTCTCTCTCTCTCTCTCTCTCTCTCTCTCTCTCTCTCTCTCTTCTGCGCCACCAATACAAGGCCAGAGAGCGTCCTGGTTAACAGACGTTGCCGGGGTGACTTTAATATTGTTATTCACTTTCTGGCTGACGATACAGTGGCGTGGAGGAGGGGAGGGGGAGGGGAAGGGGAGAGGAGAGGGGGAGAGGCAAGAATGAGGAGAGAAGGGGAGAGGGGAGGAAAAGAGAGAAGAAAAGAGGAGGGATTGGGGGGATTAAAGAGAGAAGAGGAGGAGAGGAGAGGAGAGGGGGAAATGGAGAAAGAAGACTGAGGAGTGAGGGAGAGGGAATAAGGGGAGGGGAAGAGGAATATACAAAGGAAAGCAAACAGCAACAGATCTTACGGTCCTTTCGAAAATATGAGTGGAGAGGGAGATGGTAAAGGGGGGTAGGGGGCTAGGTAGGAGGGGAGAAGAGGGAGGGAGAGAGAGAGGGAAAGATCTAGGAGAATGAGTAGGGGAAAGGGGGGAAGGAGAGAGAAGGGGGGTAGAGGGAGGGTAGGAGAGAGATAGAGAAAAGGGAAATGAGGAGGGGAGTGGGAGGGAAGGGGAGAGAAGAGAAGAATGAAGACGGAGAGAAGATGAGAGAGGAAGAGGGAAGAGGGAGGGAAGGAGAGAGAAGAGGGGGAGAGAAAGAGGGAAGGAGAGAGAAGAGAGGGAGATGAGAGGGAGGGAAGGAGAGAAACGAAGGGATGGATAAAAAAATAATATAAAGTTTTCGTTTTTACCCTAACTTGGCCCAGATTTTCGTCCTTTTCCAGCTTATTTCACGTACGGTAGCTCAGTGGCAGAAAAAGACAACGCTACGGCTCTACGTCCTTTCCATAGCACTTCCTCGTGACTAGCATCCTACTCTGCTATTAATTTATTGTCATAACATGGCATTTAAGTTGGAGAGATGGCAAATTTAGGTCAAGTTAGAGTAAAAAAGGCATATCAAGGTGTTTTCTAAGTTAACTGAGCATATACCCCGTTCACTTTAACTAGGCGCAAAACTGCCATCTCTCCATAATGAATGATGCCCTGCAGAAAGAGATTAGCAGTACAATATGGTGCTAGTCACGAAAGAGTGTGGACCCGTATTAATGTCTTTTTCCAACTCTGAAAATACGTTAAATAAGCTGCAAAAGGACGAAATTCTCCTCCTGGTAAAAATAATTCATCTTTAGCCTTGTATTAATGTGACCTTCAGGGGGGACGATTTAACCACATTTTAACCTCTTCTGATGATTTTACCTGAGAGAGAGAGAGAGAGAGAGAGAGAGAGAGAGATTTAGTGACTACCTGAGGCGATAGTTTTCATGATTTTAGCTGAAGAGGAAGGAGGAGGAGAAGGAAGAAAAGGAGGAGGAGGAGGAGGAGGAGGAGGAAGTCGGGAACAGAGGTAGAGAAGAGTGGGAAGGAAGTGAAAAAAATAATGGGGGACGGAAGGAAAAAATAGGGGGAAAAGAGCAAGAGAGAAAGAGGAGAGAGAGGGAGAGGAAGAAGAGTGGGAAGAGATAAGCTGAGAAGGGAGAAAGGAAGCATTATTCCCTACTCATTTTCTGTTTCCTGTCTTCATTCTTCTCACTTTTGTACATATACTGTCTCCATACGCTATTCTCTCTCTCTCTCTCTCTCTCCCCAGGGTACAGATTAGGGCCAGACCAGCCAGGCGCCAATAACAGAGGTGTGTGTGTGTGTGTGTGTGTGTGTGTGTGTGTGTGTGTGTGTGTGTGTGTGTGTGTGTGTGTGTGTGTGTGTGTGTGTGTGTGTGTGTGTGTGTGTGTGTGTGTGTGTGTGTGTGTGTGTGTGTGTGTGTGTGTGTGCGTGCGCGCGCGCGCGCGCGCGCGCGTGAATACCCTGCATGGCTCAACACAGTCATGAGGCCAAGGTGAAGAAAAACAATCATACCATTTCTGACCTCTCTCTCTCTCTCTCTCTCTCTCTCTCTCTCTCTCTCTCTCTTAGAAAAGTGCACACAAACTGTTTACACCAACCAATAGGGGCCACTGTACACGGTCAAAGATCACTTGAGTCACTCTATAGTTTTCCAGGAAGATACTGTTAGTTCCCACCAGCCATAATGGATAGATAGACAGATAGGTTGATGCAAAGACAAATACATAAATAGACATTGTACCCACTCCCTGATCGCCGGAGACGCAGAATATATAACTTTTCAAAGAGTTGTTCCTAAAAATATATTGTGCATATATATATATATATATATATATATATATATATATATATATATATATATATATATATATATAAATATATATATATATACATATATATATATATATATATATATATATATATATATATATATATATATATATATATATATATATATATATATATATATATATATATATATGGATGGGGGATTGAGTTATCTCCGTACCCTGAAGATTGGGTCTATGAATGTGCGTGGATGTAGTACGATTGAGGCTAAAAGGGAGGAGATTGGGAGAATGTGTGTGAGAAGAAAGTTGGATGTGTTAGCTTTGAGTGAAACGCAGATGAAAGGGAAGGGTGAGTCTATGTTTGGAAGTGTGAATGGAAGATTGTTAGGTGTTGATAAAGGAAGGGCAAGAGAAGGTCTGGCCTTGATAGTGAGTCCGGAAGTACAGCAGTGTGTGATTGAATGGAAGGAGGTGTCATCGAGACTGATGTGGGTGAAAGCGAAATTTGAACGGGAGTTGTGGGTGTTTGTCAGTGCATATGGGCCTGGTAGTGAAAGGGATGAAGAAGAGAGGGAGTCTTTCTGCAATGATGTTGATGAGTGTCTGCAGAGTTTTGGAGCGAATGTGAATGTGGTAATGATGGGAGATCTGAATGCTAGAGTGAAAAATGTAGGAGTTGAAGGTGTAGTTGGTATGCATGGTGTGACTAGAAGAAATGAAAATGGGGAACGAATGATAGCGATGTGTGTTGAGCGAGAGATGGTGATTGGAAATACGCTGTTTGAGAAGAAAGATATTTATAAGTATATATGGGTGAGACACGAGCTTTGATGGACTATGTGGTTGTGTTTAGGAATGTAATTGGAAGATTGTTGGATGTGAGAGTTCTGAGAGGGGAGGGTGGAGGTATGTCTGACCACTACCTGGTGGAGGGAAAGTTATGAGTAGGTATGAGATGGGTGAGAGCTAGGAGGGTTAGGTGTGGCAGGGAGGTTTTGAACGTGAATGAGTTGGATAAAAGAGAGAAAATGACAGAGTATCAGGAGAAATTGAAAGATGAGTGGAACGCAGTGAAAGGTCAGGAAAATGGCAGTGTGGAGGAGGGATGGCAGTTGTTTAAGAGTGCTGTGGTGGGGCATGCAGAAGAGGTGTGTGGTGTGAGACGTGTGGGTGGTGGTGTAAGAAAAGGAAGTGAATGGTGGTGCGAGGAAGTATGTATGGCTGTGGCTGAGAAGAGACGTGCATATGAAGTGTGGCTACAGAGGAAGAATGAGGTGTCATATGAGAGGTATAAGGAAAGGAGGAATAGGGCGAGAAGAGCTGTGCGTGATGCTAAAGTGGCAGCAGATGAGAGGTGAGGTAGGCGGCTGACTGAGAATTTTCAACAGAATAAGAAAATGTTTTGGAAGGAGGTGAAAAGGGTGCGAAAGGGAAAGTCGGGGAAGGAAGAGCGAATAAAAGCAGAGGATGGAAGGGTGTTAATTGAGACTGATGCAGTAAGGAAGAGATGGGCAGAGTATTTTGAAAGATTGTTAAATGTAGAGGAGGAAAGAGTAGCTGAGATTGTGGCAGATGGAAGGGTGCAAGGAATAAATGTGTTGGGAGAGTTGAATGATTCTTTGATCACAAAGGAGGAAGTGGAGAAGGCAGTAAAGGAGATGAAAACAGGGAAAGCTGCTGGTATGGATGGGTGTGCTGTTGAATGCCTGAAGAGTGGTAGAGTGACTATTGTTGACTGGTTAGTAAGATTGTTGAATGTGTGCTTTGTGAAAGGTATGGTGCCAATTGACTGGGCAAGTGCTTGTGTGGTCCCACTGTATAAAGGCAAGGGTGATAAGTATGAATGTACTAGCTTTAGGGGTATAAGTCTGTTGAGTGTTGTAGGTAAGGTGTATGGTAGAGTGTTAATAATGAGAGTTAGAGAGGGTACAGAGGGAGTAATTGGTGATGAGCAGTGTGGCTTTAGGAGAGGGAGGGGATGCGTGGATCAGGTGTTTGCTGTGAGACAAGTGTGTGAAAAGTATTTAGCGAAAGGCAAGGATGTGTTTTGGGCATTCATGGATTTAGAGAAAGCGTATGACAGAATTGATAGGGAGGCTTTGTGGACTGTTTTAAGATTGTATGGACTTGATGGTAGGTTACTAAAAGGGGTGAAAAGTTTTTATCTAAACAGTAGAGCGTGTGTAAGAGTGAGAAATGCTGTGAGTGATTGGTTTCCCGTGAGAGTGGGGCTGCGACAGGGATGTGTGATGTCACCTTGGTTGTTTAATATTTATATGGATGGTGTTGTAAGAGAGGTGAATGCAAGTGTTTTAGATGGAGGTCTGAGTCTGGTCAATGTCAATGGTGGAGAGTGGAATCTTAAGCAGCTGCTGTTTGCAGATGATACTGCACTGGTGGCTGATTCAGAGGAGAGATTGAGACAGTTGGTAGAGGAGTTTGGAAGGGTGTGTGAAAGGAGGAAATTGAAAGTAAATGAGAATAAGAGTAAAGTGATGAAGTGTATGAGGTTGGTATATGGTAGGGGGATGAATATGGTTTTGAATGGTGAGTTGCTTGAGGAGGTGGAGTGTTTTAAATATTTAGGGTCGCACGTTGCTATGGATGGAAGAATAGATGCAGAAGTGAAGTTTAGAATAAATGAAGTAGGAAAGGTGCTGGGAGGAATGAAAAAAGTGTTTAGATGTCGTTCGCTTAGAATGGATGTAAAGAGAAGGCTGTATGAGGGTGTTGTGGTACCGACTGCGTTATATTGGGCTGAAACATGGAATATGGGTGTAGCAGAGAGAAAAAGTTTGAATGTAATGGAGATGAGGTGTCTGAGGAGTATGTGTGGAGTGACACGTATGGATCGAGTGCGAAATGATGAAGTGCGAAGGAGAACTGGAGTTGTTCGGGAGATGTCTGGTAGAGTTGAGGAGAGGGTGTTGAGATGGTTTGGGCATATGGATAGAATGGATAATGAGCGATTGGTGAAAAAGATAACTAGATCTGATGTGAGAGGTGTAAGGCTGAGAGGGAGACCACGAATAGGATGGATGGACAGTGTGAAGAGAATGCTGGATGCGAGAGGGATGTCTGTTGAGCAAGGAAGAGTAGCTGTGCATGACAGAAATAAATGGAGAGAAATTGTGAATGAATAAATGATAACGCAGCCCTGAGGGGATATTTTCCCGCATTTGGTCTGATTAGCTAGTCAGGTCAGGTGCGAGTAAGGGGATGGGTCTATAATGATGTGGCAGGGGTAAATCAGCTCTGCTGTCGGGCCCTGCTGCTGATGTCACTGATTGCACTGCGCAGTTGACCCATGTGTGGTGAGGTGAGGATCTGTCCCTTCTCCCCTTTGGGGCTAAGATGCGATTGACTGTGTTTGGATGGATGAGTAAATGGGGAGTGTGTCGTCCTGTCTCGGTTACCTCCCTTTCCATGGGGGAAGCAGCCTAGGTATATATATATATATATATATATATATATATATATATATATATATATATATACACACACACACACACACACACACACACAGTAAATCCTCGTATTCGTACGCATTTTACTTCGATGCCTCGTTTTTCGCGCAAGAATAAAGTTTCCCTGTTGTCTCACAATTCGCGAATTTCCCCACAATTCGATGCTCCCAGCCGGCAGCCGACACTCAGCAGACGATGCGTTACCGGTACTCAGTCTAGCCACTGTCCATTTTTCTATGCAACAGTTTTCCATGATCTTTGTACAGCAGGGCCAGCGGGGCAGTAGACACACGTGAGTTTGTTATTGTGATCGTAACGTACGATCTTCAGCCGTGTCGTGCTATTATTTCTTAACAAAGAATCGTTTCATGTTTCTCGTAACACTCTATTTATTTTTTGTTTTAATGGGAATTACCTGAAATGGATGTAAAATAAAGTTTATCGATATTTAAGGAAGGAAAGAATAATAACCGTCCCAATACAGAGATTGTAGGCCTAGACTCAACCCACCAATTTTCTATTCTGTTTGACTATATTACAGCCTCTCTTCCTTGAAGCAGTGAGTAAAATGATGTTATAATTTCTCCCTTCCTTTTAGTGACAAAGAGGGCACATGAAATGACCGGGGTTTAGTTGACCTACTTTGCTGTCAAAAATTAAACAATCTGGTGATAAGTGGCACCTTTTCCTTGGTTTGTGACACCGGGAACTAGCCCATCCACTCTCAACACACCTTCACTTGCCACTCAAGCCAGTCTTCACTTTATTTCTGGTAAGGATTTTTGGTGTTGCAGCTCTTTATAACAGCTTTAATGTCTTTTCAGGCACATGTATATTGTGTTATGCTGCTTTAGCACTAGCAAACACTCTTCATTTAATTTTGGATAGGGCCTGTTTGGTGTTATAGTACTTTCTGATTGGGTAGGTGCATGTCCTACCGGAATGATCATCTGTTTTTTCCCACTGATTCTTAACTTCACACTTCGACGTTTCACGGTTCGCGAGGTTTTGGCGGAACATCCAAGCAGCGAATAACGAGGATCTACATATATATATATATATATATATATATATATATATATATATATATATATATATATATATATATACAGGTTTATAGATAGATGTATACCCTATATGAGAGAGAGAGAAAGAGAGAGAGAAAGAGAGAGAGAGAGAGAGAGAGAGAGAGAGGATAAAAGACGAACAGTAAATGAAGAAAAGGAAATCACACGGGAGAGAAGACTAAATGGAGTAACAAAGTGGATAGGGTTGGATGGGAAGGCGGATGAGAGAGCAAATGAATGAATGAGTGTAAGAAATGGATGGATGGATGGATGGGCGGGTGGAAGTATGGGCAGCTGGATATATGAACGGAAGGATGGATGGATGGTATGGTAAGTACGTGAATGGATAGATGGATGGATAGAGGGATGGATGGTTTGGTGAGTAGATGAATGAACAGACGGATCGTATGGCGGTAAGTGAATGGATGACTGGGTGAATGGACAAAAGAGTACAAAGGAGTACAAAGGAAACCAAACAGCAACAGACCATATGGTCCTTTCGAGGCTGTTTGTTACAGAGTAGACTATGATTACGAGATCTAACTCTACATGCTGAAGGATAAGGATAGATAAGCAAGAGGGCTCCCCCCGCCTCCAAACCCTCCAGTTAAAACTGGTAAGAAAAAGTGAGAAAAACCATCATGCAGCATGGAAAAACTGACATGGAAATTTCATAGGAAAAACTAAAAAGGAAAAGCTGTATTCTATAATACTTTATCTATAATCTACCAGTACGAATAACCTGAAAGAGAAAGTAGTAAAGTAAAATGAATAATCGAATAAATAAATAACTAATGCATGTCGCTATGTACGGGTACGTTAGGCTGATGGGGCGTCTGCAGACACAGTGTGGAAATTGCACAGTGCACAGTGTATATTCAGGGGTGGTGTGGCAGCCTTGCCTGGCGCTATTAAGGTAGGCAGCAGTCAATCAGGCCACAGCTCCGTTCATTCCACTGAGACTAGGAACTTTCTCATGTGGGACAAGCACACAAGTCACCTCCTGAAGCAGTGACCCCTGGTACATTAAAAAAAATCCCAATGGTGGCCAAGTAACTAACGGGGACCCTCAGTGATCCACAGCCCATCACAGGTCGAAAGTATGAGAAGTGACCGTTAACTCAGGGCTATCTGTGCATATCCCAGTCTGTGCATATACTATATTTGAATTTAATAAATTGATCCAAGCTCTAAAAAAACTAAAATAAAATAGAATAGAAAATTATACATACACAAGTGTTTTATTCAGGAGTAAACATATTAAGCTGGGGGTTAGATGCCAAATACTTATCCAGGCGAGCTTTAAAGGTATGTACTGTATTACAATTTACTACGCTGGAGGGCAATTTATTCCATACATTTACAACTTTATTGAAGAAGAAATGCTTAGCTTCATGCGACTGGAATCGTTTGCCAATTATTCTATTCCCATTGCCTCTAGTGTAATTCGAGTGATCAACTGTGAAGTATTTATCGACTGCCATGTTATCGTGTCCTTTGAATATCTTGAATACTTGAATTAAATCTCCTCGTATCCTTCGTTTTGTTAGGGTAAAGAGATTCAGGGCTTCTAAACGTTCCTCGTACGGTTTATTTCTCAATCTAGGTATCATCTTTGTCATCCTTCGCTGCACTTTTTCAAGCTTTTCCATATCCTTTTTAGAATACGGTGACCAAAACTGAAAGCGATACTCTAAGTGCGGGCTTACTAAGGAATAATACAAAGTGAGGACAATATTATCGGATTTATATTCAAATGCTTTGCCTATGAATCCAATCAGTTTATTGGCTTTTTTCACAGCTTCAGTACATTGTTTGCTTGGTTTCAAATCATTTGTTATTATAACTCCTAAGTCTTTTTCATGGTTTACTCTATCAAGTTTAACATTATTCATGCTATAACTAGCTCTTACATTTTTACTGCCAATGTTTAGCACTTTGCATTTGTTAATACTGAAATCCATTTGCCAGACTTCGGCCCAGTTAAACAGTTGATCAAGATCTCTCTGAATTGCCTGCCTTTGCAGTGCTGTGTCTCCTCTGTTACCTATTTTAGTATCATCAGTAAATTTTGAAATCTTACAATGCAATCCTTCGTCAATATCATTTACATATAATAAGAAAAAAATAGGACCTAACACTGAACCCTGCGGCACTCCACTTGGCACTCCACTTGTAACGTTTATCCAGTCTGACTCTTTTCCATTTATTACAACTCTTTGCTTTCGTCCAGTAAGCCAATCTTTTACCCACCCGAGAACACTGCCGTTGAAACCATGTACCTTTAGCTTCTGAAGGAGTCTTTTGTGTGGAACTTTGTCAAAATCCTTTTGAAAATCGAGGTAGACCACATCAACAGATTTAATCTCGTCATACATGTGCAGTATATCATTGAAAAAGTCCAGCAGATTCGTGAGGCAAGAGCAATTATTACGAAAACCATGCTGAGAATCTTTTATGAGATTGTTTGTTTCTAAGTGTTTCACAAACTTGACTCTGATAATAGTTTCAAGCAATTTGCAATAGATAGATAGATAGATAGATAGAATTTGCAAACCACCGATGTTAAACGAATTGGGCGATAGTTTTCTGGTTGGGCTCTGTTGCCTTTTTTGAATATTGGGGTTACGTTAGCAAGCTTCCATTCATGTGGCACCTTACTGCTCTTAAGTGATTAGTTAAAAAGTTCAGATAAGGGCTTTGATATTTCATTCTGTAGTTCTTTCAATACAAGTGGAGATATATTGTCCGGTCCTGGTGCTTTATTCTCTTTTAATTTTTTTATTGCAAGCAGTACGTCGCAATAGCTGGCTGTAATGTCAGTGATTATGTTGCCCTCTTCTATAGGAATGGGGGAAACAGCAGGAATCGTATGTATATTTTCTGTTGTAAATACTGACGCGAAGAAAGTATTAAGAATTTTCGCCATCATATTTTCACCATCAGTGTGCTCTCCGTTATCTGTAATTAAGGGACCGATTGATGGGGTTACCTTTTTGCTTCTTATGTAACTGAAAAATTCTTTGGGATTTGATTTACTGATACTTGCAATATGTGTCTCAACGTTTTTCTTACTGCGTTTAATTAATTTTTTTTGGCTTTTCGTCGAAGGGCATCGTATTCATTGTTATCACTTTGACTCTTTGTGGTATTATAATTCTTATATGCAAGATTTTTTGCTTCTAGACAATGTTTAATGTTGGAGTTCCACCATTTTGGCTTAGAATTATTGGCAAGCCTTCTGTTGCGGATGGATGGATGATCTGGTGAGTAGGTAAACGGATGGATGGATGGATGGATCGTTTCGTGAGTAGGTGAATGAATAGACGGATGGTATGGTATGTGAATAGGTGAATGGGTGAATGGATGGATGAAAGGATGGATAATGGACAGATATTCGTATGGATGGATGGATGGATAGACAGATGAAAAGATGGATGGCAATCACAAATGGATAGAGAGAAAAACCAGCAAGTGGATGCGTGCACAAGTGATGGATGAATGAAAGAACTTCTAAAGAACAAGAAAATGGGATGAAGAGGTGAGTGGAGAATGTTGGGAGGGAGAGGAAGAGAGGGGAAAGAGAGAGGAAGAGAATGCAGGGGAGGGAAAGGAATGGAAGCCAGGGGAGGGGAGGGAAAGGAATGGAAGGCAGGGGAGGGAAGGGAGGGGATGGGAGGGAGGGAAGGGGGAGGGAGGGGCAAGGGAGGAGAGAAGAGCGGATGAGATGGGAGGAAAGGAGATGGAAGAGGGGAGAGAGGAAGGGAGGGGAGGAGAGGGAGGGGAAGGGAGGGACGAATAAAGAAAGGAAGGAGAGGAGGGGGGAGGGAAGAGAGAGATGGGAAAAAGAGGAGAGACGGTAGAGAGAGGTAAAGATGGAAATGGAGAGAAGGAGAGGGGAAGGGAGGAAAAGAAGGGAGGGGCAGGGTAGAGGTTTGTGTTTGCCAGGGTCTGTGTTGCGTGGGTGGTGTTGCTGGTGTTGGTGTGGCCGTGGTGTCCATCCCAGTGGTTTCCTCGCACCCACACCAGCACTTCTGAGGCTTTAACATCTCCACCTAGAAGAGCCTAGTTCACTTTACCTACACTCTTTTAACTTTAACCTGGCCTGAAGAAGTGGAAGGAGGAGGAGAAGGAGGAGGAGGAGGAGGAGATGAAGGAGAAGGAGAAGAAGAAGAAGAAGGAGAGAGAGAGAGAGAGAGAGAGAGAGAGAGAGAGAGAGAGAGAGAGGTCCATTATAATTCTCGTCCTTTACTTATTACTTTCTATATTAATTCATGTCCTATTCACTTCTATATTTCGTTCACGTCTTCCCAGAGATTTTCGTCCTTTTGCAGCTTATCTCACGTAGCTCAGTGGCAGAAGGAGACAAAAACTACGGTTCAGTATCCTTTCCATAGCACTTCTTCGCGACTAGCACCGTATTGCATTATTAATCTCCTGTTACACCTCAGCAATCAAGATGGAGAGATGGAAATTTTACGCCAAGTTAAAGTGAATAGAGTATTGTGTTTATTTTGCAGTCTCTCTCTCTCTCTCTCTCTCTCTCTCTCTCTCTCTCTCTCTCTCTCCTATTTCACCATTTTTTTTTTTTTTTTGCTCTTTGTATTTTTCCATGGTTTTTCTACCGTTTTCCATTTTTCCTACCTTACTCTCCGTATTTAGACCCCCTTCCTTTCATCTTTCCCCCCTCTCGCCTCTCCTGTATTTTTCTTGCCTTACTCTTTACATTTTTCCTTCTTCCTTTCATCTTTTCCCAGTCTCGACTCTCCTTTATTTTTTCTTGTCTTTTCTCCTTCCTTCTCTTTCCTTCCTCCTTCCTTCCCTCTTCTCTCTCCTTTGCTCCTTCTTCTCTTTCCTTCCCTCCCTCTCCTCTTTCTTTCCTATCCTCTCCTTTCTCCTGCTATCACTCTCCTCCCTTTTTCCTTCCCTCCCCTCCCTCTTTCCACCCCTCTCCTCCCTCCTTCATTCCTTCTTCTCCTTTATATCTACCCCTTTCTTTTCTTTTCCTCTCGTTCTTGCTTCCTTCTCTCCTTTCCATCCTTCCTTCGCCCTACTCCCTCCATCCTTCTCTATCCTACCTCCTCCCTACATTTTTCTCCCCTCTCCTCCTTCCTTTCTTCTCCTTCTTACTAACTCTCTCCCTCCCTCTTTCCCTTTCTTTCTTCCTCCCTTCCCTCCTGCTTTCCACCCATTCCCTCTCACCTTCCTCTCTCCTTCTTTCCTTCCTTCCCTAATCTTTCTTCACTCTCCCCCATTCTTTCTTCCTTTACAACTGTCCTTCATTCTCTCTCACCCCTGCTTAAAATCTCTTTTCCTCCTTCTTTCCTTCCTTTCTTCCCATCCCTACTTCCTCCCTTCCCACTCCCTCCTCCTCCCTTCCCCTTCCGCGTTTTTTCCTTCCTTGTTCCCTCTTTCCTTCCTTCTCCTCCTTCGTTTCTTTCCTTCCTTCCTTTCTTCTCCCTCCTCTTTCCCTCTCCTTCACTCGAGAATAATCGTCCCTTTATTTTTAGCGTCCTGTCATCCATATCTCATTTTACTGCTCCTTCTCTTTTCCTTCCCCTGTCTTTCTTCTCTCTTCCTCTCCCTCCTCTCAATCTTCTCTTTCTTCTCTCTTTTTCTCCTCTCATTTTCTTCCCTCCTTCTCTTCCCTCTTTTTCGTCTCCTATTTCTCTCCCCTCTCTTCTTTTTCTTCTTCTCTATCAATTCTCTCTTTTCTTCCTCTCCTTTCTTCCTCTTTGCTCTCCTTTCCTATCCCTAACCTCCACTTACCACTCTCTCTTCCTCTCCCCTATCTTCTTTTTCCCTCTCACACCTCTCCTCTCCCCTTCCCTCTTTTCTCTTCCCTTTGCTTTCCTCCTCCTCTTCCCTCTTGCCTCTCCTCTCTTCCTCTCTCCTTCCCTTTCTCTCCTCTTAGTTCCTCTCCCCCTTCTCTCCCTACCTTTCTGTATCATCCCTCATGTATTCCCTCTCCCATCCTACTGCCTGGTGGTCCTCACTTTTTCCTATTTTTCCTCTCCTATCCTACTGTCTGGTGTCTTTCTCACTTTTTCCTGCCTTCCTGCTCTGTTGTCCTTCTCCTGGAATCACGGAAACACAAACAGCAGGTAGTGATCGATGGCCAATCTTCCTCGCGGCTAAATTTAACAAGTGGAGTTCCCCAAGGCTCACTTCTGTCACCGATTTATTTTTACGATCTGATATCAATTTACTCGTCGGATAAGGAGGCTCCCTAGCACCTATTCCTTACCGATTTTTTCTTGACTTTACGCCTTAATAGTCTCCTGTGTTCTCTCTCTCTCTCTCTTTCTCTCTCTCTCTCTCTCTCTCTCTCTCTCTCTCTCTCTCTCTAGCATACAAGGCAATATCAACGTGTTATAATGAGAAATAAATTGAACTCCGACTCCAACTTGGCTCAGATTTTCGTTCTTGTGCAGCTTATTCACGTAGCTCTGTGGCAGAAAGAGACAATGCCATCACTCTGTATACTTTCCTTACCACTTCTTCGTGACAAGCATCATAATCTAGTGTGAGTCTATTCTCATGGCTCAGAATTCAAGATGGGGAGATGGGAAATTTAGGTCAAATGTGTGTGTGTGTGTGTGTGTGTGTGTGTGTGTGTGAGAGAGAGAGAGAGAGAGAGAGAGAGAGAGAGAAAGAAAAAATAGTGTGTGTGTGTGTGTGTGTGTGTGTGTGTGTGTGTGTGTGTGTGTGTGTGTGTGTGTGTGTGTGTGTGAGAGAGAGAGAGAGAGAAAGAGAAAAAAAGTGTGTGTGTGTGTGTGTGTGTGTGTGTGTGTGTGTGTGTGTGTGTGTGTGTGTGTGGCGTGCGATATACTTGGTTTGTGTTCTGATGTTTCTGTAGAAGCTGCATGGATACCATTACTGACTGAGATTATTGCTGTGGGTACGAACACTACTGATTTATAACCAGTAAAATGCTCTTTGTGAGCACGTGATGAGCGAGCGAGCCAGCGTTTGCTCATAAGCCTCTCATCATAATTTCATCTTGGTGTAAACTTTCAACATTTCTGGTGAAGTAGTTGAACAATAACAGAAGAATAATTAAGCTAAAATATTTTCTTTCACAATTTCTCTCACGTTTTCTCTCTGGATGTGCATATAGCAAGGCGCCGTAGCATTTATCACACGCGCAATGTTCAATTCTCTGCTCCCGACTTGCCATGTCAACGAACTGCGTTGGCAAAGGCTTAACTATTGTTCGAATGATAAAACCCAGAAATGAGGCGAATACCTTGCTGACTTCACCCCCTAAACATAGAAAAAACGTTCATGTAAAATTGTGAGTGTAATATCCGATATTTAATTGTTAGAATTCATGCAAGAAAACATAGTGTTACAATAGGAAATCTTTTCTAATTCGATTTCATAGTGGAACATGTCAATTAAAGCCCTCGGTACATTCCCTTGGACAGCTGGGATTCCAAGGGGTTTCTTTGTTCTCATGAATAAATACATAGCTAAAAACAAAATTTATTAAATGTATCTACTACCTACTGAAGAAATATCTTCTTTATCTCACATATAAAAGTTAACCTCTGAAAATCATCTAGGTCGGGCCGGTCCGGGTCGTGTCAGGTCGCTCATTTCCCAGCTGACCGTACAAGTAAACATCGCTTCGCTACGATTGCTCACTCGCTAGTAATTATGCAGTATTTAACACAGGCCTATATGTATACAAGGAATTAATCACTCCTTTAAGAGTAATTCACAGATAAGCTGACAGCCACAGGGAAAAGGGAAATGGGAAACTTGGGTTTGTTTCCTTTCTCCCCGTGATTATATATATGCAGTATATCTCTACTAAAACTGAGCTGTGTGAGTACCCAGAACATTATTCGCCTCCATATCTCTTCCTTGAATGTTGACTTGCAAGAGGATATTAACACTACAGTAGAGTACGGTACCAGTCACAAAGAAGCACTATATCAAGGGTGTCCTGCACTAGCACTGTCTTCTCCTCCCACTGACTTCGTGAAATGGCCAAGATAGAGTAAAAAACATATAACACAGCCGGGGCCTGAATGAGGAGTGGACTCTACCCAAACAAATGGCCAGTAATTCATACCCTGCTGCTCTGTACCCAGTATTGATACCTGCTGTGTACCATGACGCATACACACACGGAGAGGAAAACATACACAGGCTGTTAGGTAGTTAGGTACAGAGTCTGATAGATAAGTAGTTTGCTAGATAGATAAATAGACAAATATACAGATAGGTAGAACGAGCGGGGGTGGGCGATGGTGTAACAGTAGCATACTTGCTTCACAAGCGAGAGTTCCCTGGTTAGATTCCCAGGTCAACCCTGAGACCTTTGGACGCAGTCTTCTTTGCCCTAGCTTGTGTCCCTAGAACTAAAATAGGTACCCGGATGTAAAACCGACGGTTGCGTATCGTATTCCGGGGTAATGTTTGGGAGAATACTTTCCTTGTCTGTACACCAGAGTGAGGGTGAGGTGGGAGTTTGGATAGGGTATAAAAAACTGTAGTAATTAGAGCAGCCCGAAGCAACGCAACTCACCTCTTCTCATCTCATCCTACCCCACCCTCTCCTCTCGTCACTTTACCCCACCCCACCTGACCTCACCTCACTTCATCCCATCCAACCTCACCTCTCGTCACCTCACCCCAACCCCACCCCACCTCACCCCACGCAACCTCACCTCACCCCACCCCACTCCAGCTCACCCCATCCCACCTCATCCCTCCCCACATCACCCCATCCCGTCGCAACTCACGTCACCTCACTTCAGCTCACTTCACCTCAACTCACTTCACCTCACCTCAACTCACTTCACCTCACCTCATTTCTCATCTCATTTCAAATGGATAAATACGTGAAAGTGACATAATATCTACTCCTTGTTGAACGACGTTATGTTTTAATTTAGCCATAAAGAAGGAAAATAATCAGCCATCTCTCAAACCCTGTGCAAAGATGGACGGCCTTGGATATCGCCTTGTCCTTATCTACGGCCCAGTCGAAGCATAACACTGATCACCAAGGACTTAATATTACACCAGTGCCATTTTCACAAGATATATTTCCATTTTTAAACGCGATCTGTGTTATTATTACGAAAATTATCAATGCCGGTGTTCCCTTTGGCTCAAAATTTGCAAAGTGACTAGACCGTACCTTCTCTACCCACAAATACACCTTCATTGGCTTCATTCTATTTACTCTTATGTACAGAGAGAGTGGGTGTGAGTTGGAGGGAGAGCAGCCAAATGACAGAGGACAAGGCGACGTGGAGGCGATTTGTTTGTGGCGTACAGGATTAAGGCGTCAGGTAATAGACAGACAGATAGATAGATAGATAGAGAGACACAGACAGATAGATAGAGGTAGACAGACAGACAGATAGATAGACAGACAGATAGATAGGTAGACAGAAGTAGACATAGATAGATAAAATGATATATAGATAGATAGTTAAACAGATAGACAATTCATTCTTAATTCAAGCCTTCTCACTCCACAAATCAATCATCTTTCATCTCATCCTCTTGTCCTCATTCATCCTGTCTCCTAACCCCAGATCACTTCGTCCTTGGCTTCCTCCTCCTCTATTCATCATCCTCCCTTCCTCCTCCGTTATTCATCATCATCTCTTCCTCCATGGGTTCCTCCTCTGTTATTCATCATCCTCCCCTCCTACTTCACTTCCTTCTCTGTTATTCATCCTCCTCCCCGCCTCTCCATTATGCAGATTCGACCACTGTGTTAGGTGGTGAGGATTTGCTGGTAATGGATGGGGAGTGACTGGAATGGGGAACAGAAGAAAGGACAAGGATCTCTCTCTCTCTCTCTCTCTCTCTCTCTCTTTGTCAGTCTCACCGTGACCTACTCGTACACACCATCATCTAAAAAAAAATCTTGGGTAGAATTAAAAGGTAAAAGAATAGTAAACAATGACACAATAATTGAATTTCACTGGGTTGATAATGAGCCTGGATGATTCATTATTATTCCTGATTCGTAACAAAAATATAGATGTTTCATTATACAGTGTACACGCGATCAAAAAAGTATCGGTGCACAGGGGGTGCGATGCCTACCGAAAAGGTTCGTACATCTGGTGACATTACCAACGTCTCATTGCGTATCATCAGTGTCTGTCTATATAAACATTACATTTGCTATATGTTTGCAAGAGGATATTGCTAGTTGGCGATATATGACACCTCCCGACATCAGGGCTACCAATGTGTGGTAGGTCGGATACTAATATTTCAGTGACCGTCCTGTTGTCCCAAATGTTTCACTCATGTTGTGCACCGATACTTTTGTGACCCAGTGTACGTAGTGGCAACCATCATCCACTCACCTGATGAAATGCTGCCTACTTCTTCCTTCACCTTTATCATTCTTTTTCTGTGTCTTCTTTCCCCTCTTCCTATTTCTCCCATCTTTCCTGTCATTATTTATAGTTCTTCTTTCCTTTTCAGGTGGCTCTACACTGAGCGACAAACCTGATTTCCTGTAAGCCAGAAAACCATTTACAACGGTGGGTGGTAACCATACACCCACCCACACGTGTTCCCTACGTGTCAACAAGTGGGTTGGTGGAGGGTAGTAAAACAACTAACTCACAGACAAACGACCACCCCTTACGTGATTATGAAGTCTAGATATAGATGGATAGACGGATGTGTATTAAACAAAACTGATAAAATATTCGTTTTTTTTTATTAGAAATAGATATTTAGCAAAGTACTGTATACTATTTTAAAATAGAGACAGTAGAAACAGAACGATAAAGCATATAGATAGATATAGATAGATAGATAGATAAAGATAGGTATAGACCCATATTCTCTTCGGTTAAGGAAGCCCCCAACACCTGTTCCTAGGCGATTCACTTTACTTATTTGCCGTCTTCTTCTGTGTTACTTAAATCATTCCAGTAGCACAATACTCTGCACAAATAACGTACAACATGATATTAACCAATTGTACCCCAAAATAAATCGGTAAGGAAGAGGTGTTTGGAAGCTTTCTGATTTTAGCCGGTAGAAGCCAAAAAATCAATCGGCAAGGAAGCGGTGTTAGAGAGCTTCCTCAAATTAGTCAGTCGTACCCAAAAACAAATCGTTAAAGAAGAGGTGTCAGGGAACTTTCAGATATTAGCTAGTGATAGCTAAAAATAAATCGGTAAGGAAAAGGTGTTGGGGAGCTTCCTCAACTAAAGATGATTAAAAGCTAACAAAGAAAAAAATATTCATGCATCCTAGCGACCGGTTCAACACGCCCTCCTGATGCTCCCTAGCATCTCTTCCTTAGCGATTAATTTTTGGATGTGGCTGGTTAATATCCTTTTGCGCGTTATCTACGAAGAGTGTGGCGATATCAGAATGATTTAGAGGGAGAGTAAGGTGAGATAAGCCAACTAGGTCGCTTAGGAAAAGGTGTTAGGGAGCTTCCTTAATGGCTCTGAGGAATCCGTAACCTCTCATCTTAAGCGCTTAATTTGCATATTACGCCATAAGATCCTCCTATATTCTCTTCACACCTTTCTAATTTCGACATAAGATATATCAGTAACATACACTAAACATAATAAATCGGTTAGGAAGAGGTGTTACAACTTCGAAGGCAACTACTGTATACTCTGTTTACCCCAGATTGGTCCAAATTTTGCAGCTTATTTCACGTGGCAAGGTTGGAAAGGCCAAATTACGGCTCTACATCCTTGCCAAAGCACTTCTTCGTGACTAGCATTATTTATGAGCTGAGGGAGGTGAGAATAGCCTTTGCTGGTCCGTATTTTCGTTGGTTGAGGAAGTTCCCAAACACCTCTTCCCAAGCGATTTAATTTGCTTAATACGCCTTTTTATCCTCTTCTGTGTTACATAAATCCTTCCAACATCCCCATAAACTGCATAAATATCGTACAAAAGGATATTAACTCTCCATGTCCAAGAATAAATCGCTAAGGAAGAGGTGCTAGGGTCTCTTCTTAATCTGATACAGTGGTGTGGAGAAGAATGAAACAATAGAAGAATGAGGGAGAAAGAGTGAGTAGACGAAGAACAGGATACTGAAGAAAAGAGGAAGGAAAAAGAGTTACTTGGTTGGACGAGAGAGAGAGAGAGAGAGAGAGAGAGAGAGAGATAGAGAGAGAGTGAGAGAGAGATAACACAGCATCAGGAAGAAATACTGGTGAGGAAGGAATGAACGTGACTGATGGAAGAGAGAGAGAGAGAGAGAGAGAGAGAGAGAGAGAGAGAGAGAGAGAGAGAGAGACTGATGAATGGGAAAATGAATGGACAAGGAAATCTGAACTTGACTTTTAAAAATTCAAAACAGAAAAATAGAACAGGGAAGAAGAAATGGGAGTGAGGGGGAGAGAATTAGAAGCGAGTGAGGGAAAGATATGGGGAGAAGGAGATGGGGGAGCTGAAGGGAAGGGAAGGAAGGGAAATATGGGGAATAGAGTGGAAAATAGTTGTTGGGTGTGAGTGGGGACGAAAGAATGGGGAGGAAGGACACACTGCATTGATTTCCACGTCATACTCATAGAATTTATCATCATCATTATTATCATCATCGTCGTCATCGCCTTCCTCCTCCTTCTCCTCCTCCTCCTTATCATCATCATCTTCATCACCATCATTATCATTATCATCATCTTCCTTCTCTTCCCTCTCCTTATCATCATCATCATCATCATCACCGTCGTCATCGCCTTCCTCCTCCTCCTCCTCCTCCTCCTTATCATCATCATCAATATCATCATCATCATCATCGCCCCCCAGCTCCTCCTGCTTTACATCATCAACATCATTATCATCATCATCATCATCATTCTCCTCCTTTTCCTCCTCCTCCTCCTCCTCCTCATCATCATCATCATCATTATCATCATCATCATTCTCCTCCTCTTCCTCCTCCTCCTCATCATCATCATCATCATCATCATCATCATCATCATCATCATCACCTTCATCATCATCATATCTTCCTCCTCCTCCTCCTCCTCATCATCATCATCATCATCATCATCATCATCATCATCACCTTCATCATCATCATATCTTCCTCCTCCTCCTCCTCTTCATCATTATCACCACCATCATTGTCCTCTCCCCCCACTCCTCTTCACCATCATCACTAAAACTGTCATCATCATCTTCATCGTAATCATCATCAATATCAGGTCTTAATAAATCACCATCATTATCGCCGTCAAATTATCATCATCATCATCATCATCATCATCATCATCATATCATCCCAGTTCAGTTTCTAGTACAATGAAAGGGATGGGTAGAATTCAGAAACAGTACACACACACACACACACACACACACACACACACACACACACACACACACACACACACACACACACACACACACACACACACACACACACACACACACAGCAGGAAAACTAGATACAGAGACGGGAAAAACATGAAATAAGATAACAAACTTAAGAAGAATGATCATTGCCATACTTGCCGATAACAGATCACGTTCGTAGTGACTGGAGATACGGAGAGAGGATGCTAACCTGAAAAAAATAAAGGAAAAAGAGTAGTTAGTTGTGTGGAAGGACTATGAGGTGGTAGGCGGAGGATGGTACGCTATAATTCTTTCATTTTTAACTCTGCCCAGATTTTCGTCCAAATGTAGCTTATTTAACTTAGTTCAGTGAGATAAAAGGACAATACTAGGGCTCTACATCCATTCCATAGTACTTCTTCATGCCTGGCATAATAGTGTTAATTCTTACAACTCAGCATTCAAGACAGAGGGAAGGTATTTTTAGGCTAAGTCCTGGTTGAAATGGACTCAGGTGTGTGTGTGTGTTTGTGTGTGTGTGTGTGTGTGTGTGTGTGTGTGTGTGTGTGTGTGTGTGTGTGATAATCTGGTTGGCTCAAGATATAGCAAGGTCATTGTATGTATGTATGTGTGTGTGTGTGTGTGTGTGTGATAATCTGGCTGGCTCAAGATATAGCAAGGTCAGTGTATGTATGTGTGTGTGTGTGTGTGTGTGTGTGTGTGTGTGTGTGTGTGTGTGTGTGTGTGTGTGTGTGTGTGTGATAATCTGACTGTCTTAAGATATAGCAAGATCATTGTGTGTGTGTGTGTGTGTGTGTGTGTGTATGTGTGTGTGTGTGTGTGTGTGTGTGTGTGTGTGTGTGTGTGTGTGTGTGTGTGTGTGTGTGTGTGTGTGTGTGTGTGTGTGTGTGTGTGAGTGTAAGGTCATAATTGGGGGGCTCGGGGCCAACACGTCAGCAACACTGAGTTAAGACATGGCGGGGTCGATAACAAGACAGAGGGGAAGAGAGGATGGAAAGAGGGGAGGAAGGAGGGAGATGGGATGAGGAGAGGAAAGACGAAGATGGGATTGGAGAAGACAGGAAGTGGGAGATGGGATGGGAGATAAAAGAATGAGATGGAATGAGGGAAGGAGGAGGGAGGGAGAAAATGGCAGAGAAAAGGCATAGGGTGGGAGATGGGATGGAGGTCAGGAGAAGGAAGGGAGATAGGATAGGAAAGGAAAGGAGAAGGGAGAATAGGAAACGAGAAGGGAGGGATGCTGTTCTTTTCCTAATACCTCCAGAAAATTGTACTCAGCTTTGAAGAGAGGTATCGTATGGGGGAGGGTAGATCCAGCCTTCAATCACCCCAACAGTACGTGAGGTGGAAATAAAACCTGAATAACACTGCTTGTAAGTAGCAATATATAAATCAGAAAGAGGAGTCAGTGCATTGTAGGGGTTAAGATGGGATGGGAGGGCACTGAGGAGGAAAAGAGGAGGATAGGCCTTAGATGGGACTGGAGAGGGAAAGAGAAGATAGGATGGAAGAGGAAAAGAGGAGATGAGATGACAAACGAAAAGCGAAGACGAGACTGATGAGGAAAAAAGATAGGATGGGAAGGAATGGAAGAGATGGGAAGGGAGAGGAAGGGGGAAATGGGACGAAAGAGGAGAGGGGGAGATGGGATGAGAGAGGAAATGAGGACCTGATATGAGAGGAAAGAAGAAGAAGAAGAACGGATGGGAGAGGAAAAGAGAAGATGGGATTGGAGGGAAAAGGAAGTGGAAGGGAGATGTTTGGCTGTAAAATGGGATGGGAAAGGAAGAGTGGAAAAGGGGGAGGGGGTTTATGTCACTCCGCAACGAACAATTAACCAAACCTTCACCATACCACTGTCTACTACCAATTTCTTCCGCATCACCGTCTGTGTTTGTCTCTGTCCTACCTTCCTCCGCACACCTCTCTGATTTTACTTGAAGATGAGATGGAAACGGAAAGGATAAGGGAGGGAAATGGTTGATTGTTAAGGTGGTATGGGAGAGAAAAGGAGGAATCAAGACTGTACGATAGGGTAAGAGGAGAAAGAAGCCAATTTGCTAGATAGCCACATGAATCTGTTAAATATGAATCATCAAAATAATCAGTTAGAGCTATACATCATCATTTTTCCTCAATTCAGTGACCCACAAAGTGCAGTAAAAGAACTACAACTACACCATCTGCAACAATGACAATATTAAAAGGAGCACTAAGAAATTGCAACATCCACGCCTAGCATTTTTTTTAATACATTCATTCAAAGGACCAAACATTAATTCTAATCTTATCCAGTGACCTTGACCTTTGCTCTTTTTTAGCCCAGAATGTAAACACTGATAGTCCTCAATTATTATTCAGAAATTGGCGCAGTTGAACTACCACTTCCACCACCACAAACACCACCATCACCACCAGCCCCACCAACAACAACACCACCAGCACCAAGAGCAATAGCATGCACACACAACCATCACCACCACCACGACCACCACTACCACCACCACCTTTCCAAAAGATCACTGATTTACCCCCGCCAACAGTAAGGCTGGTGAATTAATCCAGACACCAATAATCTCTCTATTATTCAACTGCCCATGGCCATAATTACCACCCAGCACAAAACCATCCTCCCTTCCGTTAACCAAAATAAAGGTAATAACGAAAAATAAAGGAGGCAAAGGGACGCGACAGTGGCTTCGTTTTATTATCGTGGTTATTAAATATTTAGCGAGATGAGGGGGAGGGGAGGGGAAGGGGAGAGCGAGGGGAGAGGAGAGGGAAGGGGAAGGAAAGGGGAGAGGGAGGGGGAGGGGAAAGGGAGAAGGAGGGGGAGAGGAAGGGGAGAGGGAGGGGGAATGGGGAGGAGAAGGGGGAGTGTGGAGAGGTGGAATTGAAGGGAAGGAGAATGAGGGAAGGGAGAATATGGAGTGGAGAGGAGGGGGGGGGAGGAGTAGTATTGCAGGGAAGGGAAACAAGGGGAAGGCTAAGTGAGGATGGTGAGCTGCAGGGGGAGGGCAACTTCAGCCTGCAGTCCACTGGGTTCACGTTCAGATGTGCCTGGGGTTGTGACGACTACTATATATGAAGCTCTTAATTTGCCAGTATGACAAAGAACTCAGTGATGCGTCAAATCCCATGGCTTGAGTGACAAGAGTGAAAAATTTGAGAGAGAGAGAGAGAGAGAGAGAGAGAGAGAGAATATATATATATATATATATATATATATATATATATATATATATATATATATATATATATATATATATATATATATATATATATATATATATATATATATATATGGAGCTAGCTCTGTGGCTAGGGTGAGAAGTGGTTGGAAGAAGTTCAAGGAGCTCTTGCCTCTCCTGACATTGAGAGGGCTCTCCCTACGTGCTAAGGGGTCTTTGTATGCAGCATGTGTTAGGAATGTAATGCTGTATGGCAGTGAGACCTGGGCAGTGAAGGAGGAAGACATTCGCCGGCTCAGACATACAGAAATGACAGTGATTAGGTGGATGTGCAGTGCGTCCCTGCGTCCAAGGCCTGGAGGGGCTGGGTTTACAATGGAAGAGTTGAGAGGTAGGATGGGACTGGAGTGTATTGGTGTTATGATGAGGAGATGTAGATTGAGGTGGTTTGGACATGTGGAGAGGATGGGGGATGATAATTGGGTGAGGAAGGTGAGAAGTGTTAATATTGGGGGTGGGGTTATGAGGGGTAGACCGAGAAAGACATGGGACGAGGTCATTAAGTGTGACCTTAGGGTTAAGGGACTGAACAGGGAGGCTGCAATGGATCGTGCAGCGTGGAGAGCCGCCATTAGGTGACCAAGGCCGACACATGCAAGCATGTTGGAGCCTTTAAAAACGAAAACGAAAACGAATATATATATATATATATATATATATATATATATATATATATATATATATATATATATATATATATATATATATATATATATATATATATATATATATATATATATATGTATGTATGTATGATTATTTAATCAGTGTCCAAGTCAAAACCTAATCAGTCCGTTCCCTCAGGCCCAGCAGTGTTCCTTTGTTTTAAGCCCCACAACACTTCCTCGTTACTATCACTGTTAGGGTTGTCTCATTCATTACTGGTGTGGAGTTTCTATCGTTCCTTCACCTTAACCTTGCCCGATATTCGTCCTTTTTCAGCTTGTTTCATGTAGCTCAGTGACAATGAAAATGCTACAGCTCTACATCCTTTCCACAGCACTTCTTCGTGACCAGCAACATAATCTAGAGCTAATCTATTGCTACAACTCAATATTCATGATGGAGAGATGGAGAATTTGGCCAAGTTCGAGTAAAACGAGTATAGCAAGGATGTTTTCATGATGCATCGATGGGTTCTGTGGATGGGTCAGTAGAGTCTGGTTTAACGAAAGTCTTTTAAATATTTCACCCGACAAAGGAGAAAGTACACGGGAAGTTCTGGTACAACACGGGTGAATACTTGGCTGCAACTCCAGGCTTATCTGTATGTGAACCCAGTGGACTGCAGACTGGATGTCTTTCTTCAGTCCACCCTCCTGTTGTTGGTGGATAGGGAGGCAGGTGAGGGACGTGTGTATACCCAGGCAGCTCCACCACCCGGCTATATATCAGTGCCACCACGTGAAGGCCTACAGCTACACTACCAGGGTCAATGTAAAGCCAGGTATTTCTCTGGTTGGCCACGTTCTGTAATTCATGAGTCTTCTAAACGCAATTGCTCCACGTTGCAGCCGCTCACCTGCATTTGCAATTATAGTCACATACAAAAGTTGGTTCCTTCTCCTGCCTCTCGTTTATCTTTGAAAGTGACACAGTGGACAAAAGTATGATTCTCTCTCTCTCTCTCTCTCTCTCTCTCTCTCTCTCTCTCTCTCTCTCTCTCTCTCTCTCTCTCTCTCTCTCTCTCTCATGTCTCTTATGTGCTCGATTCTGGTATAGGTTTCAAAGTCCGTTCCCTGGAGCCCAATAGTCCCCCTACGTACTATACTCCTCATGTCACCACTTCTCGGTAGGTAGGAAGGTAGGTAGGTAGGTAGGTAAGTAGATAAGTAGGTAGGTAGGTAGGTAAGTAGGTAGGTAGGTAGGTAAGTAGGTAGGTAGAAAAGTAGGGTGATAAAGCTCATTATATTTGTTTCGTAATTAGGGCAGTATTCTCGTCGGTTAGGGAAGCTCCCTAACACCTTCCCCTAAGCGGCTTATTTTGCTTATTACACCTGACTGTCCTCCTTTGTGTTATGTAAAGTTTTCTAATATCGCCTCATTTTACATACATAACGAGTAAACAAGGATATTAACCAGCCATATCTAAAAATAAATCACTATAGAAGAGGTGTTAAGGAGAGAATACCGGAGAAGTGTTATGCAAAGTCCTTATTATGGTAACTTGGCCTAAAATTGCCATCTCTCTACCTTGAGTGCTGAGCTGAAACAATAGATTAGAATATGGTGCTAGTCACGAAGAAGTGCTGTGCAAAGGATGTAGAGACTTCCTGCTTTGCTATCCTTGTCCTATTGTTCCTTTACCCTGACTTGGCCTAAAACTGTCGTCTCTTCAGCTTGAATGCCGAGCTGTAGTAGTAGATGAACAGTAGAATGTGGCGCTAGTCACGAAGAAGTGCTGTACAGTGGATGTAGAGCTGAAGTATTGTCGTTTTCTGCCACTTAGCCACTTAAAATAAGCCATAAAAGGACAAAAATCTGGGCCAAGATAAGGTGAAAGGAGTATAGTATTAATCTAACCTATAACAGTCTCTCGAAAGGATCAATATGTCTGTTGTTGTTTGCTTCCCTTTGTACTCCTTTGAACTCCCTTGTACTCCTTTGTATTTCCTTTCATTCTTCCTTTTCACTCACTCATTAATACTCTCATCTTCATCTTCCAGTCATCACTAACTAAGCTATCTATATTCATCACTCGCTTTCTGTTTCATCTCTCTCTCTCTCTCTCTCTCTCTCTCTCTCTCCCCACTCACTATGAATTCATTAATATTTGATTGCATGGGAAAATCAAAGACCTTTCATGGTATTTCTCTTCTGAATATTCCTCTCCCAGTACCTCTCCTTCCTTCCCAGTTGCTTCCCTACTATATGTTCTTCCCGTCCTTTCCTCCTCCTTTCTCCTCTCTTCCCTTCTTCCCTCCTTCTTTCCCCTCTTCCTTCCTTCTTCCCCCTCCTTCCCTTCCTTCCTTAATTTTCCCCCCTCCTTCCATCCTTCTTCCCCCTTTCCCCTTCTTCCCTCCTTTTCCCCGCTCTCTTTTTTTCCTTCCGTGCTACTTCCCCCTCTCTCTCCTCCTTTCCCTCTTGTACTTCCTTCATTCCCTCCTTCCTTTCTTCCATCCTACTTCCTCCTCCCTTCCGTCCTCCTCTTCTTCTCCCTCCTTCCCTCCTCCCTCCTCATCCCTTCCGTTCTTCCCTCTTCCTCCCCTTCACTTCCTTCCTCACATGCATTATTCATTCCACCTTCCATCCACCTCTAAGTAGTTCAGCTCTCATTCCCACCACTACACTTCTCATTTCACCTACAGATTCACCTACCAACCTTACTCACCTGTCTACCTACCTGCGCGCCGTCTACCTTCCCTCTTGCCTATTTATTTACCTACCTACCAACTAACCTATCCACAACCCTTACCTACGGAACTACCAACAGATTTCTCGTCTTACTACTTACCTGCATTATCTAACTATGATTCCAGTTTACCTACCTAACTTCCTACTTACCTGTCTACCTACATCCCCAACTACCAAACTGATTACCATTCAGAATTTCCTTCAGTGGCTTATACATCGTTTCAGTAAGCTGTTATGTCACTAATTTCACCCACTTACCCTCATCTTAATTTCTATCTATCTACCCACACCCACCCACCAGCCACACCCACCCACACCCACACCTAACATACCCACCCACACTTCCACCTACCACACCCACCCCCACCCCCACCCACCACACCCACCCACACTTCCACCTAACATACCCACCCACACTTCCACCTACCACACCACCCACACCCTTACATACCACACCCACCCACATCATCTACCACACCCACCCACACCTTCGACTACCATACCCACCCACACCCCTACCTACCAAACCCACCCACACCTTCACCTACCACACCCACCCCAACCCCCACTCACCACACCCACCCACACCTTCACCTACCACACCGACCCACACCCCTGCCTAACACACCCACACCCCCACCTACCACCCCCACGGTCCCACCCCCACTCTAACCTTCTTCTCTTTCTCTCTCTCTCTCTCTCTCTCTCTCTCCTGAATCTATCTATCTATTCTATTCATATATATATATATAGAGAGAGAGAGAGAGAGAGAGAGAGAGAGAGAGAGAGAGAGAGAGAGAGAGAGAGAGAGAGAGAGAGAGAGAGAGAGAGAGAGGGTTATAACTTTTTGCAACCTTATGTTCCTGTACCTCAAGTCGATGAACTTTTACTGAAAAACAGACAAAAGCCCTTATTCTTCTCAGTTATATAAAAAAAAAAAAAAAAAAAAAAGGTCACCCAGAATTGAAAAATTCGATTTTTACAAGTGTATATTTACATGTATAATAACAAAAAAACAAAAGAGCTTATACAAATGCATTAATACTTAAAATCGCTGTTTATTACCTAGAATAAATTTATGTTGCAGTTTGGCTTTGTTTCTGCAGGCAGCATAAGGTGGCTGCATCACTTTGAGTGCACGTTCTGCACACTGATTACTTCTTGGTATCTTGAGTAAGGATGGCTCCTGCTTCCAGTGATTCGGCAATGAGTTTAGTGCTTTTTTGTAAGGTTTCACTATTTCTGACAAGTTCTTGAAGTCATTTTCATTGTACATCTGATTAGTAAACCAGTACTCTGCCCATTCGTACGAAATGAATCTGCATATCTTCTCCAAAGTCTTCCTTGTTGTAGGTATAAGAATGAATGCAAGGATAAAGAGACATGCTCTTGAATTCCACCTAGCATTGCTGATATTTGGAATTCTGTGAAAGTTAATCAAAGGAAAATTTCCTTTTCTTCAAAGAATCTAAACTCTCGTGTTAAATGGTACAAAAACTTCATGTCATCTCTCCATCCTGACTTATCTAGGATCTCTTCTGTTCCATTAACAAACTGCGATTATAGTTGTTCATAATTCTTTATTAGATGAGACGCAACTTTGCTTTTGTGTTTTCTGGTTGTTGCATGATTAGTCTCATCTTCATCCTTATATTCGCTGTCATCAGATTCAGTGCAACTGCCACTAGATGAAAGATCGTAAGATGCTGACGCCGGTAATATAGGTTTATCAGGCAGTTTTCGTCTTTTTGAAGGGTGAATGGTTTCCTTACTGGCAACTTGACCTGTTGAGTACCCACTTCTCCTGTGCTTTGCACTTGTAGGTGGTAGAGTTGTTTATCTTCAGTGGATAAACATTGACCATTTACTTTTGTTATACCAACAAGTTTATATAGGACATCATATCTTCCCTTCTTGACACATTCATCGTAAGATTTTAGCACCTTGTCAAGCTTTGTTTGTATTGCTTGATCGGACACATGTGAAATGTTCAATTTATTCTCCTATAATTTTGTAACTTCTTTGGAAATTTCGATTATTCGTTCTTTTCTTAATTTGATTTTGCTCCAAGAAACTTGTAACGACTTGCATTTGGTTTGGCATTCTACATTTTTTTCTTGTGAAGATTCTTCTAAAGGCACAATTCCTCTTCTTCTATGTGACTGCTGGAACCGCACCACATTATTGGTCCAGACATCCTTGTTCTTCTGTACGATAGTATCACTTCTTTTGTGCGGCATCATGCTTATCTGAAAAACAAAAATATTTTATATATAACAGTAACACACTAAGCAATTATTTTGCTGACTGTTCACATGCAAACTGCGAAGATAACTGTTAGATGCTGAAAACTGCATCCCATTTTATAATACTTAGATTACTCTAGAATGTTCTAAACAATGTTAAACCATACTAGAATGTTACAAACTGTTCTAGAAAGTTCTACACAGTTCTAAAATCTTCTGTGCAAGTCTATTAAGTTACAAAAAATCTATATACAGATTAAGAAAGTAATAAACCTTGTGTGTGGTAACGTAAAATATATGGAAATCCATTTTTTTTTATTTTGGGGGTGACCTTTTTTAAAACTGTGAGGAGTAAGTTTTTTTTTTTTCTCTGTTTTTAAATAAAAGTTCACCAGTTTATGGTACAGGCTACATTTTATTTTTTAAAAGATCAAAAAGTTATAACCCTAATATATATATATATATATATATATATATATATATATATATATATATATATATATATATATATATATATATATATATATATATATATCACTTCCCTTTCCTCTAACACAATTACCGTCCAGTGGTGGGGTTGTATGGCACAGGGGTATAATGAAGCCAGGCAAATTGGGTTCCATTAGTGAAGTAGTTAGCCAGGCCAACCCCTAATTGCTTGAAACCAACTGACACCGACCTTCTCTGTGTGCTGCAAAGCCTTCTAGATTGTCACGAGTTTCAGCTATGTGGAGCGAAATTAATACTATACTGTTTTTACTTTAGCTAGCCTAAAAATTGCCATCTCTCCATCTTCAGTACTGAGCTCTAACATTTAAGTAACACTGGAATACAATGTTATTCAGGATGGAGTAGAATGGAATGGATATACAGCCATAGCCTTGTCTCTTTCCTGCACTGAGCTACTCGAAATATATAAGCCGTAAAAGGACGAAGATATAGGCCAAGTTAAGGTAAAAAAAAAAAAAGTACAGCACGTAAGTCCGTCTCCTGCTACACACCCACGAGGTCAAGCCCTCATTAACCTCCTTTTCCTTACACACCTGTTCCCGCATTGCCCAGTTTATCCCGTCGGTCCTATGTTTGGCAGTGGACTTACTTTCCCTTATAGATCTAACTTCCCAGTTGAATCTACGTATCCCTAGAGACCTATTTTCCTCAAGGATTTACAAACCTTCATGGACCTATTTCCCCCCTGGACTTATTCCCCCATGGATCTATTTCCCCCACGGACCTATTTCCCCCACGGATCTATTTCCCCCATGGACCTATTTCCCCATGGACCTATTTCCCCATGGACCTATTTCCCCCATGGACCTATTTCCCCTATGGACCTATTTCCCCCATGGACCTATTTCCCCATGGACCTATTTCCCCCATGGACCTATTTCTCCAATGGATCTATTTCCCCCTTGGACCTATTATTTCCCAAGGACCCACCTTCCCTCCATTCACCTGATGTAGTACAGCCTTCAGGCAATTCTTCTCTAAGTAACAGGTCAAATTTTCTGTAATCCAGGGGACTATTTAGAGCGCTGGGTGGTAACCATATAACCAAATGGACGCCTGCTGATCTAGTGCATTAGGGCGCTCCAACCGAATGGGCCTGTAAGGTTTGCATGTGATGGGTGGTTGGGGTTTACTGCTTACATAATGCCATTCAGGAAAGATCGAAGCTGGTCACGCTTAGCTTAATTGTCGGAAATGAGAAGCCTAGCCCAGGGCCCCTACGCTCCTGAGAGAGAGAGAGAGAGAGAGAGAGAGAGAGAGAGAGAGAGAGAGAGAGAGAGAGAGAGAGGTGATGGTGGGTTGACCAGAGGGAAAAAATGAAATGCTGATGGTAAAGATGAGGGGGAGGGGAGAGGAGAGACTGGGAGAGGGACAGGGGGGGAGGAGAGGAACAGTGAGCAAGGAGAGGGGGAGGAATGAGAGGGAGAGAAGAATAGAAGGGCAGGAAGGGAGAAGAGATAGGATAGGGGAGGGAGGGGAGAGGGAGAATAATGATAGGGCGGAAGAGAGACGGAGGGAGAGAGAGAGGGGAGGAAAGTGGATGGGGAGGGGAAGAAAGATATGTAGAGGGGAGAGGGAGGAGGGGAGGATGAGGTGATGGGTAGGGAGACGGAGGACAGGGAGAGAAAATGGCGATGGGGGGAGGGGAGTAATGGTGAAATGGCAGGTGGGATAGGAAAGGTAGAGTGAGGCAGGGATTAAGTGTGAGGTAGACAGACACACAGATAGGTAGGTAAGAAGGTAGGGAGAGAGAGAGAGAGAGTACAGTATATAGGCCCCCTAGTAATCAACATTCCAGTCACTCAGATTTCCCCAAACTTTGTAATTGCCATCTTAACATAACACTGGCTATCCTAACAGAGAAACCCTTCCTTCCCCCTTCACCGTACTGAAAAAAAATAATGTGATCAGCTGGTTGATGATAAGGAGAAAGAGAGTGATAAGGAGGCGTAGCTGGCTGATGATAATGAAGAGAGAGATAAGGAGGCGTAGCTGGCTGATGATAAGGTGGAAGAGAGTGATAAGGAGGCGTAGCTGGCTGGTGATAATAAAGAGAGTGATAAGGAGGTGTAGCTGGTTGATGATAAATAAAGAGTGATAAAGAGGCGTAGATGGTTGATGATAAGGAGGAAGAGAGTGATAAGGAGGGGTAGCTGGTTGATGATTAGGAGGAAGAGAGTGATAAGGAGGCGTAGCTGGTTGATGATTAGGAGGAAGAGAGTGATAAGGAGGCGTAGCTGGTTGATGATAAAGAGAGAGTGATTAGGAGGCGTAGATGGTTGATGTTAAGGAGGGAGAGAGTGATAAGAAGGCTTAGCTGGTTGATGATAAGGAGGGAGAGAGTGATAAGAAGGCTTAGCTGGTTGATGATAAGAAGGAAGTGAGTGATAAGGAGGCGTGTCAAGATTGTGGGCATCTTAAGACGAAATAAGACAATACCGATCATCTTAGACCCTGCCGATAGTCGACAGCGTCACTGGGTAAGACTTTTTCCTTGTATCAATATCCGTATTCCTGTATAGTAAGTTAAGGAAGCACCCTAACACCTCTTCCTAAGCGATTTGTCATGCTTATTACACCCAACACCTCTCCCTAAGCTATTATTTGGCTTATAACACCTAACACCTCTTCCTATGCTGTTTATCTTTCTTCTTACACCTAACACCGCTTTCCAAGCGAAATATTTTGCTTATTACACCTAACACCTCTCTTTAAGAGATTTGTATTTCTTGTTCCACCTTGCTTCCTCTACAGAGTTATTTAATTCATCCTAATATAACCTCTTTGCGCCCCGTGTCCTCATTATGGGACGGAACTGGGCGT
Organism: Coenobita brevimanus; assembly: GCF_032717465.1. Taxonomy (NCBI): domain Eukaryota; kingdom Metazoa; phylum Arthropoda; class Malacostraca; order Decapoda; family Coenobitidae; genus Coenobita; species Coenobita brevimanus. Next base: position 29,780,862 of record NC_136981.1, on the reverse strand, counting down.
TTTCAAAATCTAATAAAGAAAGGAACCCCCAGACAGGGACCTATGAGCTTCGCGACTATGAGCCGACAGGCGGAGGGCGGCATGCCCAGCATCCTTCCGCCAAAATCCCTCGCAGAGCAACTCTGGGAACTAAGGGGATACCCATACTCTGCATCAATACCTCACTAAACGATATTGGCCAGCAGTATCTAAAAATAAATAGCTATGGAAGGGATATTAGGGAGCTTCCTTAACCGCCGAGAATACGAATCCCAATGCTTGAGTCACGTATTTCTGGAGCCAGTTGTACATTTACGCCCTTTCAGGTCTAACTTAACACATCAAAGCACATCCAGAAGATGCTGTTGAGTTATTTCAGGTCTGTTCAAGGTTACACAGATCCAGTTATGTCTATTTATGACCATCACACATCATCCTCTCACTTGATGTAGTGCTGCCTACCTCTTCCTTCATCATTATCATTCCCCTTTCTATGTCTGTCCTCTCTCCCACTTCATTTCACCTTTTTCCTCCCTGTCACTTTTTATTGCTTTTTTTTCCACGTAAGGTGGCTCTACACTAGGTGAGAAACCTAATAGTTTACTCTAACCCAAGAAACCATTTATAACGCCGGGTGGTAGCCATATTGCTAAATAACGGGGTGATGTGGAGGCCCTTCTTAACTGGGTGCAGGGGCGCAGGGGCGGAGTCCATCAAGGAACCAAACCTTCACAATCTTCCCCTCACCTCTCTGCATTGAGGCACTGTTCAACACAAAGGAACATCAGTTCATTGCACGGGACGGTCCTGCTGGGGAATTCGCTTGCTGTGGTTGATGGCTCTGCTCGGCCAGACAAACTGGGACTACTCAACAACAACATTATCTTGGCCTAAAACTGACATATATATCTTGAATACTGAGTTGAATAAGAAGATTAGCACTAGAAAATCATGTTTGACACGGAGAAGTTAAGGAAAATATATAGTGCCATAGTACTGTATTTTCTCCCCTCGAGCAAGGTGATATAAGCAACAAATGGAAGAAAATCTAGGCCAGGTTTATGGTAAAAGGAGTATAGCTTTGGAACCAAGCCACCTTTGGCTGTGCAATTTTACACACACAAAGGTCTCTGGAGGATAAGCAAGTTGATTTTAAAGGCTGAATATGGCTCGCAATGCAGTACAGTCGACATAGAAAGTCCTGTCACCCCTCATGCTTCTCTCTCTCTCTCTCTCTCTCTCTCTCTCTCTCTCTCTCTGCATGAAATCTGAAGGCCAGTGCTGTGAATCCTTATCAAACGACACTGATAACACTGGTCTGTCACCATATCAAGTCATCGATGTCTGTTGCTGCTGACTCACCGAACTGATTATCAAAGCCCATGGGGAGAAAAGCGGGAGAGGCGATACGACTTTTGTTGCTGATTGTACAGTTGGCCAGATATGAACCTGAGACAGCATCAGAGTGCAGCAGAGATCTGACATTTGGTACACCTGACAACCTTGACATAAACACATATTTGTTGGAGGCGCTGACATGAATGAACGGAGGTGCCAAATACTAACTGACATGACAAAGGAACTGTGAAGCCTGAGCGTCGGAAATTGCTGCTAGACCTCCATTTCACACAGACGCTGTACCAGGTTCATATGTGGCCAACTGTACACTGGCCAGGGGTGGGATACGAAAGCATTCAGAAGTCGGAGGCTCGAGGGTATTTTGATTATTTTAACATACTTTTTCACAAGTGAAAAAAAAAAAAAGGAAGTACTGATATCTCATACTTACATGTAATTTGGTTAGGAAAAGCGCCAGTAAGCTTCGTTATCAAGCGAGATTACGGTCCCGGGTAGGTTCAAATAAATGAATAAATAAATAAATAAATAAATAAATAAAGAGGTTGACTTCACTGATACAAAACAATTATTATGCATGAAACACTAAGCATAATGAACTGGTTTGAAGCTCCCCCCCCTCTCTTTTTCCCCCTCCTCTTTCACCTACCTTCCTCCTCCTCTCTCTTCCAATCCTCCCTTCTTTCCTCTTCCTCTCCCCCTTTCGTTTTCTTCTGCTTCTCTCCTTTCCCATCTTCTCTCTTTTTCTCCCTTCCCCTCTCTCTGTTCGTTAACCCTTCTCCTTTCCCCTCCCATCTCTTTTCCTTTTCCTTTTCAACAGCTCCCTCTCTACTCACCTATCTCTTTTCCCTCCTTACTTGTTCTCTTACCCTTTCCACCCACAGCCTTCAATTCTCCCTCACTCCCTACACTCTCCTCTGTTCTCCTCACCCCTATCCCCTCCTTCTTCCCCTCTTACTCTCTCCCCCTCTCTCATCCTGTTATTTAATCCTTACCTTTGTCAAAGAGAATTGTTTTGCCAGCCATAACCTTCACTACAGCAAACAGACACGAAAGGACCAATAGGGCTGCTACTGTTTGCTCTCCTTTGTGCTCCCCTTCTCTCTTTCTTTTCCCCCTTCCCTCTCCCCGCCTGTCCCTCTTCTCCCTCGCCCCTTGCTTCCCCTCCCCTCTTCTCCTTCCTCTCCGCTTCTCTTCCTCTCTCATTCCATCTCCTCTTCCCTCTTGCCTCCTCCCTCTTCATTACTCTCTCCCCTCTCCCATCTCCCTTCCTCTCTCTCCCCTCCTTTCCCTACCACCCTCTCTCCCCTCTAGTCTATTTAATTCCTGGGTAAAAATTCATATATATTTAATGAGAAGACAAAAATTACACTTTATTGACATGCATTACAACAAACCACCGGGGCCTGACTCTCTCTCTCTCTCTCTCTCTCTCTCTCTCTCTCTGCGTGTGTGTTTATTTTTGCTTGTGTGGTACCGTGTGTGTGTGTGTGTGTGTGTGTGTGTGTGTGTGTGTGTGTGTGTGTGTGTGTGTGTGTGTGTGTGTGTGTGTGTGTGTGTGTGTGCCAGTCACTGACCTCACATTTTTTCTTTTAATATTAAGCGAAATTTGTTTTGAATATTACTGTTGGTGAAGGATCAGGAGTACACGTGGGTCTAGATTTGTCTTGATTTGGTTTTTTCTTGAGTTTTTCTTTGTTATGATCTGTTCTCGTTTTAATCTTTTTTTATTCGTCCTGATTTGTTTTTGTTTTGATGTTTTTGTTTGTCTTGATCTGTTTCTATTTGTTTTGATCAGTTATTACTTGTTTTGATCTGTATATATTTGTTATATGCTTTGATCTGTTTTTATTTGTTTTGATCTGTTATTATTTGTTTTAATGTTATTATTTGTTTTAATCTGTTTTTATTTGCCCTGATCTTTTCATTGTCTTGATCTGTTTTTCTTTGTCTTGATTTGTTTTTATTTGTCTTGATTTGTTTTTGTCGATTTGTTTTTCTTTGTCTTGATCTGTTTTTATTTGTCTTGATTTGTTTTTCTTTGTTTTGGTTTGTTTTTCTTTGTCTTGATTTGTTTTTCTTTGTCTTGATCTGTTTTTATTTGTCTTGGTCTGTTTTTATTTGTCTTGATTTGTTTTTCTTTGTTTTGGTTTGTTTTTATTTGTCTTGATTTGTTTTTCTTTGTCTTGATCTGTTTTTATTTGTCTTGGTATGTTTTTATTTGTCGTGATTTGTTTTTATTTGTCTTGATTTGTTTTTGTTGATTTGTTTTTCTTTGTCTTGATCTGTTTTTCTTTGTCTTGATCTGTTTTTCTTTGTCTTGATCTGCTTTTTTTGTCTTGTTTTTTTTGTCTTGATCTCTCCTGATATGTCTGTATTTGCTTAGGTTGGTCTTGATTTTTTTTTTCCTCTTATTAATTTGTTTTGTTATTATATGTTATACCTGCGCGAGTAGTGATATCAGCTATGTATTTATTTGTTTGTTTGTCTGCCTGTCTGCCTCTCTGCTTGCCTGTCTGTCTGTCTGTCTATACCTCTGTGTGTCTGTCTATCTGTTCGTCTCTCTGTCTGTCCTTCCCTGTGTTTGGCTTTGTTTGTTTGTGGGTCTGTCAGCATCTCTGTGTCTGTCTGTTTGTTTGTCTGTGTCTGTCTGTCTTTCTGTGTGTCATTCTCTCTGCCTGCGTGCCTGCCAGCTCTTCTGTGTGCCTGTCCATCTGTCTGTCTGTCGGTCTGTCTGCCCTTCTATGCGTCTATCTGTCTGTCTGCCCATCTGAGTGTCTACCTGATTGTGTGTCTGTCTTTCCTCCCTTCTATGTCTGTCTATGTTTGTTTGTCTGTCTGTCTGTCCCTCGGTGAGTCTATCGGACTGTCTGCCCATCTGTGTCTGTCTGCTCTTCTGTCTGTCTGTCTATCTGTTTGTCTGTCTGTCGTGTATGTGTCTATCTCACTGTTTATCTGTCTGTCTGCCTCTCTGTGTCTGTCTATCTGTTTGTTTGTCTGTGTGCCCTTCTGTGTCTGCCTATCTCTTTGTCTATCTGTCTGTCCGTCCATCTGTGTGTGTCTGTGTGCTTGACCGTCTGCCCTTCTGTGGCTGTCTCTTAGTCTGTCTGTCTGCCCTTTTGTGTGTGTGTGTGTGTGTGTGTGTGTGTGTCTGTCTAACTGTCTGCCCTTCTGTGTCTCTATCTGTTTGTTGGTCTGTTTGTCTGTCTACCTTTCTGCGTCTGTTTATCTGTTTGTCTGTGTCTGCCCTTCTGTTTGTCTGTCTGTCTCTTTGTTATTCTGTCTGTCTGTCTATCTGTGTGTGTCTGTCTGTTAGTAAGATTTTGGAAAACTATTGGGCTTCACAGCAATAAATTTGGAAATACAGCTGAAGACCGTCAAAGGTGCAAGTGATGTGGGTGGAAAAGGTCACAGGTCAATGGCAAGGTCAACTCAGCCAGTTTTGATCCGATTCAGACCAAACTTGGCGAACTGGTTTAGGACATGGAAAGGATGCAATCAGTCAGTTTTGGTACTAATCGGTACCACAGTGCAAAGTTAAAGATTCGACACTTTAACTAAAATGGTATTGATACGAAATGGACCATACATTGTGGACGGGATTACGGTCAGGCAAGGATGAAGTAACTATTTTGAGGACATCAGGTCAAAGGTCAAGGTCACAGGGCAAGGTAAGGTCAGGTTTGGATCGACTGTCCGACTGAGGTTTGCACTATCTGAGTATTCCTTGTTGGGCAATCACTCTCCTAAGGTGAATTAAATCACTTGTATGTCCGACGCAGGTATTGCACTGTCACAGCACTCCTAAGGTGAAATAAATTCTCTGGAGGCAGGTGAGACTGAAAGAGTTAAGGCATAATGACACATCTACACCTGGCCACACATACACATAGGCCAGGTTAGGTGTACACACAGACCAGGTTAAGTATACAGTACACACAGGCAAGGTTAGGGGTACACACAGGCCAGGTTAGGTGTACACACAGGCCAGGTTAAGTATACAGTACACACAGGCCAGGTTAGGTGTACACACAGGCCAGGTTAAGTATACAGTACACACAGGCAATGTTAGGGGTACACACAGGCCAGGTTAGGTGTACACACAGGCCAGGTTAGATGTTCACACAGGCCAGGTTAGGTGTACAGTACACACAGGCCAGGTTAGGTGTACATACACAGGCCAGGATAGGTGTACACAGTCCAGGTTAGGTGTACACAGGCCAGGTTAGGTGTACAGTACACACAGGCCAGGTTAGGTGTACAGACCAGGTTAGGTGTTCACACAGGCCAGGTTAGGTGTACACATAGGCCAGGTTAGGTGTTCACACAGGCCAGGTTAGGTGTACACACAGACCAGGTTAGGTGTACACACAGACCAGGTTAGGTGTGCACATAGGCCAGGTTAGGTGAACATACACAGGCCAGGTTAGGTGTACACACAGGCCAGGTTAGGTGTTCACACAGGCCAGGCTAGGTGTGCACACAGGCCGGGTTAGGTGTACACACAGGCCAGGTTAGGTGTACAGTACACTCAGGCCAGGTTAGGTGTGCACACAGGCCGGGTTAGGTGTACACACAGACCAGGTTAGGTGTACACACAAACCAGGTTAGGTGTACATACACAGACCAGGTTAGGTGTACACACAGGCCAGGTTAGGTGTACATACACAGGCCAGGTTAGGTGTGCACACAGGTCAGGTTAGGTGTACACACAGGCCAGGTTAGGTGTACATACACAGGCCAGGTTAAGTGTACACACAGGCCAGGTTAGGTGTACATACACAGGCCAGGTTAGGTGTACACACAGGCCAGGTTAGGTGTACATACACAGGCCAGGTTAGGTGTACACACAGGCCAGGTTAGGTGTACATACACAGGCCAGGTTAGGTGTACATACGGCCCAGGTTAAGCGTACATACACGCCAGGTTAAGCGTACACACAGGTCAGGTTAGGTGTACACACAGGCCAGGTTAGGTTTACACACAGGCCAGGTTTGATGTACAAGGCTATAACAAATTACAAAGACAAAATTCATTACATGCAGTTCTATAACATAAATTCCACTAATGGTACAACAGTGTAATGATGGCATAGCACAGCCTGCTGCACTGTATACGTTATGGGATTTACGATTATGTCCTTTACAAAACATGGAGGCGTTATAATGATTGCAGTAATATTATAATAATAATAATAATAATAATAATAATAACAATAACAATAATAAATAATAATAATAATAATAATAATAATAATAATAATAATAATAATAATAATAATAATAAAATGATAATAATAATAATAATAATAATAATAATAATAATAATAATAATAATAATAACAATACAGCTTCCATTCTACTGACTTGCACACATAGCCTACACTTTAATATTTCCAGATTAGTAATAATAGGCAATACAAAATTTACTTAGATATGTCAGTAATGATGGACAGGCACATAGGCAGCATAGATTATATTATGATTTTAATGAGAGAATATTATGCCCTTTTCATTCTAACTTGGCCCCAGAATTGCTACGTGTCCATCTAAAACGCTGAGAAATAATAGATGAACAGTTGAATATGGTGCTAGTCAAGAAGAAGTGCTACGGAAAGGATGTAGAGCCAGAGCACTGTCTTCTTCTGCGTCAGTGTGAAATAAGCTGCAAGAGGACGAAAATCTGGGCCAAGTTAACATGAAAGAACTACAGTACGTGTATTATAAGAAACGACTTGCTTGAATTACCGTATATAGTAGTGAGTCCAGGGGTATCAGAATATGCTAAGTTCATAATATAGCCTTCACTAAAATTACTATTATGGATAACCGATGGAGCAAAGGGCTGACTGACTGGACATCAAGAGATTGTAAGCGTAGCAGAAAAAGGCCAGACAGGAGGTGGAGAGGTGAGATAGAGAAATTTGCAGGGAAAACGTTGCAAAGATTGGTTCAGTCAAGGAATTCGTGGAGAAGGTTGAGGGAGGCCTTTGTTTAGCAGTAGACTAGTTATGGCTGATGTTGATGATGGTGATGATGACGGTGATGATGATGATGATGTTGATGATGATGATAATGATGATAACTATACGTAATGGATCGTACAGAAGCTGCTGGACGCCTCTGTAGGGAGAGGGCAGTCAGATGGCGGAGGACAGGGTGGCATGGAGGTGATTCGTTTGTGGCCTCTCCTGGTGGGATTTAGGCGTCTGGAGATAAGATACATAGATGGATAAACTGACAAACATATATAAAGAGACAGATATAAAGACAATTAGGTAGGTAGGTAGGTAGGTAGGTCGATAGGTAGATTGGTTGGTTGGTTGGTTGGTTGGTTGGTTGGTTGATTGGTTGGTAGGTAGGTAAGTAGGTAGGTTGGTAGGTAGGTTGGTAGGTAGGTAAGTAGTTAGGTAGGTAGTTAGGTAGGTAGGCAGGTAGGTAGGAAGATACATGGGTCGGGAGAGAGAGAGAGAGAGAGAGAGAGAGAGAGAGAGTGAGAGAAATATACGAGGGCGGGGGGAGTAATAAGATAAAGAGGGAAACTCGTGGACAGAGGGAAAGCATGAATTATGAAGGAGAAGGTAAGGGGAGAGGGGAAGAGGAAGAGGGAAGAGAAGAAAAGAAAGGGAAAAGAGGAAAGTAGGAAGAAAAGGTCTAAGGGTGAGGAAGAGAAGGGGAAGGAGAGAGAGAGAAAGAGCTCAGAGGAGGAAGGAAGATGCATAGGAGGATGAGGAAGAGAGGAAGTAAAAAGGAAGAAAGAAGTGGGAGAGGAGAAACATAGGAAAATAAGGAAGAAGGGTTAGGAAGACGAAGAGAGAAAGGGAAGAAAAGGAAGAGGTCACAGAAGGAAACAAAGGGAGGCGGAGGCGGCGGCGGAGGAGGAGGAGGAGGAGGAGGAGAAAGAAAGAGGTAAGAGAGGAAAGACGCAGGAAGGGGAGGTAGATAGAAATGATGGAGGGAAAGAAGGGGAATGGGAGAGTGAAAGAAGTCACAAAATGGAGGGAAAAGCAAGTGGAGAAGGAAGGGAAAGAAAGGGAAGAAAGAAGAGGGAGAGAAGGAAGAACAGAGAAAGGGAAGGAAGAAGAATGAGAGAAGGAGGAACAGGGAAAGGGAAGGAAGAAGAGGGAGAAAGGAGGAACAGAGAAAGGGAAGGAAGAAGAAGGAAAGAAGGAGAAGGAGACAGTATGGGAAGAAGGAAGAGGTAGAGGAGGAGGAAGAACAAGTAAGAGAAGAAAAGGAGAGGAAAAATAAAGATGATGAACAGAAGGAAGAGTAAGGAAGAGAGAGAGAGAAGGGGAAGGGGACAGAGATCACTGGAGGAAGGAAGAGGAAGAGAAGAAAAAAGAGAAAGAAGAGGGGGAGAGAAGGAACAGATAGAAGAGGAAGAGAGAGATGAAGGAGAAGAAAGGAGAGAAGGAAAGAAGATGAGAAAGAGAAAATAAGAAGGTAATGAGATAAAAAGTAGTGTAACAGTCTGAAGCGGAAAGGAAAGAAGAGGATGATAGAAGGGAAAGAAAGAGGAGGAGGAGGAGGAGGAAAAAAGAGGACGAGAAACGAAGAAAATAAAGAAACGAGAAAGAAGGGGGAACGAAGGGAAGGAGGTTGAAGAAGAAAATGAAGACGAGGAAGAAAACTCAGGAGGAAATGGACGAAAGGCGAAAGATATATGAATCGAAGGGAATCAGAGAAAAGAAGAAAGGGAAGAAAAACGAAGAGAAAATTAAAGAAAGGAGGAGAGCGAGGATGGAGAAAACCTTGATGTTAATTAGGAGAATAAAATTTCTAAGATGATGGATGGAGAGCTTAGGATATGGGATGGAACATGAAAAGAAAGTTGGTCAAGCGAGAGAGAGAGAGAGAGAGAGAGAGAGACAGACAGACAGACAGACAGACAGAGACCCAGTAACCCCAACACACACACACACACACACACACACACTGCACTATTTATATAACTACCAAGCTTAGTGACGCGGGATACTTGAATTACCCACAAGTCAATGGAAGTGTGTGTGTGTGTGTGTGTGTGTGTGTGTGTGTGTGTGTGGTTCTCATTTTATCTCTCATTTTCATCTCTGTACTGTTTTCCAGCAAGCTTACCCACCTTTTGCTGATGATGTATTTTTATTGTGTATTTTCTCTATTAAAACAAAACAAAACAGATTCTTAGCGTCATACTGCTCCTCTATCTCATACATTCATACACTGCTTCTCTCTCTCTCTCTCTCTCTCATCACCTCAAACTTCCACAAACTTTCCCCGTTTCTCCTCTCTCTCTTTTCCTCTCTCCCTCTCTTTCACAATGTCCTTCCTTCCTCACCTTCCTCTCCTTCAGTTTCCCACACCTTTCTTCTCCTTTATACAATTCTTTCTTATATTCTCTACTGGTGGTGGAGAGGGACGCCTTCATGTGGTGGCACTGATATAACGGGGCGGCTCCACTGCTTGGTTACACGAACGTCCCTCAACCACTTCCCTATCCCCAAAAGAGGATGGTGGACTGCAGAAGGAGAGTAACTTCAGCCTGCAGTCCACTGGGTTCACGTTCAGATGAGCCTGGGGTTACTACTACTACTACTAATACTAATACTACTTTTATTACCTCTCCAACCTCTACTTATCCTATTACTATTTCTATTACTACTACTACTCATCATCTCCCTTTTTTCGCTTCTTTTCTCTCCCCTGTCTCTCGTTCCTTTACAAACCCCTCTATCTTTATTTATTTCATTTCTCATTATTTATACAATATAGTGGAGACCATCTTGTATTCCCTCACTTTCTTTCTTCCAATCCCTTACTAGTATGGGTGTCCTGCCTTTATTTCTTCACCAATACACTTCATACTTAACACACTTGGTCCCGTATTTTCGACGGCTTTTTACCGCTTACTCTCGTCTTCTGTGTTATATAAATCCTTCAAACATCGCCATACTCTACATAACGTACAAAAGGGTATTAACCAGCCATATCCAAAATAAATCGCAAAGGAAGAGGTGTTAGGGAGCTTAATTACCCAACGAGAATACGTACCTTATTCTTTGGGATAATACAAGAGGTACATTTGTATTATTACTTTAAAATTTAGGTTATTTAAGGTGTTTTGTGGGGAAATAAGTGAACCCATACACAAAGTGGTCTCTCTCTCTCTCTCTCTCTCTCTGACTCACTTCCCTTTCACCAATACACCTCCCATCCCTCCCTCCTTCCTCTCTCTCCCTCCTCTCCCCTCACACTCTACATCTCTTTTCTCCCTCCCTTCCCTTTGCCTCTCCTACTCATTCTCATCCTCGTCATTTACGTGTCTCACTGGACGGGTTTGCGTCGAGGATTGCCAGGTCGATGGGAGTCTATATTGCTTCCATCCTACAGAGTCCTATCAGTCAGTCTCCTCTTTCTCTCACTCCATTTCCCTGCATGTCATTTATGGTCCTTTATTTCTATCATTTTCCTGCCGGTTTTTTCGGAGGGTGTGGTGGGTGGGGGTGGGAGAGAGTCTTCCTTTTTTTCTTTCCTTTTTTCTTACAATCTGGTTAGATCTTAGTAGAATTATCTTCTTTTTCAATAGATAACCTCGTCATGGGCCAATACACCTGATATCTGTATTTCCTATGTACTCCTTCCCCCCTCTCACTCCCTCTCTCCTTCCCACATTTTCTCTCCCCTTTTCTTTCTAATATTCCCCCTCTCCTTTACTCACCTCAGTCCCTCTCCCCTCCTCTTATTATCTCTCACCCTTTCACTATCTCCTCCCCCTTCCTCTCTCTCTCTCTCTCTCTCTCACACACACACCTTCCAATCACTCTCCTCTCTTCTCACTATCTCTCCTTCCCCTCTCTATTCTACTCCTTCTCTTATTTCATCTCTATTTGCAGTGTGTGTGTGTGTGTGTGTGTGTGTGTGTGTGTGTGTGTGTGTGTGTGTGTGTGTGTGTGTGTGTGTGTGTGTATGTGTGTGTGTGTGTGTGTGTCTGTGTGTGTGTGTCTGTCTGTGTCTGTGTGTGTTTCTTCACTGCTCTACCTATCATGCATACACAGACACAAACAAAAACAAATCAAGCACAAACAGATAGGCACACACACACACACACACACACACACACACCAGTCTCTGTCTGTCTGTCTGTCTGTCTGTCTGTCTCTCTCTCTCTCTCTCTCTCTCTCTCTCTCTCTCTCTCTCTCTCTCTCTCTCTCTCTCTCAAGTAATCAGCGTCCCTTACCACCACCTCATTTCTTACACCTGGCAATCCCACTGAATTCCACACCTGCCTCTCTCTCTCTCTCTCTCTCTCTCTCTCTCTCTCTCTCTCTCTCTCTCTCTCTCTCTCACTCACACACACACACACACACACACACACACACACACACACACACCTTTTTCACGTTACTTTTCCGCTAACTTTTATTCTCTCTCTCTCTCTCTCTCTCTCTCTCTCTCTCTCTCTCTCTCTCTCTCTCTCTCTCTCTCTCTCTCTCTCTCTCTCCCTCTCTCTCTCTCTCTCTCTCTCTCTCTCTCTCTCTTTCTCTCTCAACACACCCAAATTTTCTCCCTCCATTTTCCTCCTCTCTTACCAACTCAATCTCTGCCCCAAATTTGTTCCTCTCACCTTTTTCCCTGTCCATCTATCTGTCTATCTATCTATCTATCTATCTACAGTATCTATATATGTCTATCTGTCTATCTATCTACAGTATCTATCTATCTGTGTATCTATCTGTCTATCTATACTCAAACACCTTACTTTTTGGAAGGGTGTCCGCAGTTGAATTTCCTCCATGTCATCCTCTCCTTCGCCATCACACTGCCCTCTCTCCAACTCACGCCCCACTCTTTCATACCTCTACACCCCATCTCTCCATCTTATCCTATGTCTTCCCCTCCCTTTCCCGCCTGCACATCCCTCTCATGCACTCTCCTCGTCAATCTTACGTTCTCCATTCTCTCCACGTGGCCAAACCATCTGAAAGTACTTCTTCCGATGCCTTCCTTCACATCCACGTCAACACCACAACGCTCCTTCACTTCCTCATTTGCCTGTGTTTCTCCAAGCTCCTCCAAGTCACTCTAATACACTCTCCTAGTCAATCTTTCATTTTCCATTCTCTCCACATGGCGAAACATCTCAAGGTACTTCTCCTAACGCCCCCTATCACATCCACACCATCATCACAACGCTCCTTTACTTCCTCATTTGTCTGTCTCTCCTCGCAACTTTACCCCCACGTTGTCACCTTTTAATAATACAATTTTGACGTAAACTACCCTCTACAACACTATGCCCTGTTCACTCTACCTTGGCCTAAAGTTGCCATTCCACCATCTTGAATGCAGAGTTATAGCAGTAGATTAACACTAGAATATCATGCTAGTCACGAAGGAGTACTACAGAAAGGATACTGAGCCACAGTATTGTCTTTTTCTGCCACTGAGCTACGTGAAATAAGCTGCCAAAGGTTGAAAATCTAGGCCAAGTTATAAGTGAACGAAGTATGGCAATGGTGCACTGAACCATGGAACCACATCATTTGTAAACTTTACGTTGACTAAGTTGTTTCCCATAAAAAGTTAAGATACTGTAAGATGTGTTCATTTCATCCTATCCCATGAAATTTCCCTCACAGTTTTCCTATGCTCTATGGTAGTCTTCCTTTCTTTTTCCTGCCGGCCTTGGATGGTCGAACTGGTGGGTGGTGGGAGCTTTCCCGCACTGCTGTCCTTACCGTTGACTCATAGTACAGATGTCTTAGTTACAGCCTACAACGTTTGGTGGTAACTACATAACTAAATGACGCCTGGGGGTTTAGTGGATTAGTGCCCTCTAACTGGAGTGAGTATGTAAAGGTTTATGTTAGAGGGGAGGCTGGAATTTTCTTGCTCATATACTGCTACACAGGGACGAATGAGGCTGGTTACCCTCATCTTAAATGGAGAGAAAGAGTAGCCTAATAATGGACTCCTACGCTCCTGATGATGTAAAAAAAAAAAAAAAAAAAAAGTATTTGATGAATGGATGGGTGGATAATAAATAGCAAAGAAAGACCCAACAGGACTGCTGCTGTTTGCTTTCCTTTGTACTCCTTGGTATTCACCTCCCCCTCATTCTCACCCACTCACCCTAATCTTCCCTCACCCTTCCTTCATACACCCCTTCCCTCCCTCCCTCCCTCCCTGTATCTTTGCTTCTCCCTCACTGTTTCTCCCTGACCACCTCTCCCTAGGCGCTCGAGGGGGACGCCTTCATGTGGTGGCACCGATATAACCAGACAGGTTCACTGCCAGGTTATACAAACATCCCTCACCTCCCTCCCTATCCCCCAAAAGGAGGATGGTGGACTGCAAGACAGGGGCAACTTCAGCCTGCAGTCCACCGGGTTCACGTTTCAGATGAACCTAAAACAACAACAGCTCTCTCTCTCTCTCTCTCTCTCTCTCTCTCTCTCTCTCTCTCTCTCTCTCTCTTTCTCTCTCTCTCTCACCCCACGCCACAGTACCTTGGAAAGAGCATAGTAAGATAGTCTGGTCACACCTTCTCTCCTCCTCTCTCCTTCTCTTTCCTCCCCTCTCTCCTTTCCTTCACTTGCCTTCTTCCTTATTCTGTCTTGTTGTTCTGCTCTCTGTCTGTGTGTCTGTCAGTCTGTCTATCTATCTATTTATCTGTGTCTATCTTTCTATTTGCTCATCTCTTCGCTTCTCTCCCACTCCCACGTTTTATACCCTCATTATCTTTCTTCCTCTCCTCTTTTACACAAACATCCTCTTTCCTTCACTCGGCTTCCTTCTTGCTTCATTCTTCTGTTTCCTTTCTTCCTGTCTTCTTTTTCCAATCCTTTTCTTCTTTCCTCCTCAGTTGTATTCTATCCTTCCTTATGCTTCTCATTTTCATTCTCCATCACTACACTCATTTTTTTGCTCTCCTTCCTTCTTATTCTCACTCTCTCTCTCTCTCTCTCTCTCTCTCTCTCTGATTCAGGTACAAGCGAGGTTCTTCCCAATATATAACCCAGAACAGAAAACATAAATCATACTTTGTTTCCAAGCTGTGTGTGTGTGTGTGTGTGTGTGTGTGTGTGTGTGTGTGTGTGTGTACCGAGGTCATTCAGTCAACACCTCACGTAGATGCTAGCATACACACACACACACACACACACACACACACACACACACACACACACACACGCAATCACTCTCAGTTGCCCGATATTGGATACGTTTGGCTGATGTGATGTTTGTGTCTCTGGCCAAACCATTTTACACTCAAAGAAACCATTATCCCCTCCCTCTCTCTCTCTCTCTCTCTCTCTCTCTCTCTCTCTCTCCCTCCCTCCCGTCTGAAGAAAATTTACAACTGACGAAACACAATGAAACACCCGATCTCTACTAGTGAGTGTTTCAGATGGTTTCGGTTTTTACGGTATGTATTCGCTCAACTTTAGGAAAACATTCTCTCTCTCTCTCTCTCTCTCTCATCTATTTCGTCGTTAATCCTTTCTCATTTGCTTCATTTTTCTTTCTCTTCTTTATTAGTCTTTTTCGCCTTCCCTTCATTCCTTTCTCTCTCTCTCTCTCTCTCTCTCTCTCTCTCTCTCTCTCTTTCTCTCTCCTTTGCCTTCAACCCTCCTTCCCTCCTTCCCACGCTGTCCCTCCTTCCTCCTTCCCCTCTCCCTTTCCCTATAAACCGTTCCTCTCCGTTAACCCTTCCTTCCTCTCTTCTTCACTTCTTCCTCCCTCTCCCTCCTCCCCTTCCATTCTCTCCCTTCTCCCCTTCCTTCCTCTATCTTCCTCTTTCCCTTCCTTCCTCTGTCTCCCTCCTTCCCTTCCTTCTTCTCTCTCCCTCCTCCCCTTCCTTCTTTTCTGTCCTTCCTCTCCTTCCTTCCTTTCTCTCCCTCCTTCCTTTCTTTCCTCTCTCTCCCTCCTCCGCTTCCTTCCTCTCTCTCTCTCCCTCCCTTCCTTCCTCTCTCTCCCTCCTTCCCTTCCTTCCTCTCTCTCTCCCTCCTCTCATTCCTTCCTCTCTCTCCCTCCTCCCTTCTTCCTTTCTCTCCCTCCTTCCCTTCTTTCCTCTCTCTCCCTCCTCCGCTTCCTTTCTGTCTCTCCCTCCTCGCTTTCCTTTCTCTCCCTCCCTCCTCTCCCTCCTTCCTCCATAAACATCTCTCCTAAACTCTCCCTTCTTCCTCCTCCTCCTATCTTTCTCTCAGATGAGGAATTCATAGCAGCTTTGACTCTTAGCACGAAGGGTTTTTTATGTTATCTATCTGTCTGTCTATCTGTAAATCTACTTAATTGTCTATCCATGTATCTCTCTACGTACCTCTCTCTCTCTCTCTCTCTCTCTCTCTCTCTCTCTCTCTCTCTGTTCACTTTAACTAGGAGTATAGCTGCCATCTTTCCATCTCGCATACTGAGCTGTGGTAAGAGATAAACACTGGAATACGGCGCTAGTCACGAAGAAGTGATGGTTGAAAGGAACCAGGATTTGCATAAGAGGGATGAGGGGCCGAAAGTAAA
>NC_136981.1:29535601-29764926 GCF_032717465.1 Coenobita brevimanus | reverse complement strand
ACCTCAATGTATTTCTCCTAACACTTTCTGTCACATCCACATCCACTCCACAAAGCTCCTTCACTTCCTCATTTGTCAGTCTGTCTCTCCGTGTGACCCTACATGCTTCTCTCCAGATAACTCATTTCCACTGCTTTCGCTCTTGACTTGTGTCCCTCGAACAAGGTCCAAGCTCCACTTCCATACGTTAGATTTGGAATCACAATACTGTCATGTAGTAACTTTTTCACTTCCATGCTCACTTCCCTGTTTCTTATCACTGCTTTCAAAGAACCAGCAACCTCATTTCCTTGTTGTACCCTTTCAAGCACTTCACCCTCCTAAACTTCCATCCTTACTCATCACACTATCCAATTACTTAAACTCACTCACTTTCATATTTCCTACTCATCCAGCCTCACTGTGCATTCAGTGACTTATTTCTCTCGAAGACCATTACTTTACTCTTCGCGGTTTCACTTTACTTAAAAACTCTATTTACATGTGCTCGCAACCTGGCGTCACATTCACATGTTTTTCAGCTTTAGTATTACATCCATACACTTCAAGTTTCATGTCTTCACCGTCACATCCTATCATGATCATGCCGCTAGCTTCATACTCATTCCCAACCTTGCTATCGCCTTCCGTTTTACCTGTATCTCACCACCTTCATACACGCTCTCAACCTCATCTCAGCAGCTACACACACACACACACACACACACACACACACACACACACACACACACACACACACACACGTCCGCACTTACCATATTCATTCATTCCCAACCTCACAGCACCATCACGTTCACACGCTGTCAATCTCAAAAATCATGTCCACGAACCTTGAACCTAACACAAACACCTTCACACATTCCCAAACACACACACACACACACACACACACACACACACACACACACACACACACACACACACACACACACACGCACGCACGCACGCACGCCCACACACACACACACACACACACACACACACACACACACACACACACACACACACACACACACACACACACACACACACACACACAAACACACACACACGTCCGCACTTACCATATTCATTCATTCCCAACCTCACAGCACCATCACGTTCACACGCTGTCAATCTCAAAAATCATGTCCACGAACCTTGAACCTAACACAAACACCTTCACACATTCCCAAACACACACACACACACACACACACACACACACACACACACACACACACACACACACACACACACACACACACACGCAAGCACGCACGCACGCACGCACGCACGCCCACACACACACACACACACACACACACACACACACACACAAACATACACACATACACACACAAACACACACAGTTTAATACTATCAACGTTAATGTCCCTATCATCCCACCGTAAAATTCTTTCTCCAGGAATTATGATATGCTTTACAACCTCCCGCTACAATTTTCATACAGTATCAGCCTCACACGTCGTATACCTAGGTAACTTCAATCACTCACCACCGTCTTCCTCAGCGAACAAATTCTCCCACCCTCATCCCATTAACTTACGCACGATTAGTGAATTTATGCAAACTTATCACAACCTCACCATTATAATTTCGACCCCGCGTCACCTCTCACTTCAACACACAAACGTCACTCCTTTACCCCCTCTATCTTACCTCGGAACTAAAGGCAAACGTTATTTTTTTCCATTCCTCGACCTCCTCTGTGACCTCTTTTCTCCCTTTTCTCTTTCTTCTTTTCTTCGTTCTGCATTGCCCATCTTTTTTTTTTCTAACTTCCTTCTTCTCTTCCTCTTAGTCTTCCTGCATCTTCTTCGTATTATCTCTTTGCTAATTTTTCTCTTTCTTCCTCCTTGTTCTCATCTCCCCTACCTTTTCAGTCCTTTTTTTCCCTCTTTCTGTTCCTTTCTACTTGTTCTTCTCCCTCCTGCCTGTTATGTATTCCTGTTTTTCTCGTCGTTTCTCTTCGTCTCCTTCCCCCTCCAACGTTTTCTCTTCCTTTTCTCTCTTTATGTGTTCCTCTCCTTTGAATCTTTTCTCTCCTTTCCTCCATTTCTCTTCCTTTCTCTTTGTCATCCTCTCCTGCCCTCTTGTTCTCTCTTTTTCTCTCTTCCTTTCTCTTCTTTCTTCAGTTTCTCTCCTCCATCCTCTCTCTCTCTCTCTCTCTCTCTCTCTCTATCTATCTATCTATCTATCTATCTCCTTGCTTTTACTGCTGCAGCTTCCTCTGCCACTGCATTTTCTCCTCTTCCTTCTCTACATTACCACCTTCTCCTCTCTCTCTCTCTCTCTCTCTCTCTCTCTCTATCTATCTATCTATCTATCTATCTATCTCCTTGCTTTTACTGCTGCAGCTTCCTCTGCCACTGCATTTTCTCCTCTTCCTTCTCTCCATTACCTCCTTTTCCTCCTCTTCCTCTTCTTCTTCCTATATTTTTCCTCCTTCTCCTCCTACTCCTTATCTCCTTCTGCAGCGAGGGCACCGTAATGACGACTAACGTTAATTATCATCGAGAAACATTGGCAAATTTTCCACCCTGGTGTCTTGATTGGCCTCTTCTTTAACCTCCCTGCTTTGTAATCTATTCCTAATTTAAAGAAAATTCAGAAATAAAATATGGAAAGAAGTGGTGTGTGTGTGTGTGTGTGTGTGTGTGTGTGTGTGTGTGTGTGTGTGTGTGTGTGTGTGTGTGTGTGCGGAAATATGGTTTTCAGACAGTGCATAGGAATACCCATGGGAACAGACCCATCCCCATTCATGGCAAATCTATACTTATATAGTTACGACTTCAAATGGATGGAACGAATGTCAAAAGTTCAATATTCAGTAGAGAAGAAATGTGACAAAACTAGTCGATTCATTGACGATTTAATATCCTTAGACAGTAATGGAGAAATGAATGAAAGCCTGAAAGAAATATATACGGAAGCACCAGTATTAAATAAAGAAATCGCCGACAACTGCCAAGCAAGTTTTTTGGAAATTAATATCAAAATAGAAAAGAAAATTATCAACAAAACTCTATGGTAAGAGAGATGGTTCAAATTTCGAAACTGTGTCATACCCAAATATGTCGGGAAACATACCTAGAGTTCCAGAATACGGCATATACATGTCTCAATTGCTACGGGTCGCAAAGGCAAGTACACATCTGGAACACTTTATTTCAAGAATCCAACAGATCACAAGAATATTTTTCAGTCAGGGATTTTTCAAAACAGGATTACCTAAGACATTAAATGAAAGAAAACGTATCATCGTCACTATAACTCCTTCAAACCTCTAAAGGAGATATATACGGTTTTACAAGAAAAATATGTGATACTGCTACCAATACAATAGTATCCTAGGGCCGTCGACGGGCAGAGAGTGCTCACGGGGTCCTCCCTAGCTATGTAGTAGATTAAAGCTGACCATGATAAAAACCAATCATACCTACCAAGTCGGACTCAACTTTGTGCTGCTTAATCGACTATGACAACAACAAACTATTCCCACCAAATGAACTCCCCTGGACGTGGCATATTTGTCCTATCTTTTCATACAGGTGCGTGTGTGGCTGAGTCGGAGGAGAGATTGAGGCAGTTGGGAGAGGGGTTTGGAAGGGTGGGTGAAAGGACGAAATTAAGAGTAAATGTGAATAAGAGTAAAGTGATGAAGTGTACGAGGTTGGTGGATGGTAGGAGGGTGAATATAGTTTTGAATGGTGAGTTGCTTGAGGAGGTAGAGTGTTTAAAGCATTAAGGGTCACATGTTGCCGTGGATGGAACAACGGACGTAGAAGTGAAGTTTAGAATGAATGAAGTAGGAAAAGTGTTGGGAGGAATGAAAAAGTGTTTAGATGTCGTTCACTTAGAATGGATGTAAAGAGAAGGCTGTATGGGGGTGTAGTGGTACCAATTGCGTTAGATGGGGCTGAAACATGGAATATGGGTGTTGCAGAGAGGAAATGTTGAATGCAATGGAGATGAGGTGTCTGAGGAGTATGTGTGGAGTGACAGGTATGGATAGAGTGAGAAATGATGAAGTGGAAGGAGACCTGGAGTTATGCGGGAGATGGCTGATCTAGTTGAGCAGAGAGTGTTGCGATGGTTTGGGCATATGGAGAGAATGGATGAAGAGCAATTAGTGAAAAAGGTAACTGGATCGAATGTGAGATGTAAGGCTGAGAAGATGACCACGAATAGGATGGATGGACAGTGTGAAGAGAGCGTTAGATGCGAGAGGGATGTCTGCTGAGCAAGAAAAAGTGGCTGCCCGTGATGGGAATGATTGGAGAAAAACTGTGAATGAATAAATGGTGACGAGGCCCTGAGGGAATATACTCCCGCATTAGGTCTGATCATCTGATCAGGTCAGGTGTGGGTAAGGGGATGGGTCCATTATGATGTGGCACGGTTAAACCAGCTCTGCTGTCAGGCCCTGCTGAGGATGTCGCTGATTGCACTGTGCTGTTGACCCTCATATGGTGTGGTGCAATGAGGATCTATCCCTTCTCCCCTTGGGAATAAGATGCAAATTAATGTTTTTGTGTGGATGAGTGAATTGGGCGCGTGTCTTCCTTTCTCGGCTACCTCCTTTTCTTTGGAGGAAGCAGCCTAGGTATATAGATAGGTAGATAATGTGTGTGTGTGTGTGTGTGTGTGTGTGTGTGTGTGTGTGTGTGTCACGCAAGGCTGGAAGCGATCTATAATGATTAAGAGCTGAGTGAACGGATTCACTAGATGACGTATAATTACATTTTATTCTTACAATGTGATTAGCCAGTGATTATATATATATATATATATATATATATATATATATATATATATATATATATAGATATATAGATAGATATATATAGATATATATATATATAAATAGAGAGAGAGAGAGAGAGAGAGAGAGAGAGAGAGAGAGAGAGAGATCAAACTCGTCACTTTGCACAAAACTAGAAAATGAAATAAGAAAATAAGAAAATGGAAGTAAGCCTGTCTGAGTTGTCATGACAGTATGAGTCAGATGTAAACAGTATGAAGTATATTAGACTGCAGGAAATAACGATGTTTTACAGAGTAAATACAAAATTAAACTAGTATATATAATTACATCCAGCATTATATGAAATTCCCGAGTGAAATATGAAGCGGAAGTGAGTGTGTGTAAATGAGGGTGCAGGAGTGAGACCTGGAAGGCAAAAAAAAGATTTAAAATATCAGTCGGGATGAAACAAAAACATGTTCACCCGACACATATCCCCATCACAGTATTTTCAAATACGCAAAATTGGTGAGTACGACAGCGCTAGTGCTAGAACATCTGGCCGGAAAATATGAGACATTTTCATATTACAGACACCATCATCATCATTACCCTCATAACAATAATAACTGGAAAGCACTCCGAGAGCGCATACCTCCGCCAATGCCACTGGCACAATAAGGATCCGGATCCGGATCCGTGGATGTATTATGTGGAATGCATAGGATCCGCTTCCGCTACAAAATTAAATCAATTATTCCTTGACCCATGGCACACTCTTCCACAAAATTTATTGAAATTCTTTGAGAACTCTTGAAGATATTGTTTGAGATACATAGGATCCGGATCCTGATCCGCCCCCAAATTCAATCAGTCCTTTTTTGGCCCATGGCCCACTCTTCCACAAAATTTACTGAAATTCACTGAGAACCTTTGAAGATATTGTGCAGGATACTGTGGATTCGGATCTGGATCCGCCCCCAAATTTATTAAATTCTTTCTTTGCCCATGGCCCACTCTTCCAGAAAATTTCACTGAAATTCATTAAGAACTTTTGGAGATATCGTGTGGACAAACATACAAAGAAACGGACAAACTTAGGTGACTACGTAACCTCCACCAACTTCATTGGCGGAAATAATGATGAAAATAACTGTTTACTTATTCTTATTATTTTGCTACAGCAAGGAAGTTTCGACATATGATATGTAAGATACGTTTCAGCGTAATAAGCTCTGAAGACCCTGGTTACTTCTGTGTAACATCAACAAGCTCTGAAGACAAAGTAGTCGAAGAACGCATGCGTAAATTATATATTGGTCTCAATAACTGGCTAACAGTATGCTGAACTGTAAGCATATTCCTTTCAGATCATAAGATGGACCACAGCTATATATCTGGAAAGTTACAGCTTTCAGGTTTTTGTGGATTTCTCTAACACGTTGCAAAGAAAAAAAAAACTGAGCAAACTTGAATTCGGTACTTTCCACTGGGTTAAATGGCAAAATATTAAGCCAAAACTATCCAGAGAACCTTTTTTTTTTTTTTTTACACAGGCTTTTCAACCAAATAGTTGTTTCACACTTAGTGCCTGAGACATTTCAATGTTAAATACCCAATTTTTAGGATAAAAATTAGTAGATGACCTTCAAAAATAGGTCAAGGTCATTTATATTTGGCACAAGGACTTGGGTTACCCTAGCGTCCCTTCATGTATAATATAATCAAGATCGAAGAAAATCAGTGCAATGAAAAATAATAATACTGACGAAAACAAAAACCGTCGCCATTTATATAACGAAGCTTGAAAACAACGAAGTTGATAATGATAGTGACAATTATAATAATGGTGATGATGGTGATGATGATGTTGAATATTACTCTTATTATTATTATTATTATTATTAATCATCATCATCATCATCATCATCATAAATCTACTGTCCACCATTATAGGGGTGGGGGATCGAGACACTCGAGCAAGACATCATAAAAGCAGAACTTGATATTCTCTGAGCAAATAATCAGTGACGTAATGCGACAAAACATCATTTTTTTTTTTTCTAACGCATCAAAGTCTTTTATCCCTCGGCAACAACACGTCCACTGGAAACTTGCAAGTGTCAGCAATGTTCCACATCTGTTACTTTCAGAGCAAAAAATCCATTTGTAGCTGACTTGCTGTAGACTTAGAATCATGTTTTCAAGCGTTTAGGAGGCTCTCTTTCACCTCTTCCTTAGCAGTGTTATTTATAGGTGGCATATTCCTATTATGTTCCTTGTCGAACCTGTGTAAATAACCTGTTCTGTGTTACTGATGTCAATTATTTCGACATAAAACCTGTATAAGTATCAAACACGAGAATATTACCGCACCACTTTCAGAAACACTCTTCTCAGGAAATGGTGCAGCAAAAATCCATGAGAAAAAGACCTCTAGTTTAACTTTGGCCTAAAACAATTTCGGTATTTGTCGGTTACTGGAATGTGGTCGTATTTTTCAACACTCTGAAATACCCTCACTCTTATACCTTCCACCACTTGTTGATCTGTCTTTTTGATATCTCATTACTGTTATATTCTCTTTCGTTAGTTATCGTTTTCATATTCTTTACTTTTATTCTTCAGCTTTTGTTTTTTCTCCTCATCCTTCTCAATATTGCTTTTCCTGCTACTTTTATACTTTGATATTTGCAATAAGTACTGTCACTCTTCCATGTATATTCTCTCTCCCTCTCTCTTTCTCTCTCACGCAAACACTCGATCTTTTCCAGGTTACTGAAGAAATCGTCGAAGAAAATGCTATACTGTCAAAAGTTTGGCCCGAGTTTGGAAAGTCTCATAAAAGAAGGGAGGGACAGTGAGAGGATAAAAGAGAAAAGGAGGGAGGGAGAAGAGGCTAAGAGAGAGGCGGGGAGGGAAGGGAGACAGGTGTGAGAGAAGGAGAATGGTAGATGGAAAGAAAGGAGAGGGGAGACGGTTGAAAGGAGTGAGAGGGGCAAAAGGAGAGAGAGAAGGAGAAAACAGTGAAAGACAACTGCAGGGTAGCGGAAGGCCGGAGAGGAGGAAGGGAAGGACGAGACAGGGTAGGAAAGGGAGTAAACGAAAAACAAGAGGAAGGAGAAAGATCAGTGTTGACAATGGGAACATAAAAACGGTGGATTCCTGAAGTAGGTCAGATTATTCATTTGAGACAATTCCTTTATTAGGGTATGATTTATACCCCATTCACTTCAGCCCGTCGCGAGGAGCCAAGAAAAAATCTGAAGGTTACAGCTGATTGGCTAATACAGTCGGTGCTATGAGTGGGGTGAGCGTTCGACCCGTGGTTCATAATCACACTTACTGCTATCCCACCACTCTCCCACCAACCCTACCCTACCACTCCAGTATTACCCCGTTGTGTTAGTCAGTCATGGGCATCCATTCATTCGTCCCAAATGATTTTTCTTTTTTTTTTATGTGTCAGACTCTGGGCATAGGCTTCACAGCCTGCTATCAAGGCCCAGCAGTCCTCCTACATACTATACACCTCTACATGTCACCACTTCGGCGCTAACACCCACCGTCCATATTGAATACATGCTAGGGCTGTCTCATACAGGACTGGTGTATTGGTATTAGCGGGGGTATTTTTACGACATGTCGGCGGGTCTTCTGGTAGATCAGTAAAGCCTGATTTAATGAAATTCAAATTCTTAAACTGTTCCCTGCCCCAGCCGGGATTCGAACCTGGGTCCGTAAGCTTCAGGCCACCTCTCTACCGATTGAGCCACCGCCTCCCCAAGTGAATACCCTTAAGGATATTCACTTAACTCAGGCATTTGGGATGAATACCCTTAAGGCCGTTCCCTTAACTCAGGCATATTTGACGAACGGATGGACGCCTATGATTGGCCAACACAACGGGGTAAAAGTGGGGTAGGGTTGGTGGAAGAGTGGTGGCATAGCAGTCAGTGTGACTATGAACCTCGGGTCGAACTCTCACCGCACCCGTAGTACCGGCTGTATTAGCCAATCAGCAGCAACCCTCAGACTATTTCTGGGCACCTCGCGACTCGCTTAAGGGAATGGGGTATAGGTACAAGAACTACTCAGGAAGAACAAGGAAGTGACTCTTTCTCTCCAATTAAATCCTGCAGCCGAAACTGACAGGAAAAATAGAGGAGAAACACCATGGAGGATAAGATACCTAGGCTACCATGGAAATTAGGAAAGTGAAAAGTAAAGAAAAAGCACTCCCGCTCTGGAACCCGAGAACAAACACAGAATAGTTTATTTACTTATTTATTTATATTTTGGTGCAGGAAAGAAGGAACCAAATGCCAGAAGCTGGCAAGATTGTTCCATCCAAGAAAGAAAATAAAAACAAATAACAGCGAGACAACTTCAAGATCAGTTTTTTTTCTCGAGATACCTGAACCCATTGCGTTAAAAAGACTGAAGGTCATAAGCAATAGAAGATACAGACAGAGGAAGACAGTTCCAGAGATGAACTGTTGCATACATGAGGGACTGGGAGTAACTGTTAGCTCTTGCATTAGAGAGTTGGACAGAAAAAGGATGAGAGTTTTCTGCTAGACAGGTGTTACGAGTCTGCCTTAGTGGTGGAGGGATGCAAGCAGACGGTTCAGAGAAGCAGTGACCAGTGACGTGGCGATAGAAAAGAGAGAAAGCTGCAGCAGTGAGGCAAAGAGACAGGGATTGAAGAGTCACTACAAGGAGAGTCTATGAGGCAAAAAGCTTTTGACTCTACCTTCATAAAAAGAACTGTATATTGGGAGCCTCCCCACACATGAGAGTTGTGCTCTACACAGGGATGAATAAAACCACTGTTTAAAGTCAATAACTGTGCAGTGGTAAAGAAGGCACGGAGTCGGCTTAGCACATTTAACCTCTAGGAAGTAGATTGTACAAGAATGGTAATATGATTTTTCCATGATAAATCCCGGGAGAATGAAACCCCACGTATGTTCGAAGATGATGCAGGAGTGAGTTGGATATTGTGAAAAAGTAGACAGTACTGCTGAGGTAGCTTTTGGCTAGTCGAAAGATGTAAAAAATGAGTTTTTGATGCATCGAAAACAAGATTACTTTTTCTCTAATCTGATGTATGAGCCAAGTCATACATTAGGAGTGCCATAGCCTTGCCCTCATCCCTTGTTTGTTGAAGTAACTGCTGAGATGGACGCTGCGACAGGCGGATGGAAAGGTGATGGGTGGAATCATCAGCCTATGAGTGGATAGGGTTAGATTTACAGCTTAGAAGGTCACTGATGAATAAAAGGAAAAGAGTTGGTGATAGGACAGAGCTCTGAAGAACACCAGCATCGATAGCTCTAAGAGAAGAATGGTGGCCGTCTACAACAGCAGCTATGGAACGACTGGGAAGAAAGCTAGAGATGACGGAACTTTCAACAGTTAATTCCTGGAAACATTTTTCCTCTCTTCAAAGACTTTTGACATTCAGTCTCGTGTGTGTGTGTGTGTGTGTGTGCGTGGGTGGGTGACTGGGTATATATATGTATTTTCTTCAAAGGATTTTGATTTGTAAGCCAAGTCACAATGTTATAATGTACACATCATATGTATTTTATAACTTTCTTGGACAATGAACCATTAATTATTATTATTATTATAAAAACTATAATATTTTATTTATCAACTGTACCAGACATTTCCTGAAAGTCCATGAAGTGACAAGTATTTTGGTACCGACTATACTTTCCACGTCTTCAGTCAGATGATGTTTACTGATTTCTTCTTGTAACAGACCGATGTTTTAATTCTTCACAGGAATCATATATAGAGTGAGCGGTTAGTTAATGCTGTATCTAACCTCTTCAGTTTAAACAGTCTGTCTTAGCGCAAGTGTAATCGTCAGGAGCCAGCATAAAGAGAATAAGAGTTACGTCAACGGAGCAGAAGTCAGTACAGTCTGGATGATTCTCATGCTGTAACGTTCCATGTTACAAACCCATCTGGCTTGTTCCTGAAACGTTCATTAGAATTATATAATTACGTTGCCAAGTAATTTGGCTTGCTTTCCCAACTTAACAACCTACTCTTCAATACCTACTAACTCAAACGGAATTTTTCCCCATGACTCTCCGCATCTCAAATGAGTGTATTTTAACTTATGTCTTCATTTAAAGAGTTCCTACTTTTGTTAATCATTTTAATAATCGTTCTTGGAACACTGTTCGACTAATTAATATCAGTTCATTGGTACGGCAGGTACTGATGGAAGGAATATAGAGAATGAGGATGCCATCGGTAAAATAAAAAACAAGCGAAGAAACTGGAAAAAAAAAAAAAAGGAAAAGAACAGCTGGAGAGAAAGAAACGTGGAGGAAAGAAGATCGCAGATTGCTATTAACTGATGAAGGAAGTTATTAGAATAAATGTTGAACATTAAGCGACAAAAACGAATAAGGGAAGCAATAGGGAAGAAAACGGAAAGTATATAAGGAAAGTTTTAAGCTGGAAAAGAGAAAAGGAATTTTACTTAGCTATTCCCGCCACGCACAAACACACCTGAATACACACATGCACACAGACACACACTTATCCATACATATACACACAATTACACAAACCTACACTTATGCAGATATTTTCTCTCCGTCCCGCTCCCACCCACCTCTCTCTCTCTCTCTCTCTCTCTCTCTCTCTCTCTCTCTCTCAGACACACACACACACAAAGCAGTAAACTGAACCATTACTGGGGTGTACTGGGTAAGGCTTCTCACGTTCCAGCCAACCATCATGCTCCCTTCACATCAATACCTACCTCTATCACACTCTCTCTGCTATTATACTCCCACTCTCACCTCTCACACTGTTACGCACGTTTTTTTCTCCCTTTCTCCGTCCCCGCTTTGTTTTGTTTTGTTTTTAATTCTCACGCATTTTGTCACTCACTCGTGCATGCAAACACGTCACGCAGGTGCCTACGCCCATGAATATCCCTCCCCCCACCTTCCTCCAATAACCACCTACTTTCACCCCCCCCCCCCTCTCTCTCTCTCTCTCTCTCTCTCTCTCTCTCTCTCTCTCTCTCTCTCTCTCTCTCTCTCTCTCTCTCTCTCTTTTGATGATTTTTATAGACCTCTGAGCATACGATGAGATTAGCCTGGGTGCTACGTCACGACCTGTGGACAACAGCCAAGGAAAGAAACGGATCACATTTTATCTGCTTAGAGAACACATCCCGTGGTGGAGTAATAAATCCTTCATTGCCAAAGTCAGTATAACGTCTCTCTTACCTTATTCAATTTATCGCCAGACGAAATTACTGGAGAGACACCTCGACCTATAAAAGTTAATGTTACTTTAATCCCAAGACACATATGTTCCTTGAAGTTTCTCATCAAACACTTCATACCGAGAACGTACACTCTGGCGTATTCTTGCTATCTGCAAAGAATATTTATCTTCTTAGGAGAGACTTCTCGAAGCTGAGGGGTTTGATGTGGCTTTCATTAACCCATTCAGTACCAAAGGCCCTTCTAACTTTGAATACAATCGAAGCCACAGCCAGTCTGCATCATGTGAACAATAATCATCAGTACAGCCGCATTGCCGTGAGGCTTTCAGACTGGTCTGAACCGGTCGAGACAAGTCCCATGGATTTTATGGTGAGACAGTTTCAGGCAAATTAGACCAGTCAGGATTGTCTTAAGGGGTCCTGCCTCAGACCCAGGCCTGGCTGCACACAATGGATGCGCGGTAGCACTGGGCAGCACGGACAAACAGTAGTTCCCTGTGAGCGTGATTTTTTCTTGGGTAACACTTAGTCAGTCATATTGGCAACGTCCGAGAAAGTTCAACGATAAATGATACGGCAACGTCGCACCTTCTCTCTGGAACTGCATCCTTCGTCTCCGGTTATTAGAGTTCTGTTTGAACCGAAAAGATAGTCTGCACATTTATTTTACTTCATGACCCATTATTGTTCTAATGGTGACATTGGAGAGTTGTCATATTATCTTTTATATCGGGTTGCCATTATCTGAACAGTCAAAATATCGTACATCTCCGCTGAAAGCCATGCTTCCCCCCCCCCAACACAAATTTTGGGCTTTTGGCACTATGAAACCCTTATATATATATATATATATATATATATATATATATATATATATATATATATATATATATATATACATACATCAGTGCTACTGTACTGCATCCATCCATCCATCCATCAATGAGCCATCATCCTGACATTTAAGATAAGAGTGACCAGCCTCACTCATCCCTGAGCGGCATTACGTGAGCACTAAACCCCAACCATCCTTTGGACATAAACCTGCACAGGCTCGATCCGAGCGGAGCGCCTTCTTTAAAATTTTTACAATATATTTGTAAAGTGATGGTTGATGGTTGTCTGAGTGATTCGTTTGAAGTCAAGTCCGGAGTAATTCAAGGTGGTGTTCTATCGCCTTTACTATTTATATTGGTCATTGATTACATTATGAAACGCGTTGGAACAGAAACCGGTGCAGGTATACTTTGGGGAGAGAACAGGAAACTTTTGGATTTAGATTATGCAGATGATATAGTTTTGATTTGTGATGGGCCAGAAGAGATGCAGAGGTTGTTGGACTGTTTGGTGAGTGAAGGTCGCAAGGTGGGTTTGGTTATTAATTGTGGAAAAACTGAAATAATCAATATGAATATGGAAAATGCGCAGGAATGTGTAATTGGAGGTATGGTTGTAAAGCAAGTTGATAGGTTTAAATATTTAGGTACTAAATGCAGGTATACTTTGGGGAGAGAACAGGAAACTTTTGGATTTAGATTATGCAGATGATATAGTTTTGATTTGTGATGGGCCAGAAGAGATGCAGAGGTTGTTGGACTGTTTGGTGAGTGAAGGTCGCAAGGTGGGTTTGGTTATTAATTGTGGAAAAACTGAAATAATCAATATGAATATGGAAAATGCGCAGGAATGTGTAATTGGAGGTATGGTTGTAAAGCAAGTTGATAGGTTTAAATATTTAGGTACTTATTTAGCCAAGGATGGTTCTTTGAACTTTAAATTCGAGGAAAGGTTAAAGAAGGCTAATCAGGCAATGGGAATGCTTAAAAATATTTGGAATAATAACAATTTCTCTGTGCATACAAAAATCAAACTTTATAAGGTAATGGTTAGGAGTATCTTAATTTATGGACACGAGTCTTGGTACAGCACAGTGACTATGGAAAATAAATTCTTGGTGTTTGAAAATAAAGCACTTAGAAGAATATTAGGAGTTAAGTGGTGGGAAAGGATACCAAATAGTAGAATTAGAGAAATAACGGGAGTGCAGCCGATCGATGAATATGTTAGATTCTCACGATGGAAGTGGCTAGGACATGTGTATAGGAGACAGGGAATAGTACGAGGTACACCAGGGTGGGTGGCACTTGGTAGGAGAGGTAGAGGAAGGCCAAAAGAGACGTGGGTGAGGACAATGAGACGGGAAGCTGGAGATGAGTGTTGGGGAGATCTTGAGGAGTTAGCACAAGATAGGATGTGGTGGTGAGAGTTCATCGAGGCCCTATGCATCCCCGAGGGTGCCACAGGAAATGATTGATTGATTGATTGGAAATCAGGCAAATTACAGAATTGGCAATACTATGTAAAATGCAACAACGCCTTAGATGCAGGATAAGATCATAAGAATAACAATGCTACAGTGTAAAAATGAATCCTAAACCAATATTTGTGTGCAGTTATCATTTATTTTATGGCTATAACAGCAATGAGTATGAAAAAAAAAAAATCGTGGCTGAACAAGAGGAAAAGGCAGGATATCTAGCTGCATAGCTAAACCAGCCAAGTTGGCAACTCTTACCAGCTGGCGAAAGCAACGAAAGTCTCTCTCTTTCTCTCTCGTCATTACAGAGTTTAAAAGTATATTATACTTTTCGAGAAAAAGTGAGGGAAGCTGAAAATCCGGACTTTTGGAGAATTTTTATAATTCCTCCCGGACGAAGATTTTGACACCCTAAATGCAGGACATGTCCGGGAAAATCCGGACGTATGGCAGCCCTACTTTTATATGAAGTAGAAACAACTATTGTGTACGTAGATAACGATGATATTTTTAGCTAAATCAATTTATTATCATCCCATTCTCTCTTTACATAACTCACCTGATTCCGTCATGGCTATGCCCACTCGATCCTCCAGCCAACAGGAACACATAAAGGATAGTACTGAGCTAAAATTCATTCTCGCGAGCATCAAGTAGGTCCAGAAAACTTTGATTGGTCTTGACTGGTTAAAAAAGGTCACATGAAAACGCGGTTTAACTTTCTTTCAGCCCAATAACAATTAGAAACAAAATATTTACGTTGACTCTTCCTCCCCTTCCCTACTTTCCTCCTTTTTTTTTTTTTTTTTTTTGAGAGAGAGAGAGAGAGAGAGAGAGAGAGAGAGAGAGAGAGAATGATCAGAGGAAGGAAAAAACAATTTAAATATAAAAAAGAGTAGTTCAAGCCAGGGATGGGGTCAAATACAAGTGCCCAAATACAAATACGTTCATTTCTTTGCAGCCCATTACAAATACAGGTACAAATATTCAAACTTTTAAATAATCACATACAAATAAAATACAAATATGAAGCTTCAAATACAGATATAATACAAATACAGGTATCGTACCAACAAACACAAATATGAAACGTCAAGTACAAATACAAGTGAAGGTACCGTACCAATTTCATTCAACCTTATTATAAACAGATAATTTTACTCCCTTGAGATTTAGGTTAATCTTGCTCACTAATAATGCTTCACTCATTTATTATAGCACTACACCACTGTTTTAATTTAACTAAGTACACTAACCTTTAAATGTGTCCATAGATTGGATGTGCTCTTGAGGGAACCAGCAGCATTCTTGTGACAATAATTACATTCAACGATGTACTGGTTAGGGTCAGAACCAGGCTGCTTAGGTCCAAAACATCTAAATACAGTGCAAGACATCTTGGCTTTACGAGTGACTGCTGGCTTCTGGTGCTGATCTCAGTCTCTCAGTCATTCAGCATAGGCTAACAGGTCTGGAACACGTTCTGACAAGTATAGTACTGAATATTATCCCTTAACTAAATGAGAGTGGTAGACAAGATGCCAACTATGCCAACTTTTATTTATGAAGAAAAGTAAAATTCACTATTGGCAGTAATTATATCACAGTGGCATGTAAAATTAGCAATTTTATATGAGTGTATTTGACTGTATTTAAAGCAAATATGGCAAATACAAGGCTCAAATACATATACAGATACAAATATGCAACTTGTAACATTCTCAAATACAAATAAAATACAAAAATCGATGTTTGTGTATTTGCAAATACAAATACAAATACGTATTTGACCCCATCCCTGGTTCAAACACCACATTACAGGAGTCCTCCATACATAAAATATCTGTAACAGATGGACTTAAACTGCTGTAGGTTGAAGTTTGGTGGGAAACTAATCTAGGGAGGCGAGTTCCAAAGAGAAGCAGTTC
This sequence comes from Coenobita brevimanus, assembly GCF_032717465.1. Taxonomy (NCBI): domain Eukaryota; kingdom Metazoa; phylum Arthropoda; class Malacostraca; order Decapoda; family Coenobitidae; genus Coenobita; species Coenobita brevimanus. The sequence goes on along the minus strand of NC_136981.1, from coordinate 29,748,660 downwards.
AGGGAATAAATGAATTATGATAGAAGTTCTGCAATATGGCAATGTTACAGTCATGTCATGGGCGCTTCCAGATGCCCGTGTAGCACGGGGGAAGGAGTGGAGAGATGATATAATGGCTGCAACTTCGTCTGCGCATTTGCCATAAAAGCCTCTGTAAAATAATGCAAGAGAGGCAACATTCCTTCTTACCTGTAGGGGAGGTAGTTCATTTGTAATTGCAGGATTGTTAATAATTCTTACAACTTTGTTCCGATTTTTGTTCAGCTGTTTTAGCGCAACCTCTCCACATCCACTCCACAAGGGTAAGCAGTCTTCCAGCTAAGAGCACATATGCTTACTGTAAACCGTAACAAACTGCTCGTCAGTGAAGAAGTCACGGACTCTGCACAGTCCAAGTTTCTCTGAAGCAGTTTTAGCAAGTAATCCAACATGAGAAGTCCAGCTGAGGGTAATGTTAGGTGAAACACCGAGAATTTCAATACTTTTAGAGGCAGGAATATTAGTAGCACTGAGGTTAATATAGGAATCAGGCAATAGCTGTCTATTAGTAAATGGCATATATCTGGTTTATGTCAACCACGTGCCCGCATCCGAGCCAGTTGAGTGTTATATCCCACGATATGATAGAGTAGCACTGCATTGTCTCCGACCACTTGACTAGCGTGAGGATACCCTAATCCAGCAGCATATAACAGCCGACAGGTCCCAGGGATCAACACAGCATTTGTAAACCTCTGCATCATCCTGTGAACTTGTTGATATATATATATATATATATATATATATATATATATATATATATATATATATATATATATATATATATATATATATATATATTTAGGTTAACGACTTTATTCGACTAGATTGTGTGTAAAGTATGCTTGGGAACTGATCTGAATTTCATTGCTATTAATGGTCAACTTTTTTAAAATTAATGTAATTAGCAGCCTATTTTTTGTCTGGTTAAGTAGTAATTTGTTTCACTATCCAGTAATCTTTATTTTTTTCTTTAATGAAAACCACTTTAATCCCAAATTATTTAATTTGCCATTTATTTGTTTTCAAATCCACTGGACATGTTAACCCGGTGTTTCATAATGATTACTCGGTGAATCTAATTATTAAGCCTAAAAGTGCGAGCCTGTGGGCCTGGTGGCTTTATAATAATTATTATGTGTGAAATAATCAGTTGCTAAACAGTTTAGTAATAAATTATTTCTTGACTAGGATTTTTGCTGCTTACTGAAGCCATTGCAGCTATATAATATTTTTAGTGATTATTTTTCGGAGGAAATATCTTTTCTTAATTGTCAATGTTGAGCACTGTATAAGGACGTTAGACCTCGGATTCCATGCCAGTCATATTAAAAGACATTATGCCACCTCTTCTAGGTGACTGATGTATGTTTCACCTCAGTATTTTCCACTTTGTCTTTTAGGTCTTTAGGATAAAAATCGGTGACATTAAAATATAAATATACCGTTAAATGACCTAATCACATAACAATAAAAAGCTAGTGATCCTCTGACCTGACGAGAATACGGCCGTAGTACCATCAGGTCCTTCTGATGTCTAGGAAAATAGTAAGGACAGAACATAGGAAAAAATCGACTGAATAGGACACAAGAGATTACTCAAACATCAGCTAAGTAAAGAAATATATATACAGTACTAGAGTGAGTTTCCTATGTCGCTTTATTCTGCAGCACTGATATACAAAGTGAATACGTCGGGTGAATAAAATGCTATATGGTAGGCTAATCTTTTATTTTTCACGTACAAACAACTCGTGCAAATCACCATAAAACTCTCTCTCTCTCTCTCTCTCTCTCTCTCTCTCTCTCTCTCTCACACACACACACACACACACACACACACACACACACACACACACACACACACACAACCTCGGTTTCCAATGTATGCAAATCAGCTTGCTGCTGGGCGAGACGATTCTACTCCCCATACTACACATAGCCTATTTGCTATTTCACAGTTGCAACAAAAGTTAGTTTGTTCCCTACCGTATCTCTTTTGTTGCTGCGCATTATCAAGTTTGGATTTTGACATCATTCATAATATGACTGATTTGTTAGTGAAAGCCTCTAGCAAAAATATCGTATCAGTGCCTCTCATGTAGCACAAATCTATAGCAAACACTCTGTTTTGCACACGTGTCAGAACTCTATTACAGCTGTACATACGCTCTCAGAGAGGTCTTTTCGTTGTACCTCAACTGTTTTTTTTTTTTTTTGTTGTCTTTGTGTGTGCTGAAGACCAGTGCTTTATACGTCAGTACGAGACACTAAGGTACTAAGCTAACCTTGACTAGTACTAAACTGTAACTTTTTAAATTACGAGTGAATTTAATTCTTCGGTCACACTCCTACGGCATAAACAAAAACAGCAGGCACTGTACCAGTAAAGAGGTACATTATGACTACAGTTATAATAAAAATACAAAAGTGTGAAAAAGCATTCTGTCTGCATGTAATTCCTTCCAGAGATAAGCGATCCAAAAATTTTTACGTGTAATCTTGGTAGGAGTGAAATGGAAGCTCTGTAAAAGGCAGTGTTCGGCCTGAAAGCTATGCAAATCCTGCTTGTACCGTTGCAGTCCCACCTTCAATTTTCATCACCTCTCTCCCCCTCACTCCTTTAACCCTCATCCCCATTACCTCACCCCTCTCACCCTCACCCCTCTCACTCTTATCCCTCCCACCCTTATCTCCATCATCTTTACCCCTCTGACCCGTACACCTCTCACCGTCACACCTCTCACTCCCACCGCTCCCATCCTCACACCTCACACCCTCATCTCTCTCAGTCTTACACCTATCACACTCATCACTCTCGCCGTCATCTCTCTCTTCCCACCACCCATAAAACGCTACTTTATCCTTCTACTACTGAAGGTCGTTCCGTTTCCTTTTATTGTATATTTTAATGCCCTGTCTTTCCCTAGACGTATGTGGGGAAGATGCCATTGGGAATTCATAGAAATTCTTTGATCAACTTATTCAACCCATGATGTGTTTTCCCACACCCACAGGGGCGTGCAAATACGAGAATAGTGCTTGTCCCTGACTGCATCACCCAGTCCCTCTCTCCCTCCCTCACTCACTCATTCCCACACTCACTGAGTTACTGTACCTTCTTGATGAATGGAGTTCAGACCTTATGAGAGGAGTGTTAGGAAAACAAAATTTTGTACAATGGTAGACTTTACCACGGGCCAGGGTTCAGGCAGTGTAAGGCCCCTTAGTGTAGTCTCACCATGACCGTTTTTTTTTTTCTTCTTCTTCTGAAGACCTCGAACTTATGCTCCATGACAGAGCTTTACTCACACCAGGATATAAACATGGTTTTAACCTGAGGGCTGCCCGCCTTAGAGAGAGAGGGCTTCTCCCATTGATCTCGGCCTGAGTCGTCATGCACAACTCAAGTTTTTTATTTGAAGTATTGTAATCTTTGATATTGATAGATGTTCCCCAGTGCCCGGGTGGAGAATCTACTCCCAGGGGCAAGAATGCCATCGTCTTTGGCTAAGAGCATGACATTTTCTATAATGGTAGGTCTTCTATTGGACCACGTTATAGGTAGAGTGAGACCCCCTTAGGCCATCCCTGCAGGGATGGACTCCGCGGTCCCATGCCACGGCCGTAAAGCACGGTCACAGTTTCAAACCTAGGAGCATAAAATTTTGCACAGTGGTAGATGTTCACCCTGGCCACGTCCTAAAGAAGCTGGGAACCACGATGGCCACCCATTTCCAGTGGGGGATTGCCCCCAGGGGGGAACGCGCCATAGTATTTACATAAGGACAAGAAATTTTACACAGCAGTAGACCTTCACCACGGCAGAGTTTATGGAGTGTTGGATGCCTGCGGTTCGCCCCTTCGCTTTCCCCGTAAATAATTATTTCCCCCATCCTACAATAATGGAGAGGTGGGTGCCGTTATCAAACGTGTCCTTCGTCTTTATTTTGTTTTTGCTCTGATGACTGAATTCAACTTACTGCAGAGTTCTCGGACTGGAGGAGTCAGATGCAACTTTACTGAAACCGTCATTGACAGGGGCTCTCCTAAGATGAATGAAATCGTCCCGTAACTCGAAGAATATTATGTAGAATACTTTTTTTTCGTTAAGGTGTAAAACAAATCGCAGCCCTCACTACCATCTCTACTGCTGTCTGTTCTCTTCTGTTTAGTCACAATTTCCTCCTCCAGTTTCTTTTTTTTTTTTTTTACATTATATTCCTCCTTAGCATTACATAAGAAAAAAATATATTTTGAACTGAGTCCTTTCATTAACTGGCAGTTGCTTCTACATCCCTATGATTCCTTTCCTCGTCTCCTCGTATTTCCTGCTATCACGTACCTCTTGTAGATTCTTCGTTTTGCATATTACACATAAGTCAACTTTTCGTTTACCATTACTTTAGCATTCTTTATTTTTCATTACAAAGTTCTTTTCCTACTTCGCTCAAAATAAGCATACAGTTCTCTCTCTTCTGTTCCTCCCTTCACTTTGTTCGTCGTCCTCCTTCTTCTCACCTTCGTCAGTGCAGTCCTCACATCACAGTCTGCAACTAGGTACTGCCTTCAAAATAATTAAATCTACAGTTCATTACAAGTGAGGCAACAACTGCTTCAGCACCATCCTCATCCCCTCCGCTCCTTCCCCATTACATACACTTACTGCAGACAGGACGATAATGAAGAAAAGTTACAATGTTTCATTGAAGTTTTTATTACAACAAACCTTTCTCTCTGGGTGTAAAGTCCTTCATCATTTGAGAGCCGTTAAGACTAGCGTGCTCAGTACATTTCCTCATGCTCTCCTCTTCACCCAGTAGCATAAATGAGACCTGTATGTGACCTTGAATGTCGAGTTTTAATGGAGGACTGAGACCGAACAAAAACTGATTGTGTCTCCTGTCCTCAGCTCCATCGACCTTCTCCCCATCCCCTTTCCACTTCCCCAGTCTCTCACAACCTCATCCCTCCTCCTCTCTCCATCTGCTCTCCCTTTCTCCTCCCCATACAACTAATCTCGCACCCCTCCCTCAGTAAATCCATAAAGAGGACATCCCTTGCATAGATCCTCACTCGCAGATTCACAAACCAATCTTATAATCACTTTGGCTAAGGAGAATGTATGTAAGGAAAGAGTAAGGTGACGGGGGCAAGGGGGATGAGACAGAGGGACGGGGTGGACAAGTATGTGCGAAAGGGGTTGTGAGTTGAAGAACAGGCAGCATGATGGCCAAAAACTGGGTTACGTGGAAGGAACACAATCGTGTCCACCCCCCTTGGAATAAGAAGTTTTGTTCAGGTTTATGTATATAGAGAAATAATTTAATAAAACAGATTAATTTTACTATCAAGGGTGAATAATATACAAATTTGGATAGCTGTTTCGAGATGATGATGATGATGATGATGGTGTGTGGCGGGGGCGGGGGAGAGGCGGGGATTCGATGCTTAGAACAGCTTTCGTGTTCTCAGCTTTTTTCACGCTGCGTTCCTTACGTTTGTTGCTTTCCAGTATTTGCTTTTCCCACTTTAAAATTCCACATGGACCATAATGGTCTTGTAAATAATTCTGCCTTCCAGTTGGCAAGAGGTAAATATTTTCTGCCCTCCTTATGCACTTCCTCTCAAGAAAACATAATTGTTTTCTCTTTCCACTTTGTTCTCGTTAAAAATCTTTTCTTTCTGCTATTCTTAATGAGCCATAAAATTAAAGTATTGCATTTAAAGTTTCGTTCTACAGAAGTGGGGTGCGCCAACGCAGCCTGCGAGTGAGGCAGGGAGAGGGTAGGTTTGGGGTAGGGAGAGAGTGGGTGTGTGGAAGGGGAAGAGTGGGTGTGAGAGACAGGGAGAGTGGGTGTGAGGAACGCAGAAGGTGGGAGTGAGGCAGGAGAAGGGTGTGTGTGAGGTTGGGTAAAGATGGGTGAGGCTGGAGAGCGTGCGCTTGAAGCAGGGATGGGTGGGTGTGAGGCAGGCAGAGGGTGAGTGTGAGATTCGGAGAGGGTGGGTATGAGGCGGGTTAGGGGAGGGAGTGAGGTAGAGGAGAGTGGGTGTGAGGCAGGGTGAGAGTGGGAGTAAGACAAAGGAGGATAGGGGTCAAGCTGGGGTAGGGTGGGAGTGAGGCAGGGGAAGGGTAGGGGGTGATTCATGGAAAGGATAGGAGTGAGGCAGGGGAAGGGTAGGAGTGAGGCAGGGGAAGGGTAAGAGTGAGGCAGGGAAAGGGTACAGTTGGGGCAGGGTAAGGGTGAGGATGAGGCAGGGGAAAGGTAGAGGCGACACAAGATATGGTCTGGGTGAGGTTATGAAATGTATGGGTTGGGCAAGGAAGGGGTGACTGTAATTCGAATGTCACTATGCAGCCAGTTAATACCAATCTCTTAATTTGCATACTGAAGCCAGCTGGTATGTATCATTATATCTGACATTTTCCTGAGGTACATGGAACAACAACAAAAAAATGAACATGCAATAATAATGTTAGAAAGGCCTATATGTTTATTAGTAGTCATCATTCTCCTTGACAAAGTGAATTAGTAAGTTGTTAAAACGTCTGAAGCTAAAAAATTTCACGGAGAACTAAAGAAGGTATTTAAAGACAGGGATGAATAAGTGACTGAAGTAGACGAAGAGCAAGGGAAGTGGGGCAAGGAGAGGAATCTTACGGAAGAACAAGAACAAGAGCAAAAACAAAAACAAAAAGAACAAAAACAAGAACAAGATGAACAAGAAAAAGGAGGAGGAGGAGGAAAGAGAGAGAGAGAGAGAGAGAGAGAGAGAAAAGGAGGAGCTGAGAGAGGTATGAAGGAGGAGAACGAGGAGGAAAGGAGGGTGGAGGAGAAAAGCCGAGAAACCAGAAGGAAAAATTGTGTTGGCATTATAAGTAAAAACTTTTCGGTGCAGCTGGCGACCATTAGGAAAGTGGAAAGCTAGGACGAGAAACATGGGAAAAAATATGGAGAAATAGAGAAATGAACAGAAAGGGGAGGGGAGGAGGAAGAGGGAAGGGAGAAGAGGAATTGCAGGAGAAAAGAATAAGAAGAGGGGGAAGGAAAGAGAGGAAGGGGTAATAAGAGGAAGGGAAATACGGGAAAGGTGAGGAAAAGGGGAAGGGGAAAGGGAGAAGAGGAAGGATAGAAGAAGGGGAAGGAGAAAAGAACTGGAAAGGAAGAAGTGGAGGAGGGAAGGAAGGAAAGGGGAAGGAGAGAATCAGGGGAGAGAAGAGGACTGGGTGAGGAGAAAATGGGGAAGGGAATAAGAATGGGAGAGGGAGAACATGGGAAAGGGAATGAGAAGAAGGAAAGGTGATCAGAATATGAAGGGAAGGAGAAAAGAAATGGAAGAGAGAAGAGGAGGAGAAGAAGAATAGACGGGGAAGAGAGGGCATGGAATAGCGAGAAGATGAGGAGGGAAGAAGAAGAAGCTGGAAAGGGAAAGAAGGAGAACGAAGGTGGGAAAGAAGGTGTAAGGGGAAGGGAAAAGAAAGAAAATAATGTGGAAGAAAAGAAATGGGAAACTGGGGGAAAAATTGTGGGGGGGGGTGGATGAAGACGACATGGAAGAAGGATAGGGATGGAGTAAGGATGGTGAATCAGCGGGAAAAGTAAAAGAAGGAAAAGGATACGCGGAAGAGAAGTAGAAGGGGAGGAGAAAGCGAAAAGAAAGCGAGGAAAAAGACTGGAAGTATTATGGAAAATTGAGAGGGAAGGGAAGGGGAAACGAGAAAAGTAGAACATGAAGGAACGGAAGCACGAAGAGAAGGAGGTGAGAGGTAAAGGAAAGGGACAGGGGAGGATAAATGAAATGAAGGAAGGCTAAGATTGAACAGGAGAGTAATGACATAGGGAGGAAAGTGAATCAGAAGAATGGGAAGAAAAAGAAAACGAATGGAAATGAAGAGATAATTGAGGATTAAATGAAAATTAAATTTAAAAAGTTCATTTCCCCCAACAGTTGTTATTCTGTTATAAATCACTATGTGCTGCACAGTAGTTACATACGGCTGATCAGGTAGAATTTTTCTTTTTATGGTGGCCATATCATGATAAAATTTGAAGTCACAAGTTTCGAAGGCATTAGATACTTCTCTAGTTTTGTCTTGAATACCGAGTTTTTAGTTTCCTTTACGCTCAACGGAATTTGATTCCATAATTTTGGCCCCCTGAGAGAGAGAGAAACCTGGCTCTCGAGCCAGTGTTTGCATTAGGATAATTGAGATTTCTTTTGCTTCTTTGTTAGACTACAAGTCACATTGTGTACAGTCGGAAGAGACAATAGATGTCGTCGGTAACGGTTATTCAGATACTTGTAGATAGCTATCGCTGTGTTAAAAGTTAATTCATTTTCTTATATATATATATATATATATATATATATATATATATATTTTATATGAGGAAGAAGGAACCAAAGGCCATGAGCCCGCAAAACTGTTCCTTCCAAGAGAAAAACAAAATACAAGAGAGAGCCAAATTCAAGATCCATTCATTTCGAGATGCCTGGACACACTGCGTTTGAAAAACTGGAGATCATAGGAAGCAGGAAGTACAGATAGAGGGAGACAGTTCCAGAGTTGACCTGTTGCATAAATGAAGGACTGGGAGTAACGGTTAACTCTTGCATTAGAGAGTTGGACAGAAAAGGGGTGAGAGTTTGCTGCTAGACGGGTGCTACGCGCCCGTCGTAGAAGTGGAGGAATGCATGCAGACAGTTCAGAGGAACAGTGACCATTGAAGTAGCGATAGAAAAGAGATAAAGATGCAACATTGCGGCGAAGAGACAGAGGTTGAAGGGAGTCAGTAAGAGGGGGAGAGTTAATGAGACGAAAAGCCTTTGACTCCACCCTATTGAGAAGAGCTGTATGTGGGGAGCCTCCCCACACATGAGAGTTGTACTCCACACAGAGGCGGATAAAACCACTGTATAGAGTCAACAATTGTGCAGGGGCAAAGAAGGAACGGAGTCGGCCTAGCACACCCAATGGCTTGGAAGCAGATTTTACAAGAGATGTAATATGATCTTTCCAAGACAAGTCCCGAGCAAATGAAACCCCAAGCATGTTCAAGGATGATGCAGGATTAAGTTGAGTATTATTAAACATAAGTGGGTATACCTGTCGAAGATTTTGTCGGGTTGATAGGTGCAAAAACTGAGTCTTTGATGCATTAAAAACAACCAGATTATTTTTACCCCAGTCAGAGATACGAGCTAAGTCAGACATTAGGTGTGCCATAGCCTCATCCCTTGCCTGTTCAAGTAACTGCTGAAATGGACGTTGTGAGAATCGAATGGAAAGGTGAAGGGTGGAGTCATCAGCGTATGAGTGGATAGGGTTAGATGTACAGCTTAGAAGGACATTGATGAATAAAAGGAAGAGAGTTGGTGATAGGACAGAGCCCTGAGGAACATCACTGTTAATAGATCTAGGAGAAGAACGATAGCCGTCTACAACAGCTGCTATAGAACGACCAGAAAGGAAGCTAGAGATGAAGGCACAGAAAGAAGGATAGAAACCGTAAGAGGGCAGTTTGGAAATTAAAGATTTATGCCAGACTCGATCGAAAGCCTTTGAGATGTCAAGTGCAATGACAAAGCTTTCGCCAAAGTCCCGAAAGGAGGATGACCAGGAGTCTGAAAGGTAGGTGAGAAGATCGCTTGTGGAGCGTCCCTGACGGAACCCATACTGACGATCAGAAAGAAGGTTGTGATAGGAAAGATGCTTTAAAATTTTTCTATTAAGAATAGACTCAAAAACTTTTGAGATACAGGATGTTAAAGCAATTGGGCGATGGTTAGAGGTTGGGAATGGTCACCCTTCTTTGGGACTGGCTGAATGAGAGCAAACTTCCAGGAAGAAGGAAAGGTACACGTTGACAGACAAAGGCGATAGAGTTTGCCTCGGCAGGGTGTAAGCACAAGCACAGTTCTTGAGAACAACAGGAGGGACTCCATCAGGCCCATATGCCTTATTAGTACTGAGGCCAGCAGTGGCAGAAAATACATTAGCTGAAGAAATTTTAATGTTAGCCATGAGGAAGTCAGAGAGGGGAAGTGATGGAGGAACAGCACCGGAATCGTCTAAGGTGGAATTGGAGGAGAAAGTCTGAGCGAAGAGATCTGCTTTATCAGTAGAAGAAATAGCCATTTTCCCGCTTTAAATATAGAACTTACGTGGTCACACTTTCAGGCACTTTCATCTGCAGTTCTTTCAGCAAAATTCTGTAGCTTGCAGGGACTTTTTGTCGCAGTATTATTAACTGTACCCAAGATAATATTACAATAGATGAGAATATTAAATACACGAGACTGTATTGCCAATATACGAGTTTGCTGAAACAATTCCTTACTGTGATATCATATATTAAAGCTCCATTTACTTTTTTACTTACTTCGTGGATATGTGTACTGAAGGCAATTGAGAAGGGAGAAAAAAAGAAAGGGAAAAACTGGGTGAGAAGGAGAGGAATGGAGACAGAGAAGTAAGAGTATAAACTAGAAATAGGGGGAGCGATAGAGAAAAACGGAGATTAAATTAGAGTGAAAAAGAAATGCAGAGTGAAATAGATGTAGAGAGGAAGGGAGGAAGATAACAAGACGAAATAGAGGTAGAGAAAGAAAAGGGAAGAGATGTAGAAGAAAGACAGAGAGACACAGACAGGGAGAGGAGACAAGGGAATAAAAAAAAAAAAAAAGGACGAGAAACGGAAGGAGAACCAAGAGAGAGAGAGAGAGAGAGAGAGAGAGAGAGAGAGAGAGAAAGTATGGAAATGTGAATGAGAAAGGCAGTTGAAACAGAGTGGACTGTTTCAAAGGAAGGTAACATTTAAGAACACGAAGGGAAAGCTGAATTCTGGGAGGCTGAGGTGGAAATGGAGGACCAGACCGAAATGATGTAAAGTGAGGTGAGGCGAAATGAGATTCTATGTAATGAAGTGAGGTAAGGTGAAGTAAAGTGACTTGCAGTGGGGCGAGGCAAAGATAAATTAGGTGAGGTGAGGTGAAGTGGAGTTTGGTGAAGTTAGTTAAATTGATGTGACATAAAAGACAGGTGATGTGACAGAATGAAGTGAGGTGAAGCATAGTGACCATAACTGAACTGATTGCAAGTGAGAGGAAGTGTAGTTGATTGGGATGAAGTTAATTGAAGTGAGGGGATGTGAAGTACGGCAAAGTGAATTCAGGGGATGTTAAACGAACTAACTTAATCTGCAGTGAGAGAGAGTTAAAATGAAGTGAGGCGAAGTGAAGTAAAGGGATGTGAGCTGAAGTGAGGTACAACGAAATGAAGAAAAGTGAAGTGAAGTAAACGAAATGAGGTGAAGTGAAGCGAGTTGAACTGAAGTTAGGTGAGGCAGTGTGAAATGAGGTAAAAGTATTGTGAAGTGAACTGAAGTAAAATGAAGTGTGGAAGTTCAGTAGAGTGAAATGAAGTGTTGTGAAGGAAAGGGCAGCTAAAAGGTGAAATAAGTGGCTAAATAAAATGAAGTGGTAGGGCGATATAACGACCTGAAGTGAAATGAAGTAAAGTTAAGCATAATGAAGACAAGTGAAGTGAGTAGAATGGAAATGCCCTGAAGTGAAGTGGAGAGAAACTGAAATGAACAGAAGTGAACGAAGTGACGTAAACTAAGATGAGGTGAAGAAAAATGAAATTAAATGAAGGGAAGGAAAGTGAGGTGAACTGAAGTGAGGGGGAAATGAAATGAAGTATGACCAGAGTGAAGCGAATGAAATGAAATTGATGTGAAATGAAGTGAGATAAAAATGAAAATGATCATAGACTGAAGTGAGCAAGCTGTAATGAAGGAATCGTAGAGTGAAATGAGTGAAACGTAATTTCATGGTTGTAGAGTGGAGTGAGGGAAACGTGACTGTCCTATACTGAAGTAAGTGAAACTGAGTGAAGTGATCGTAGAGTGAGGTGAGGGAAACGTGAGTGTCTAAAGTGAAACGTAATGAAATGATCGTGGATTGAGGTAAACGAAACGGAATGAAATTATCACTGTGAGGGGAATAACTCAGATGGAGATGATCATAGGCTGGAGTGAGTTAAACAGGTGCAAATGATCATTTGTAAAACTGGATCTATCAAATGGAGGTGTTCTGAGAATGAAGTAAGTGAAACAGAGGTGAGCATAGAGTGACGTGAGCGAGGTGAACAAGTATAACGCTAGAAATGGGAGTGAGACACATGGAAATTATCTTAGTCTGAAGCGAATACCGTAGAAGCACTGGAACTAAATTCTCCGTCACTAGAGAACTCCCCCGAACTTAGCAAATTCGCCCTTGAGGTAACACGAATAAATTAAACAAGCCGTTCGTTGACTGCGTGGTTTAGCTCGCGTCATGAAACCGTCGGAGAGAGAGAGAGAGAGAGAGAGGGAGAGAGAGAGAGATGTGAATGAGAAAGGCAGTGGAAATAGAGCAGACCTGTTTCATAGGGAGATGACGTTCAGTACATGAAGGGTAATGCAAGAGAAAGCTAAATACTGGGAGGCTGAGGTGGAAATGAAGGACCAGACCGAAATGACGTGAAGTGAGGTGAGGTGAAATGAAATTCTGTGTAATGACGTGAGATGAGGTGAAGTGATAAGTGATGTGAAGTTGGGCGAGGCTAAGTATATGGAGGTAAGGTGAGGTGAAGTGGAGTACGATGAAGTGAGTTGAACTGATGTGAAGTAAAGACAGGTGATGTGGCAGAACGATGCGAGGTGAAGTGTAGTGACCATAACGGAACTGACTGCAGGTGAGAGGAAGTGTAGTTGATTGAAGTTAAATGAAGTGAGGGGAAGTGAAGTAAGGCAAAGTGAAGTCAGGAGATGTTAAACGAAGTAATTTAAATTGCAGTGAGAGAGAGAGTTAAAATGAAGTGAGGCGAAGTGAATAAGGGGATGTGAAGTGAAGTGAGGTACAGCGAAATGAAGAAAAGTGAAGTGAACGAAACGAGATGATGTGAAGCGAGATGAACTGAAGTTAGGTGAGGCAGTGTGAAATGAGGTAAAACGATGTATGGTGAAGTGAACCGAGGTAAAATGAAGTGTGGAAGTTGAGCAAAGTGAAGTGAAGTGTTGTGAAGGGAGGACAGCAAAAGCGTGAAAAAAAGTGACGCAAAATAAAATGAAGTGGTAGGGTGATATAACGAAGTGAAGTTAAATAAAGTGAAGTGAGGTGAAGTTAAGTATACGGTAGTGAAGACAAGTGAAGTGAGTAGAATGGAACTGACCTGAAGTGAAGTGGAAGGAAACTGAAACGAATAGAAGTGAAGCGATGTGACGTAAAGTGAGGTGAAGTAAAATGATATGAAGTAAGGGGAAGTGAAGTGAAGTGAGGTGAATTGAAGTGAGGGGGAATTGAAATGAAGTATGACCAGAGTGAAGCGAATGAAATGAAATTGATGTGAAATGAAGTGAGATGAAAATGAAAATGATCATAGACTTTAGTGAGCAAGCTGTAATGAAGGAATTGTAAAGTGATATGAGTGAAACGAAATTACGTGGTTGTAGAGTGGAGTGAGGGAAACGTGACTGTCCTATAGTGAAGTAAGTGAAACTGAGTGAAGTGATCGTAGAGTGAGGTGAGGGAAACGTGACTGTCTAGAGTGAAGCCGGTGAAACGTAATGAAATGATCGTGGACTGAGGTAAACGAAACGGAATGAAATTATCACTGTTAGGGAAATAACTCAGATGGAGATGATCATAGGACGGAGTGAGTCAAACAGGTGGAAATGACCATTTGCAAAACTGGATCTATCAAATGGAGGTGTTCTGAGAATGAAGTAAGTAAAACAGAGGTGAACATAGAGTGACGTGAGGAGGTGAACAAGAATATCGCTAGAAATGGAAGTGGGACGCATGGTAATTATCTTAGCCTGAAGAGAATGCCGTAGATGCAGTGGAGCTAAATTCTGTCATTAGAGAACTCCCCCGAGCTTTGCAAATTCGCCCTTGAGGTAACACGAATAAATTAAACAAGCGCGTTCGTTGACCGCGTAGTTTAGCTCGCGTCATGAAACCGTCAGAGAGAGAGAGAGAGAGAGAGAGAGAGAGAGAGAAATTGTGCGTGGTAAGCAAAGGAATGGCTGGAATGTACAGTAGATGGGGGGTGGGGGAGATCACCACAAGAACGTGTTTTGAACAAATCGTGGTTTGACTGCAGTAAAAGCAAATTTCAAAATGTCTCTCGAGAATGAAAGTGTTTGAGGTTTTAAAGAGGTGCATATGAGAACAAACAAATTGGTGAGATGAGCTGGTCGTGTGTTGACTGTACAGAGAGAGATATACCCTGTGAAAGTGGGTGATGTAGGATTAATGATTTTAGAGCAGTCGGGAGGTTTTCTTCAACCACAGGAACAAGATAAGCTAACGCTGATCTCACATGCCCAGCTTCATGTGACGCGGGCAGAAAGACGTCATCGCACAGATATGACAATGAAAGACGTTGAATTACCAGAGGTCTGCCCAGATTTACATAAAATCGTCCTAGGGAAGCACGCATAAAGCATCAAATAGTCATCACTGTACTGAATTGGCTGCTGGAACTTCATTATGAAAAGTGTCCCATACGCTGACTATAATCGCCTGAAGCTAACATGAATTAAACATGATATCGTCAAACTGAAGTAGGTAATCTTGGAGACATTGGACCACTTTTTTTTTTTTTTTTTTTTTCAGTTTTCTGTTGTTTTCTGTACCTTATCTCATCATCGGATTCTTTGCATATTTTCTGATAGCGTTTTCAGGTTTCGATGTTTTTTGTTTTATTTGAAGTTGGTGAAAAGCGCTTAAAAAACGGTGTTTGTTCACAGTTCCGAAGACAGACGGACGCCCTCATGTGGTGTACTAGGCCAGACGGACGCCCTCTTGTGGTGCGAGAAGGGAGACGGACGCCATTTTAAAACGCCATTTTTGAAGACTAATCTTGTCATTGGCTGTTTATCAAACCTAACATAAATTTTCGAAACTTAATCCAGTCTTATTTATTCTAACCAAACCTAACCTAATCTAACCGATTTTATGGTAAAATAATCAAACTTTTCCTAACTTAACCTACCTTAGCCCTAATATATTATTTGCCTTGTGTTGGTGGATTCTCTTCATACCGGAATGTGCACTTATGTACACGATTACAAATTCGTTGAATCAGTTCAAAGGTGTCTTTGTGTAAATTTTTAAGAGCTGGTTCAAAGTCTCTTTAAGGATTACCAACAAGTAGTTATGTCAAGTGGCTGATTAGAAATTAGATAATTTTGGAGTTGAATGTGTGAAGCAGCAGCGAGCCATATAAGTGAGCTGATATTTATCCGTCCTCACCCAGGTGGGGTTCAGGGACGGGTATTGTTTTCATTCATGTTCATTCAGTTTGTTTGTTTGTTTGTCTGCCTGCCTGCCTGCCTGTCTGTCTGTTAACAACTTTACACAAAAACTTCTGGCACGATTTTGACTAAAATTACAGGAATGATGGGCTATGACCATCTGATCACCTGATTAATTTTTTCGGCCAAACTGAGCCAAGGCCCGGACTGTAGGTCCCCCAAAATGTAAGATATATATATATATATATATATATATATATCATCATCAGTCGTTTGAGTATCCACTGCAGGACCGGCCTCTCCCGACCGAAGTCGGGACGATACCGCCAATGTATCTCTACCAAGTGGCTTAGGCTGTCTAGTAGAGATTGTATGTAGGGTGAGAAGTGCTTGTAAGTGTAACTGTCGTGTTGGAGTGGCTTTGGATGTGTGTGTAGTTTGTGAACCAAGTGCAATCGGCCCGCGCAAGCCGACTGGGTGCAAGCATACTTTATAGTAAGCGACACTGGTTCAACCACAGCACCCCTTGTGTCCGCCAGTGTAGTACGTGGCCGGGTGAACACTCCCAAAGTTTATTACCCTGGCGGGGCGCGAACCCTGGCTCACCCGTGTACGAAACGCACACTCTACCACTGTACCACAGAGGCTCCATATATATATATATATATATATATATATATATATATATATATATATATATATATATATATATATATATTTCGCCATAACTCCTTTCAAATTCGTCATATCAACATGAAACCAAAACCTAAAGGTGCACCTTTCAATCTGCATCCTATAACATGCCTCATTACATCAGGGGGGGGTCATCCCTCAGTTAGCGGTAGGGGGTCAATGTCAGGTGGGTCGAGCCTAAAATTTCAAATGGGCATAAAATCGTCAATTTTCACACGATTTACTCCAAATTTGATAAGTGACGTCTTTGACTAGACATCTTGTGTTTATGTCAGCACTGAAATGATTGCCGGGGACGGATTTGCTGTGCCTTGGCACCGGTTCTTGTACTTCGTTACCTATACTAGCGGGAAAAATTTCATATAGGCAAGTGGTTATTGAAGACTATGAAGTTTATGCTTGATATCAAAATCATTTCCATAGCTGACAAAATAATATGCTTGCAGAAAGACTTAATCATACCAGATGTAACTGTGGAGAAATGATTAGACAAATATCGGTGCAGCAGTGTAAAATTATAGAGTGGACGACATTCTACCATTTTCCCATGCTTATGACCTCCAGACTTCAAACACTGTATTCTGCCATATTTGGTTTACCTCTCCTGACACAGACCCAGCTTAGCGCCTTTAACCCCTTCAGTTCGAGGACATATTTTCTAGTATATATTTTCTTGTTCCTACCTAACTAAATAATTCAGCTTAGGGAAGACGACTTGTTGTGATGGGCGTGATGGTGACTATTTAATCACTACATTTCGAAAAACTACCCATGAGCTGTATCAAATCGGCTGGCGGTAGCAAGATACAATATGAAATACATCATTGGATGAAACGGAGTAATATTTTACGTAAAGGAACAAAGACTGGAAGTCCATTTCTTGTCCTTTCCAAGAAAGAAATTAAATAAACGAGATTCGTTCATTGATGTCTGGACACATAGTGTTTTAAAGACTGCGTCATGGGCAGAGAGGATAAAAACTGAGAAAGACAGAGCAGAGGTGACATGTTGTAAACATAATGGACTCACGGTGTTGGTTAACTTTAGCTTTAGAAAGTTGAACACAAAACGATGAGTGTGCTACCAGACGGGTGCTATGTAGTACCTGCCGTAGACACTTCAGAAGAGTAGTGACCAATGAAGTAGTGATAGTAAAGAGATGATGTATCAGTGCGACGAGAGGAGACGTTTGTGAAAGTCGGTAAATGAAAAGGGGCTTAGTATATGAAAAAGCTTTGACTTCACCCTGTTTAAAAATAAATCTGTCCCCCCCCCCCCACGCATTTCAGTTTTACACACCAAGCAAGGCCGAATAAGTAGCCTATATAAAGACAACAGTAGAGTGAGGTTACGGAAGGTATATAGTCGGTTTGGATACCCAGTAACTTGGATTGGATATGGATTTTAAAAGGCAAGTAATGTGGTCTTTTCACAATAAGCTAGGGCCCGTGAGAATAAAATCTCGAAGTTACTGAGAGGAAAGGACTAAACTGTATATTGTTGACTTAAGGCCTATCTCTCTCTCTCTCTCTCTCTCTCTCTCTCTCTCTCTCTCTCTCTTTTGTGTGCTAGCTTGCATGTTCACACACGAGCACCACAAGCACAGTACGATGGCATCTGTGTATGCTGTATATACATAAAAGTATATAAGAACAGCGTTGTTTGTTTGTTTGTTTGTCCTTCAATCACGCCCAGACCAAGGGCCAGAGACCACCAGACCCATATATATTCCTAGTCAGGGTGACCCAAGGATGGTTTTAGGGGGTGTCAAAATTCAGATCTAGATCATTTGAGGTCACTGGTTGAGTATTCGCCTTCTTGGCCAGGGCAACGCCAGGTAACCCTGCAGCCCAATTTTGGCATGGAGACTCATATCAGTTCGAGTTCGGACACAGAGTATGTAAGGTTGACCTCTGAGGTCATTTGAGTTCACCGGACGGAGGTCATTTGAGGTCACCAGTAATACACGCTAGACCTATTGGATCCAGGAGCCCAATTTTTGGCATGGAGACTCACATAACCTCCAGTTCGGACACAGGCTATGTGAGGTTTACCTCCGAGGTCATTTGAGGTCACCAGTAATAGTAAACAAGTGCGCACAGATACTGTGCGCTAGTCTGCGAAAGCTGAAATAGAAAGTTCCTGGACCTCTTATAATCCATCTTCAAAAGCATAAGAGGTACATGGTCTTCCTGGAGTAGAAAGAGTGATTGAACCAGTACAACTAGGATTAGAGTGTTCGCCTTTTTGGCCCTGGCAACGCCGCGTACCCCTGCTAGTATATTTAATATTTGTCACATACAGACAATTTAATTCAGCTTGAGAGAAATGTATCAAAGGTAATCATTAATAAAACACTTTCCCACCTGAATGCCGCAGTTTTTCATCTTTCGCACACGCCAATATCTACACATCCAGTCGATAATATTCAGCCTAGGACAGGCCAACCGTGGTGCACAGCATTTTTTTAGGAAGAGCGAATCTTGTAGGATTAAGGCAAAATAGAAAGAATACCACACTGCCCCACAACAAAGTCTTCCTTTCCCCCTGAACTGACTTATATCTGAGTCATGCAGCCAGCCTCATAAAACACAAACGTGTAATGCTCCATGACCTGCACCGGGTCGTAAATTTATGGAATTACCATGCATTATTTATAGCTCCCGAGTGGGCGGTGAGATTTAGTGTGTGTGTGTGTGTGTGTGTGTGTGTGTGTGTGTGTGTGTGTGTGTGTGTGTGTGTGTGTGAGACTTGCTCTCCAGTCAGTGGGTGTAAGAGGTAGATGGAATGAAGGTGGTGAGAGAGAGAGAGAGAGAGAGAGAGAGAGAGAGAGAGAGAGAGAGATGTGAAGCAGGAACTTGTTGCTTCGAGTAAATGGTGGTGAGGCAGCGGCAGGAGGGAGGAAGTGGCATGATGCAGATCGGGAAGGATGTGAGACAATGAGAGGTAGGAGGTAGGAGTGGTGTGTCAGCCAAAGACAGGTGGGCAGTAGGTGGAGGGTGGAAGTAGGGCAAGTAAGAGTGACCGGGAAGAGGAAAGATTATATGCTCGGTAGCGATGGTTGGAAGGCATGGAGAGGTGTAAGAGGGGAATTGTTGGGTGTGAGGCAAAGGAAGATAAGGGGTAAAGGAGGTGGGAGTGAGACAGGAAGGAAAGGTGTCTGACATCGAGAGGAGCAAGGTAGAGGTAGGTAGGTGTGAGGTAGGACAATGGAGGGATGAGAGGTAAGGATGTGAAGCTAAAGCGGAAGTAGAATCAATCGGGGGCAAAGAAAGAGTGAGTTGGAGGTGGAGGAGAGGGTAGATATGATGGTCGTCATTGAAGCAAGAAGTTGTAACTGAGGGAGAGAGACAGCCTGTTACTGAGCCAGGAGTAGATGAGTGGGATAAAAAGCAGGTGCGTGTGAAACCAGTCAAGGAATGAATAAGACATAATATGGTGTCAGGGAATGTGGGTGAAAGGAAGTATGAGTGTGAGGGTGGCTGAGTGTTAGAGAGAGTGGTTATGAAGAGGAATGGGTATGAATGAGGTGGAAAGTGTGAGAGGGATGGTGAGTAAGAGTGTGAGGAAGGAGGGAGGGTTGTGGGGCAAGAAGATGGGTAAGGCAGGGAAAAAGATAAAGCAAAATAGGTTGGTATGAGGAAGAAGGGTGGTGTAAAGAATGAAGGATGAGGGTAGGAGTAGAAAAAGGAGAGAGGCAAAGGCAGGCGAGTGTGAGACAGGGAGAAAGGGAGTTAAAGAGAGGGTAGAGAGGTACGAGGCAAAGGGAAGTTTACGAGGCAGTAGGAACTTACGCGAACTAAAGCAAGTGTAAGTTGGTCTGAGGCTGGAGAAAAAATGAAAAGCAGCAGAGATTAGCTCTGGATAGGGAGAGGTTTAAGGTTATGGCCAATCGGTTGCTAGACAGGAGGTATGTATATGGAGCAAGAGGGAGAGGGTGAGGCAGGAAAAGAGAAGAAGCAGGAGGGAGGAATGTAAGGCAGGAGGGAGTTGAGTGGGGTAGTAGAGAGGGTGTGTGATGCTGTGACAGTGTAGGTGTAAGAAGCAGTGAGTGAGAGAGTGTGTGGGAAATTAAGAATGTGACTGTGTGACAGTGAGAGTGTGGGTGTTAGCTGCAGGGAGAGTGTTGGTGTTTGCTGGAGGGACAGTGTGGGTGTGTGATGCAGTGAGAGTGTGGGTGTGTGAGGCAATGAGAGTGTAGGTGCGTGATGCAGTGAGTGCGGGTGTGTGAGGCAATAAGAGTATGGGTGTGTGAGGCAGTAAGAATGTGGGTGTGTAAGGTAGTGAGAGTGTGACTGTATGATGTAGTGTAAGTCAGGCATGAAGTAATCGTAATCTGTAATCCTTATCGATTGCAATCGATTACAAATTTTAATATAAACGTAATCGAATAAATGTGCATTATTTGCAAAGTAATCTCGATCATAATCGATTACATTCGAAAAGTAATCGTAATCATGAATACTTTAACTATTACACTGTAACTTTGTCAAGTAAATAACTGTCATTATAAATATATCTCTATATTAAGTTGTATTCATGCAGTGCGCGTAAAACTGATCTCATCTGTGTGTGGTCTTATTAACATTAGGTCAGTCAATCACCTATTCATTTCTTCTGTACACCCTTATCTTTGGCGACATGACGCCAGATTTTTTTCCCTAAGACGCAAGATGCCAGGCAAGTTAGAACAACACATGAGTGTGTGGGATTGTTCTTGCTGTCGTTGTTCAAGATTACTTTGAAAATAATATTCACTCGTTCAATCTACTAACCCTAGAGCACCTATTATAACAGCACACTTCCATCCCATCCTGTCAGTTTATTTGCCTCCCACACCATGTCTTTACTAGCGTGAACCTGTCATTCTTGGAGGATGATTAAAAACAAGCCTTCATTGCAGTCAAGCCACTAAGCCTATAACACCAACTACCAATGGAATACTTTCCTACCCAGGGTCCACAAACCACCAATATCTCATCCCATCCCACCCACTCTTTTACTGACCATACCTGTTCTTTATTCCAACAATGACCGTGCCATGGCGTGACACATGTCACGCTGTCGACAAACGCGTTTGTTTGCTTGATTGTGTGATCAAGTTCGTTTTCTTTTTTTTCTCTCTCTATCGGATACGAGTATTTGAAGCTACAGAACGTGGTGAATGTTTTTGGCGAATCAGGTGGAGCCAGGATTCCAGGGGTCTGAATGATGAGGGAATGGAAGCGTGGCCCATTGGAGTGGGCAAATTTGGACTGTCAGGACATTGCTACCCTCCGCCCTGCCTTGGGGTGGGAAAGGAGGTCCGGATGATGTTGATGATTTATTATATATATATATATATATATATATATATATATATATATATATATATATATATATATATATATATATATATACATATACATATATATATATATATATATATATATATATATATATATATAAAGTATATATGTATACAGTATATATATATGTGTATATATATATATATATATATATATATATATATATATATATATATATATATATAGAAATATATATATATATATATATATATATAGAAATATATATAGTTATATATATATATATATATATATATATATATATATATATATATATATATATATATATATATACGGTTGCCTCAATTACAATCTAATTCCTTTGTTAATGCAAAAAATACAATTAAAATTGGTAACTGGAATGTGAGAACGCTAAATCATGACGGTAAAATCGATGAGTTAGTGAAGGTTTTTCAAAATTACGGACTTGATATTTGTGCTCTGACAGAAACTAGATTAACTGGAGTCGATAAGTTGGATTTAGAGGATGGTATACGTTTATTGATATCTGGCCGACAGGACGGAATGCATTATCAGGGAGTAGGATTGTTCCTGGGTTGTAAGGCAAATAAGGCTTTATGTGAGTGGGATCCTATAGATGAGCGATTGTTATACGCACGGTTTAAATCAAATCATGGCAACATCAGTCTGTTTGTGTGTTATGCACATACTAATGATGCACTCGATAAAAGGAAAGACACATTTTATGAAAAGTTGCAACAAGGAGTAGGAAGGGTACCTAGACATGATGTTTTGATCTGCATTGGAGACTTTAATGCAGTAATGGGCTGTTCAAATGAGGGATATGAGGCATGTATGGGTAAGATGGGAGTTGGTAATAGGATGAGTGAAAACGGAGTGAGGTTTGGAAGCTTCTGTCTAGCAAATGACTTAGTCATCGGGGGCACACTCTTTCAGCATGGCAATATACACAAGACAACTTGGGTGTCGCCGTGTGGAAAATATAAAAATCAGATTGATCACATCGCTATCAGTAGGAGGCATAGAAGTTCTCTGCTAGATGTTCATGTTAAACGGGGAGCGGATATTGGTAGTGATCATCAACTCAGCATTGCAAAAATAAGGTTTAAACTTAAAAATCAGAAGAAGGAAAAATCTGGTGTTGGTAGATACGATATTGTTAAGCTTAGAAGGGAAGGAGAAGAAAAGGAGGAATTCAGATTAGAATGCAGAAATAAGTTTTTGGTGTTGGAAACGTTGGAAGAGGGGGAGAGAAGTGTAGATGAGATATGGGAGGATGTGAACAAAGTTTTGCATGAGACTGCTGAATGTACGATTGGAAGGAGACATAGATTCAGGAGAAAGAAATGGATATCAGAGGAAACGTGGGATATGATAAAAAAGAGAGGTGAGGCTAAATTGAGGAGTGAGATGCAATGCGTTGATGAACGAGAGATTGAATTAGCAAGAGCTGCGTACTGGAGTTTGAATTCAGAAGTAAGAAGGTTAGCTAGGAGAGATAAAAGAAGATGTGTGGATGAAAAGGTTGCAGAGACTGAAATCTTAATAAACAAAAATGATGGACAGAGTCAAAGAATAGCATATGAATCGATTAGAGAACTGAGTGGTAATGCAGGTAAACGCAAGGAAATACCAGTTAGAGACAGGGAAGGAAATTTATTGACCAAAGATGGAGATATTAAAAATAGATGGAAAGAGCATTTTGAGACAGTTCTTAATAGACCAATACTACCAGAAGAGGATATACCGTCTGCTCAGGAAGATTTAAATATAGAAACAGGAGAGTTGAGGCTTGCAGAAGTGGAGAAAGCAGTAAAACAGTTAAAGAATAATAAGGCACCAGGGGAGGATGGTTTATTTCCGGAAATGTTTAAAGTGGAGGGGGATAGATTAATAATGATCTTGACCAAGCTATTCAATAAGATATGGGTGACGGGGTTACTACCATCAGTTTGGAAGAATGGTGAAAATGTTAAAGTTCCGAAGAAGGGAGACCTGAGTGAATGTGGTAATTGGAGGAGAATCTCTTTGTCACCGATAGCTTTGAAAGTTTTCGGTAGAGTGTTGTTAAATAGGTTGGAGCCGGTGGTTGAGGGTATTCTGAGGGATGAACAGGCTGGTTTTAGAAAGGGACGTGGTTGCAATGATCAGATCTTTATAGTTAGGCATTTGATGCAGCAAGTTAATGAAATGAGAGTACCGTTAAGTCTTTGTTTTGTTGATTTTGAAAAGGCTTTTGATAGTGTTTCGAGAGAGACTATGGGGAAGATCATGAGACATCATGGAATACCAGAGGAGTTTGTGAGGGTCATTATGAACATGCATGAGGACACATTTTGTAAAGTGATGGTTGATGATTGTCTGAGTGATTCGTTTGAAGTCAAGTCCGGAGTAATTCAAGGTGGTGTTCTATCGCCTTTACTATTTATA
Source organism: Coenobita brevimanus (assembly GCF_032717465.1). Lineage (NCBI taxonomy): Eukaryota > Metazoa > Arthropoda > Malacostraca > Decapoda > Coenobitidae > Coenobita > Coenobita brevimanus. Next base: position 29,724,863 of record NC_136981.1, on the reverse strand, counting down.
TTGGTCATTGATTACATTATGAAACGCGTTGGAACAGAAACCGGTGCAGGTATACTTTGGGGAGAGAACAGGAAACTTTTGGATTTAGATTATGCAGATGATATAGTTTTGATTTGTGATGGGCCAGAAGAGATGCAGAGAGTGTTGGACTGTTTGGTGAGTGAAGGTCGCAAGGTGGGTTTGGTTATTAATTGTGGAAAAACTGAAATAATCAATATGAATATGGAAAATGCACAGGAATGTGTAATTGGAGGTATGGTTGTAAAGCAAGTTGATAGGTTTAAATATTTAGGTACTTATTTAGCCAAGGATGGTTCTTTGAACTTTGAATTCGAGGAAAGGTTAAAGAAGGCTAATCAGGCAATGGGAATGCTTAAAAATATTTGGAATAATAACCATTTTTCTGTGCATACAAAAATCAAACTTTATAAGGTAATGGTTAGGAGTATCTTAATTTATGGACACGAGTCTTGATACAGCACAGTGACTATGGAAAATAAATTCTTGGTGTTTGAAAACAAAGCACTTAGAAGAATATTAGGAGTTAAGTGGTGGGAAAGGATACCAAATAGTAGAATTAGAGAAATAACGGGAGTGCAGCCGGTCGATGAATATGTTAGGTTCTCACGATGGAAGTGGCTAGGACATGTGTATAGGAGACAGGGAATAGTACGAGGTACACCAGGGTGGGTGGCACTTGGTAGGAGAGGTAGAGGAAGGCCAAAAGAGACGTGGGTGAGGACAATGAGACGGGAAGCTGGAGATGAGTGTTGGGGAGATCTTGAGGAGTTAGCACAAGATAGGATGTGGTGGTGTGAGTTCATCGAGGCCCTATGCATCCCCGAGGGTGCCACAGGAAATGATTGATTGATTGATTGATTGATTAATTTATATATATATATATATATATATATATATATATATATATATATATATATATATATATATATATATATATATATATATATATGTGTGTGTGTGTGTGTGTGTGTGTGTATATATATACATATACGGTATATATAATTGTACAAATGGGGACAGTGCAGTGTTCCAACGTGAGGCTAATAACACCATTATTGCGTAATCAGCATAAATAAAGCACGGACGAAATTAAGGAGTTTTGAGTTGCAGTGCAACCGGTTCGAGTTGTGCTTGCTAAGTATTCAGACTTTCGTTGGTGGTGTGTATTCTTTGGAAGTTTACCTATTTCCTTGACTTTACAAAGTTGCAATACAGGTGTAGGTCACACACACACACACACACACACACACACACACACACACACACACACACACACACACACACACACACACACACACACACACACACACACACACACACACACACACACAAAATGGAATGCAACTGTTCGAGGATGGAACATTCAGATTACAATACCTGCTACCTGCAATTGGCCGGACATTCGACTTTACCTGTGACTTTGACCTTCTACTGATTGTTCTCAAAATCGAAGAGATGCATCCCATCCTGACCCTCAGCATTTCCGATAATGTGCAATAAAATCGGATAAAGAGTGTAGGTCGACCTTGCCTTGTGACCTTGGCCATTGTCCCATTGTTCTCTAACTTGAATTTCTTAATCTCTGGACAGTCCTTAATATTGTCACTAGGTTGGTACAAATCATAATATCACTTTTTGGGTCACTGAACTGAACACTTGTCTTGTCCTGTGATCCTGACTTTTGTCTGAATTTTCTCAGAATTGAAACTTTTCATCTTTACGCCAATATCATTCCTTCCACCAAGTTTGTTATAAATCAGATAGCATCTGTTTAACTTAACTATGACCAGTTGTTAAAAATAAAATAGAGCATAACCTCAACCCTTGAGCAAAGGTTTGGTCCAATTCATATCAAAGCTGTTTTGGTTACTGTTATTCACACAACCATTCATATCCTGGTAAAACTTTGACCTTTGCTCGATGATCTTCACCTTCGATTGATTGCTCTAAAAAGAAAAAAATCTATTAATCGTTGCCTTACTTTCAATCCTTCCAACATGTTTGGTCTAAATCGGATCAGAACTGCTTAAAGTATTTTTGCATTTTGACCTTAATCTTTGGTCTAGTGTTCTGAAAAACTATGTGCCAACCTCTTCGCTGCCCCTCAACGTTTTCACCAAGTGTATTTAAAACTGGATCAACACACACACACACACACACACACACACACACACACACACACACACACACACACACACAAAGCGCGCGCGCGCGCAAACACACACCTAGTGAAACAATACACCGGCCGTAGAAACAAACGGGGGTGTAATAAAAACAACAGGTGTTTATGTCGTATCAAAATCTTTGACTAACAACTCAAAATGGAAAAGGAAAGAAGTGCACATTGTCTGGCAGTGAACAGGTAATAATACAGTACAGTAGTTTAACAGAGTATACCAGGACATTGGTAGAATTTACTGTAATAATACTGTGGCAACTCAAACCACAATATTTAGCATGAATTCGTTTAAGTACAAACAAGTGCAAGCAAAACCACTCTGCCTTCAAAACAATGTGATGTCTTACGTTTTATATTATTTAAGTCATGACTATTATCACAGTTCCCAAGCATATAATCTTAATCGTAATCGAATACTTTCGAATTTTGTATAATCGTAATCGTTATCGCAATCATGAAATTGCTATTGACTCGTAATCGATTACGTTATCTGTGTAATCGCCCCATGGAGGGTGAGAGTGTGGGTGTGTGAGACAGTGTGAGAGTGAGTATCAGGGATGGTAAGGGTGAGGGTGTGAGAGTGAGAGTTTCGATCTGTGAAGCTGGAGTTTGAGTGTGCAAGGCAGTTAGAGTGTGGTTGTGTGAGGCAGGAGGGAGGGTGTGTTAGTTAGAGATAATGTGGTTGCGTGAGATAGTGAGGATGTAAGTACGCAAGGCAATATGGAGGGTGTGCAAAGCAATGAGAATGCGGGTATTTGAGGAAGTGCGAGTGGAGGTAAATGAGCAGCAACAATGTGAGTGTGCAAGAGACTGTGAGTGTGTGTGTGCAACGCAGTGACAGTGTGGGATTGTGAGGTAGAAGGGAGGTTGTGTGAGGCAGTGCAAGTGTAGGTATGTGAGGAAGTGCGACTGTGGGTGTGTGAGGCAGAGAGTGTTGGTGTGCAAAGCAGGGGCCGTGTGAGTGCATGGGGCAGTGAGAGTGTGGATGGACCAGGCAGGGACCGTGTGAGTGCTTGGGACAGTGAGCGTGTGGATGTGTGAGGCAATGAGAGTGAGAGTGTGCAACGCAGGGACAATGTGAATGCGTGGGGCAGTGTGAGTGTGGGTGTGTGAGGCAGTGAGAGTGTAGGTGTGTGAGGCAATGAGAATGTGGGTGTGCAAGGCAGTGAGAGTGTGGATTCGTGGGGCAGTGAGTACAAAGGAGTACAAAGGAAAGCAAACAGCAACAGACCTTATGGTCCTTTCGAGGCTGTTTTGTACAGAGTAGACTATGACTACAAGATCTAACTCTACATGCTGAAGGATAAGGATAGTAAAGCAAGAAGGCTCCCCCCGCCTGCAAACCCTCCAACCAAAACTGGCAAGAAAAAGTGAGATAAACCACCACGCAGCATGGAAAAATTGACATGGAAATTTCATAGGAGAGACTGAAAAGGAAAAGCTACATTCTATAATACATTATCTATGAGATACCAGTATGAATAACCTGAAAGAGAAAGTAGTAAAGCACAATGAGTAATCAAATAGGCTAAAGAAATAACTAATGCATGTCGCTGTACGGGTACGTTGAGTTGACGGGGCATCTGCGGACACAGTGTGGAAATTGCACAGTGCACAGTGTGGATATTCAGGGGTGGTGTGGCAGCCTTGCCTGGTGCCATTAAGGTAGGCAGCAGTCAATCAGGCCCCAGCTCCATTCATTCCACTGAGACTAGGAACTTCCCCATGCTGGACATGCAAACAAGTCACCTCCTGAAGCAGGGACCCCTGGTACATTAAAAAAATCCCGATGGTGGCCACGTAACTAACAGGGACGCTCAGTGATCCACAGCCCATCACAGGTCGAAAGTACAGTATGAGTAGTGACCGTTAACTCAGGGCTATCTGTGCATATCCTAGTCTGTGCATATACTATATTTGCATTTAATAGATTGATCCAGGCTCTAAAAAACTAAAATAAAATAAATCAGATAATTATACAAACACAAGTGTTTTATTCACGAGTAAACATATTAAGCTGGGGGTTGGATGCCAAATACTTATCCAGGCGACCTTTAAAGGTTTGTACTGTATTACAGTCTATTACGTTGGAGGGAAATTTATTCCATATATTTACAACTCTATTGAAGAAGAAATGCTTAGCTTCATGCGACTGGAATCGTTTGCCAATTATTTTATGCCCATTGCCTCTAGTGTGGTTCGAGTGATCAACTGTGAAGTATTTATCGACAGCCATGTTATCATGTCCTTTAAATATCTTGAATACTTGAATTAAATCTCCTTGTATCCTCCATTTTGTTAGGGTAAAGAGATTCAGGGCTTCTAAACGTTCCTCGTACGGCTTATTTCTCAATCTAGGTATCATCTTTGTCATCCTTTGCTGCACTCTTTCAAGCGTTTCCATATCCTTTCTATAATACGGTGACCAAAACTGAACGCAATACTCCAAGTGCGGGCGTACTAAGGAGTTATACAAAGTGAGGACGATATTATCGGATTTGTATTCAAATGCTCTGCCTATGAACCCAATCAATTTGTTGGCTTTTTTCACAGCTTCAGTACATTGTTTGCTTGGTTTCAAATCATTTGTTATTATAACTCCTAAGTCTTTTTCATGGTTTACCCTATCAAGCTGGACATTATTCATGCTATAACTTGCTCTTACATTTTTACTGCCAATGTTTAACACTTTGCATTTATTAATATTGAAATCCATTTGCCAGACTTGGGCCCAGTTAAACAGTTGATCAAGATCTCTCTGAATTGCCTGTCTTTGCAGTGCTGTATCTGCTCTGTTACCTATTTTAGTATCATCAGCAAATTTTGTAATCTTACAACACAATCCCTCATCAATATCATTCACATATATTAAGAAAAGAATAGGACCAAACACTGAACCCTGCGGCACTCCACTTGTAACGTTTATCCAGTCTGACTCTTTTCCATTTATTACAACTCTTTGCTATCGTCCGGTGAGCCAATCTTTTACCCACCCGAGAACACTGCCGCTGAAACCATGTGCCTTTAGCTTCTGAAGGAGTCTTTTGTGTGGAACTCTGTCAAAAGCCTTTTGAAAATCGAGGTAGACCACACCAACAGATTTAGTCTCGTCATACATGTTCAGTATATCATTGAAAAAGTCCAGCAGATTCGTGAGGCAAGAGCGATTATTACGAAAACCATGTTGCGGATCTTTTATGAGATTGTTTGTTTCTAAGTGTTTTACAAACTTGTCTCTGATAATAGTTTCAAGCAATTTGCAAACCACCGATGTTAAACTAATTGGCCGGTAGTTTTCTGGTTGGGCTCTGTTGCCCTTTTTGAATATTGGGGTTACGTTAGCAAGCTTCCATTCATGTGGCACCTTACTGCTCTTAACTGATAAGCTAAAAAGTTCAGCTAAAGGCTTTGATATTTCATTCTGTAGTTCCTTGAATGCACGTGGTGATATTTTGTCCGGTGCTGGCGCTTTATTCTCTTTTAATTTGTTTATTGCAAGCAGTACGTCGCAATCGCTGACACTAATGTCAGTGATTATGTTGCCCTCTTCTATAGGAACGGGGAAACAGTAGGAATTGTATGTATATTTTCTGTTGTAAATACTGACGCGAAGAAAGTATTAAGAATTCTTGCCATCATAGTTTCATCATCAGTGTGCTCTCCGTTATCTGTGACTAAGGGACCGAGTGATGGAGTTATTACCTTTTTGCTTCTTATATACCTAAAAAATTCTTTGTGATTTGATTTACTGATACTTGCAATATGTGTCTCAAGGTTTTTCTTCCTGCATTTAATTAATTTTTTGGCTTTTCGTCGAAGGACATCGTATTCATTTTTATCACTTTGACTCTTTGTGGTATTGTAATTCTTATATGCAAGATTTTTTGCTTCTAGACAATGTTTAATGTTGGAGTTCCACCATTTGGGTTTAGAATTTTTGGCGGGCATTCAGTTGCGCATTGGAATGCATAATTTGATGGCACTGTTGAGAGCCCTTTCTCACAACTGGCCTTGACACTGTCTTCACTGAATTTAATGTTAAATGTAACTATGCGATGATCACTTGTACTAAATTCTTCTCCTACAATAACATTACTCACTACATTTTCTGATGTAGCTAAGACAAGATCTAGGATGTTAGAGTGTGAATGCGTGGGGCAGTGAGTGTGTGAATGCGTGGGGTAGTAAGACTGTGGGTGTGTGAGGCAGTGAGAGTATTATGTGTGAGGCAATGAGAGTGCGGATGAGCAAGGCTGAGACAGTATGGGTGCATCGGGCAGTGAGAGTGTGGGTGTGTGAAGACCTGTTAACGAGCCAATATACCAAGTGAGATACGGACCAATGTAGATGGGAATGGAGGAATTCCACGAACGTGGAAAGCGAGAGGACGGCGGGAGGGAGGAGGAAGGAGAGGGAAAGGAGGGGAGTGTGGCAGGAGATGAGATGGCGGGGAGCAGAGGGCAGCGAATGGGGGAGGGGACGGAGAGGGGAGGGAGAGAGGATGGGAAGAGAAGGAAGGGAAATACGGGAATAACGGGGGAAAAAAGGGATGGGATGAAGGGGAAAGGAACGAGAGGGTTGAGGGAGAAGGGAAAAGAATAAATGAGGATGAAGGAAAAGGGCGAGATAAGGTGAAGGGAATGAAATGGATGAAGGGGGAAGGAAAACTGTGGGAGTAGGATGGTTGGAGATAGAGGACGGTGGGGAAGGATGAGAGGAGACAGTTGGAGAGGGATGAAGGAGATGAGAGAGAGATGGGAAGGTCGAATGAAACTCAAGCCATTATACTTATACATTTATGTACAGTACAGTGATGTCATTGACATACTCATTCTTCCTTCCATGAGTTTATTTTGATCAGCTCGAAAGAGAGACGCTCGATAATTATGGCTTTAGAAATTACGATATATCCGTTAACTGCGGTCACGTATCATTTAGTCTTGCTACCACCAAACAACTTCCTTAGCTGAAGAGAAACTGTAGTTTTGAAGGCAAAACTGAGATTGTGATAGTGCACTCAAGCCCTAATTATGAGTCATTCGTTAACACCAGCTGTGGTTAACTTGTACGCCACGTTGCAGAGCGCATTCAGCAGCGATAAAAGAAGCTAAAGAAGCATTTTTAATGAGAGCCATAAATGACTCGCAGACATGACGGGTTTCCTACACTTTCGTCCTTACTTTTATTTCTTAGTAAATTACGAACTCCGTATTTCTCGTATCTATCGCGAGACTATTTTATTTAGCTCACGGAAACCTGCCACAGCTACAAGATTAAAAAGTAACAATTGCCAACATTCCCAAGGAGTGCAAGATGGTTTCCACACACCTACAACACACTGACATATATAAAGGGCAAGACTTGGCTAGGATACGTTAGTGCAACAACAACATATTGTAAGTTTTCTGCAGTTCAACAAGTCATCCTCAAGGGGAAATTCAAAACGTATAATCTAGCTTTATAATGATTTAATGATAAAAATCCTCTATATCCGCTAGAACTGTATGATACTGTCATGAAAGAGGATTTGCCAGTTAGGTAGTCTCGTATCTTCGAGATGTTTCTCGTACCGTAAGTTCAAGTTTCTCGAATAATGCAAGCTTATATAAGATGGGTAGATATTATTACAAGTCACTCTGCTGCCTGCCTCCACACTGACAACATCTCCTGCTCCTGTCTTGTTTCAACAAGGGTAACAGCTCTCCGGTTCGCCGTTGATCGAGCTGCTCTGCCCTTCTTGTCTCTCGACAGTGCTTTGAGGTGTTGTTGCTGTCGTTGCTCGCCGCCTTCATCCTGACCACGCCTTGGTCTCCAGCCACTGTTGTGTACCGGGGTGCTCACGCTTGTGCGCACTCGCCCTTCAGTGGTTTCTTTTTGCCTCTTACTGTATTTCCTTTCCGGCTCTTAGTGTTCCCCTGGTACGTGGTACGAAGCCGAACCCCGCGGTTTCCAGGCGCAGGCCTGGTACACAAGGGGGCCCCGTAGTCGGGGTGGTTATAGGAAGCTGCAGGGGTGAGCCAAAACTCTGGTTAGGGCTAGGAGTAGGCAAGACCTTCGGGGCTGTGGCAGGGGCTGTCTCGCCCTCCGCTAGCGGGGGGGCAGTTTCCACCACAGTAGGTAGGCTCCTTCCTGTGTTTCTGTGTGCTTGTTTGTGTTTGTGTGCGTGCCTGTGTGAGTGATTCTGCCTGTCTGTCATGGCAGGCAAGGCTAGGTCTAGACCCCCAGGGTCTTCGAGGAATCCTCTGCCATCGAGGATCCCGATACCTGATCCTTCTGCTAGAGTCCTCACTGCTGGAGATAGGGTTGGGACGGTTCCTGGGGCGTTGGGTGAGGGTATGGCTGCGGTCACCCATCCAGGAGTTGCCACAATTCGATGTGTCTCACTATCGGTCACCCACCCACCTACTGACAAGGGCAAGAAGTGCTTAACTTCTGGAAAGAAGAGGGTGCGGCATGAATCAGGAGACAGCTCAACTGTATCTGCTGGCGATCGGGCTTGTCCAGGGAGTCCTGTCTCTGGCTCCTCTGCTTCCTCCTCTGCTGCACCCAGGAAGGTCGCCCGTCGCCATGAGGGGATGGACGTGATTCTGCCTGCTCCTCTGTCTCCAGCCCCCACCACTGCTCCTTCTGCCACCACTGCTACCGCTGCCAATCCCGCCGTTGATGCTGATGCCTCTGAGAGTGCTGAGGGGTTTACCCTTGTAACTCGCAGGGCTAGGCGTTCACCCGTTACCAAGCCTGCAGCCCAGGGTTTTTCAGCGCCTGCTACAAAAAGGCCTCCACCTGCACCTCGCCCTTCTGTGTCGGTGGCAGCTCCCCCTCCTCCCCGCTCCTCCTTCCCCGCTTTCAGGGTTCCTCTGCAGCCGGGCTACACCACCAGCTACGACGCAGTTGCGGCCCTGGAGAGGCAGCTGCCGGGTCTTGCTGTGACCAATCGTTTTGGGAGGGACGAAAGCTGTGTATTGATTCCAGCAACAGAGGAGGCATACCTGCAACTCAAGGCGGTGGCAGAGGACGAGGCAGCTGTCGTGAAGGTGGTAGAGCTAACACGGGGCGGACAGGTCACCAAGGCCGTGGTGATGGGATACCCTCGCCGTATGCCTGTGGACATCCTGCTCCAACACGACTTGGTAGAGGAGGCGACCAGGTGTCAGCACCAGAGGACTCGGGAGGAGACGCTGCAGGTGTTCGTAACCCTCCGGGGCCCTCTTGTTCCCTCCCTAGATCTGGGGAACTGGGGTGTGTACTGGCTGCGCCCTTACACTCCAGAGCCGCTGCGATGCTTCCGCTGCCAGAGGTTTGGCCACCACCGTGCGAGCTGCAACAGACCTGTGGTGTGTGGGATGTGCAGCGGCTCCCACGAAACCGAGCAGTGCCTTGCGAGGTTCAAGGCGAAGGAGCCGGTCGCCGCCCGCTGTCCCAACTGTGCAGGCGCTCACCATGCCTGGCATCCCAGCTGCCCTGCGAGGGTGAAGAGGGTGACTCAGGGCAGGGAGGGGCAAGTCTCTTGGGTGCGGCAGCAACAGGCATCGATAGCGACACCCGCTCCCCCGGGCACTTTTGTTTGGGGTCAGCAGCGCCGCTCTCAGGAGCCAGGCCCACCGGTTCTGAGCGAGTCGGCCTTTCCCCCCTTGACACCTGCTTTGAGGACAGCCAGTGCGGTGGCAGAGGTTCACCATCCAGCGACCCCGGTGGCTCGGGTGCCCTCACCTCCTCCTTCCCGGGCGGCTCCTGTGACAGCGCCAGTGTCTCAGGCGTCTACTCCAGAGGAACCGCTATTTACCAAGGACGAGCTGCGTCACCTTGGGGCTCAGATGGCGGAGGCCATCACGAGTGCAGTGGCTCGGGCTTTGGGGGTTCAGCTGGGGTCAGGCCCCTTGGTGGCTGTGATCGACAGGTGGCTGGAGTGGAGCGTCGGCAAGCGGCGAGGGACCCCTGCTCCTGTCTCGGGCAGGCCTCCTCGCACCCCTTGGAAGTCGGGCTCGCCCACATGGACGACTGCACAGAAGGCGTCCAGGGCTGGGGTCAGGGCTCGGCCCCGTCGTGCCCAGACTCCTGCCACTCCCCGACTCCCGTCTGCCCCTCAGGTGCTTCCATCAACTCCTCCTTTGACTCGGGGGTCGAGCGATCCCCGCCTCAGTCTGTCTCTGGATGCGGGGAGGTCGTCTCCCTTCGCCTCCTCCAGTGGAACTGTGTTGGGGCAATGAGCAAGCTACCCCTCCTTCAAGAGGTGGCCGTCAGAGATCGCCCGCATCTTATTCTGCTGCAGGAAACCCTTCTGTCTGAGGGCTCCTCCTTTCGTTTGGCGGGTTATACCGCCCATCTCCTCCCTCGTGAGCGTGGTGTGTCCAGGGGCTGTGCCATACTGATCCGTGACCACATTGCCTTCACTAGCTGTGTACCCCCTCCCTTCTGTGGAGATGGTGTGGAGGTCCAGGGCGTGGTGCTTCACTTGGCGGGGTCGCCCCTTACTGTGTACAATGTGTACCGTAGTTCTCGGGCAGCCCTGGAGCTGGGGGACTTGTTCTCCCAGGCTGCCGGGGGGCCGGTATACATTGGGGGCGATTTCAACGCACACCATGCTCTGTTGTCCTCGCCTCTCCCCTCCAACGAGGCAGGTCGGCACATTTCCATCACTCTGGAGGAGGTGGGTGGTGTATCCCTGCTGAATGATGTCAACAAACCCACACATGTCCGTGGAGGTCGGCTGGACCTGGCCTTCCTCTCGACTCCTCTAGCAGGCTCCACTGTGTGGTCGCTCCATCCCTACCTTATGAGCGATCACTTTGCCATTGTGGTGGACCTGCCATTGCCTCCCCTCCCTCTCTTCGAGCCGCCTCCGCTACGGTGGGATGTGGGCAGGGCAGATTGGGAAGCCTTTGATAAGGCCCTCACTCTCGCTTTCTCCTCCTCTCCCCCGGCGTTGGACCTAGAGAGTTGTGCAGATCAGGTTGCCGCTGTCTTTCGGCAGGCTGCTTCTATTGCCATCCCTTTGCGAAAGCGCTTTGCAAGGTGCTACCGGGACGGTTGGTTCTACTGCGATAGGGTCAAAGAGCTGAACCGCAGGCTTAATGCGGCACGCAGACAGTACCGGCGGCGCCGCACTTCGCCGTGCCGCCGGTGCTTGTTTGCCGTGTCTCGTCATGTCCTTGCGGAGAAGCGTCGCCTTAGGGAGGAGGCGTGGATTGTATGGTGTCGCACCCTTGATTCTCACTCCACACTTCGTGAGATGTGGAGGAGAATCAGGTCCGTCTCTGGTCCACGTCCCTCCCGTCCGCCTTCTCATCCCGACCCTGTTGCAGAGGCCGACCGCCTGGCTCAGCACTTTGCTGACCGCTCCGCCTCCTCCAATCTCCCGCGATCAGTCTTGGCTGTTCAAGAGCAATTGTCCGACTCTCGTGCTGTGGCTGTCCAGGCGGCGTGTGATCAGTCTGACCCAGCCGATTGCCCCATCACCAGTAGGGAGCTGCTGGCAGCTTTGCGGCGCAGGGCGGACACTGCTCCAGGCCTTGATGGGCTGACATACTCCATCCTGTCACACGCGGGAGATTGTGGTATGGAGCGGCTTCTTGGTCTGCTCAACCTCTCGTGGTCTGAAGGGCGTCTCCCGAGTTTGTGGAAGGCTGCTGTTATTCACCCTATCCCGAAGCCAAATGCTCCCGGTGCCATGCGCCCCATTTCCCTCCTTAGCTGTATTGCCAAGACGGCTGAGCGAGTTGTGCGGGCGCGTCTTGCATGGAGACTGGGTCCGCTTCACCCAAGGATCTTTGCTTATCATCCTGGCAGGAGTGCTTCTCACTGCCTTGCATCGTTCCTTGGGGAGCTTCGGGGTGGTGTGGGGATGGCGGTGTTCCTCGACCTCGAGAAGGCCTTCGAGCTGGCAAGCCCTGCGGTCATCTTGCAGGCTCTGGCGGCTCGGGGGGTGGGCGGTAAGCTTTGTCATGGGTTAGTGACTTCTTTTGTGGTCGCTCAGCAGGAGTCCGATTTCAGGGGCGTCTCTCCCCCTTTTATGACTACCAGAATGGTACTCCTCAGGGGAGTGTGTTGAGCCCTCTCCTTTTTAACGTTCTGGTGGAGGGGCTCCTTGATGTAGACTTCGGTCGTGGGGTCACCCTCTTATCTTATGCCGATGATCTGGCCCTGATCTTTACCAGGAGGGACTGCTTTGCCCAGGCGAACGAGGCTCTGGCCAGGTTGTATGGCAAATGCTCAGAACTTGGCCTCAAAATCAACTTTGCCAAGTCAAAGTGTTTGCCTTTTGGCCTCCTTCCCCCACATTTTCCACTCGTGCTGGGGGGTCACCAGCTGTCCTTCGTGGCCGTCCACAAGTATCTTGGGGTGTGGTTCGATAGTAACCTCACCTTTGCGAGCCATGTCCGCTATTTGCGTGAGCGAGCGTCCACGCGTCTCTCTGCCCTTCGCTTCCTCTCCAAGAAGAGTTTGGGGGCCTCCTATATGGTACTCAGAACTTTTTACACACACGCTATTAGGTCGCTGGTAGATTACAGTGCCATATGCTTGACTGGTCTTGCCCCGCGGGTTTCTCAGTCTCTTGAGGTCATGCAGAATGACGCTTTGCGGGTCATTCTGCATGCGCCTCCTTGGACCCGGCTGGTCAATCTGAGGTTGGAGAGCAGTTTCCCATCTTTGAGGGGTAGAATTATGCTCCGTGCTGCAGCAACTACTCTGCAGCTGGTACACCACACGCAGACCCACTCTCCCTGTCTCTGCTCTCCTCCTGAGGCTCTTGTCACGCCCTCCTGACCCGGCCCCTCGGCGAGACTGGGCTCGAGCAACGGTTGCTATGTTGCATGACATGGGGGCTGCTGACTCCATCTGCCAGGTCCCTGATGCACCCTTTGCTGGGTTTGAGTATCCGCCCCATGGGAGCCTCCCCCATTCCAGTTGATTTGTCCAGCACGTGCCAAGCCCCGTGGCACCATCCCTGCCCTCCTCCGTCAGGATGGTCTCCGCCGGGTTGCGGCTCTGGGATCTCCGGGATCGGCTGTGTACTACACCGATGGTTCTGTGGCGGCTGATGGTGCTGCAGGGGCGGCCTTCATTTTTGGGGACACGGTGGAGTCTTGGCGGCTTTCACAGGGGGCCTCTGTGTTCCAGGCAGAGCTGGCGGCTATACTGGGGGCTTTGCGGCATGCACACCACCATCAATATCGCCGTGTGGTCGTCCATTCGGACTCGCTCTCTGCCATCATGGGTCTTCGCTCCTTCTCCCTCAAGGATAATGTCTTTTTGCTGTTGGCGATTTACACCTTCGCCTCTCTCCTGGTCTGCAGGGGTGCATCTGTTGTCCTGCACTGGCTCCCGGGGCATGTTGGCATCCACGGGAACGAGTTGGCGGATGAGGCTGCACGCTCTGCGTGTTCCCTTCCTGCTATCACGTTCCCATTCGGCAGAGGCCGGGCTCAGATTGTCAAGTCTTTCGCTGCTACAATCTGGCAGTTGTCATTGGAAGAGCATAGGCTAGTGGTATCAGAGGGCTCCCGTTCTGCCACGTGGTATGCCGCTGCTACATCATACTCCCAGCTGCAGCCCCCCCCAGGTCTGCCAAATTTTTTGCTTGTGAGGCTCAGGCGCTTGCGGCTTGGCTTTTTATGTTATAAGCAGATCACTGGGGTGGAACCTGACTCGTGTGAACATTGCTTAGAGAGGGAGACGGAGCCCCTCCTTCATTATATGCTAAGGTGTCCTGTCACTGACATCTTCCGCTCGCATTTGGGAGGTGCTTTTGTGCCATCTGGGGATGATGTCCGTGATGCCTCTGCCATTGTTGCCCGTTTGCCGATGGAACTTCTGCTGCGGGTGGTCAGTCGCCACCCCCCTCCTCGCTAATATGAGCAGCGCATGCTAGCGCACCTGTAACGGGCTCACTTATTTGCCCGTGTCCCAGTCTGATCTGGGACGAATATCACAACAACAACAACTATTACAAGTTTAGTCGGGTGTCAGGTCAGTTTGAGTGAAGTGCAGTCGGTTTTGGTGCAGTGTCAGTGTCAGTGTCAGTGAAGTTTGTATATTTTTGGTACTTGTGAAAACAGTGGCAAACAGTGACTGGTTATTGAGATTTTGTATATCACTGGAACTTGAGAAAACAGTGAAGTGTCAAGCATTGGGTGTAATTACTGTCAGTGAAGATTATTTTCGGCACTTGTGTAATAAGTGAAGGGTTAGCAAGCATTAAGTGTACTAACTGTGTTGTCAAGCATTAAGTGTAATTGCAGTTAGTAAAGTGTGTATAGCTCCAGTCCTTGTGAGAACAGTGAAGAGAAGTTGGAAGGCATTAAGTGGAATTACTTGTAAAATAAAGACAGTGAACTTTAAGGAGCCAGTGTTTATTTTAGCCTCAGCTGTTCTTGTCTACTGCACACCTAGAGGCTGACCATAGGAAGAACAGCTCGCTGGGCAACGTCCTTCCTGTACAGTACTATTTTTAGCCTGTGGCAGTGTGGGACTGGGACTTAACAATATAAATGGTTATGATGATAAATGAATTTGTGTGAACATACAATTAACAACGAAATTTTGCGCTCAAAAGAGGTGACTGTCCCAACCCCTCCCAGTAAAAGCAGGTAAACCCTACTGTTTCGCGGTGCCATATTTCATAAAATGTGTGTGTGTGTGTGTGTGTTGACTTCCGGTTCCCCTCCACCCCAAAAATAGTAAGTAAATAAAGACTAAGAGGAAAAAAAAAAGTAAGAACAAGTGTGCCGGTGTATTCGTCCAGTGAACAGTTTTACCTAACTCATAGTACTGTAAATTACCAACTAAATAAAGGTATGATAGAAAACCAAAAAGTAGTTTTGAAGAAAGCAAGAAGAAAGAAAGGAGCAAATACGGTTAGGTCTTCACAACAGCGTGGAGACCATAATTATCACCATTAACACTGCTTCAAAGATCTTAACAGTTTACGACAGATTATTCCAGTCTGCTTACGATAATTTACACAGAAAAAACGGAGAAAAGGGCGATGGTTGGAATAAGAAGGAAAGTGGCACGAATGGAGGTTGAAATAAGAGGGGAAGTGGAAATGAGGGAGCTTAGAATAAGGGAGAAGTGGAAGAGAGGGAGGTAATAAGAAAGGTAGTGGAAGAGAGGGAGGGAATAAAAAGGAAGTGGGAGAAAGGGAGGAAATAAAAAGGGAAGTGGAAGAGAGGGAGGTTGGAAAATGGAAGAAACAGACGGAATGGAGGTTGGAAATTAGAGGGAAAGTGGAAGGATAGGAAGTTGGAACAAAAGGGCAAAGGAAGGGATTGATGTTTAAGTAAAGAGGAAAATGGAACGGTTGGAGGTTGAAGTAAAGGGGATAGCGAAATGGATGGAGGCTGAAGTAAAGGGGAAAGCGGGGGGGATGGAGGTTAGAGCAAATGGGAAAATGAATGACAGGGAAGCTGGAATAAGAGAGACAATGGACAGTCGGGAGGTTGGAATAAAGGGATAATTGGAAGGCAAGAAGGTTGATATAGGATGGAAAGTGGAAGCAAAGGCGGTTGGACTGGTTGGAAGGAAGCGATGTTGGAAATGGATGTTTGGATGGAATGCAAGAATGAGGAAAATGGGTAAGGAGTGGTGAGAATACGAGGAGAATAGAATGCTAGATCGTGGAATGTGATATGGAGGTTTAAATGTTGGAAGGGATGATGGAGTGCTGCGAGAGACAGTGTAATGCTTGAATGGGTGCTAGATTACCAGAAATTTGATTGGAATTATAGAAGAGAGAGTGGAATATTAAAGAGCGTAGGATAACCAGAAAGAGTTAAGTAAGAAGTAGCTCATTGATTCAGTTCTTTCATCTCGTCGGGAAATTGCTGGTGAATATCAGCTTTCAGGTTTACTTCGTTCACTTGGGAGAAATCGAAAGCATTCTACTTGATTATTTCACTCAGTTAGTTAGGAAAAATATTTGGGAACTGTCGTTTCATGGTTGAGGTTTTTATTTTTTAATTCTTTTTAGGTTACATAAAACGAACTTGCACGGCCAAGAAACACCACAGGAAACCAAAGGTTGGAGGATGGATATCTATTTATGGTTGAAATAGAAGGGTGATTCACACACACACTTATATATAAATATAAATATATGTACTGTATTTCATTATTTCATTATTTATTCATTTATCTATATAATTTATTGTTGACCCAGACGATTTATACAGGGTAAGGGAGACTTCTCATAGTACACAGGTATGGCAGCTAATTTCCTTGGCCTCAAGTAGAAACAGTCATCAGACGACTTATTCAGCTCAAATTTCTCCGCCGGAGATTTATTCTTGTTACTCCTAGACAATTATAATAATCTCATAAGAACACCCTGATTGAGCATATGAGGCTAATTATATTAATAACTGAGCTCCCAAAGTAGAAAGCCTCTCTTCAAAGCCGAGTTAATCATCTGACAGTAGCCTGAATATAATTCAAATGGTTTTATTTCTGTGAAAGGTTTAAAAGTCACCTCTCATATTGACACTCATAGAAAATTATCAGGTGGTGGAGAGTTAAGCATCTCATTACCATAACGTTCTTTTCTATTTTTCATTCCTTTTAATTCCAGATGATATTACTCAACAAAAGATAACAATACCGTAATACTATTAATAATCATATTAATATATCGCTTTTCCGTTTATCTGTAATCTGGAAAACACAGTAATGATGATTATGATTATGATGATGATGATGATGGTGATTAACTTGTGTGAGAAAATGGAGGGGACAAAGAGAGCGACATGAGAGGACCAATACTTAAAAGGCAGTGGATAGCGAGAGAAGATTGATGGCAGGCTATATTGTTGTACTGGAGATAAGGAATGAGAGAGAGAGAGAGAGAGAGAGAGAGAGAGAGAGAGAGGAGATTAGAGGAAAGCGGTGATGAAACATAAGAGCCAAAGGAAGGAGGTAGGTAAATGTTCTTAATATTGTGTGTGTTATATTGGTCTTTGTGACAGCAAGCTCAACTGGGTTTTAACCTGGAGTTCAGGAATCTGGTCCATTTTGCCGGATACTTTTTTTTTTTTTTTTTTTTTTTTTTTTTTTTGCTGATGTACTGGACGTTTGTCTGCGCTTTGAGAGTGAGGTTCTTGATATGAGTCAGTGTGTGTGTGTTGTAATGGCTTTGGAGATTTCCTGGCACCTCTTCTTCACAAGTGATTTTGCATATTACACCATTTAATTCAATACATTATGAGGGAAAACAGTGCCAGTTTTATGAATATATAAATGGAGTAAAGAAATTATGATGTAGTATGCATGGTTATTCGTTATGAAAACGGTAATGTGAAATTTTTGGTATCACCTAAAAAACTGACCTGTATGTTCAGGTGACCGGCAGCATCGCTGTGAAGTCAGAGTGGATTGCTTGTGAGTTGCATTTTGTGCCTGTACTGATTCAGAGAAGGATGACACGGATCTTCTGCTGTAGCCTTGTTTTGTTTAGGTCCCTATATCACAAGTGGACAAATACGGAGCTGGCCAGCATGTGTCTTCTAGATCCACCTGGTTCTCTTCAGCACATCATCCATTGTCACTGCAGCTATTGTGGTGCTATGCCTCACATACCTAATACATTTTTTTAACCAAATGCAGTCAGTTTGTGGAATTTCCTTGAGCATTTGTATGTATTGCAATGACTGTTGGCATCTTTAAGTCCACAGAAAACAAGACATATTTGTCACACTCACAGGGGATGCCAAATATACTGCTTTTCTAGACATGTGGTGCTCCCTCCTTTCCCTCACGGAGTTACTGTACTTTTTTGAAGAATGGGGATCAAGCCTTATGGGAGGAGTGTTAAGAAAATGGAATGCTGTACTACTCAGTGGTGGACTTCCCCCCAGTGTGTGTCCTCACGGGGATGGTGACCCCTGGGTGTCCGACCAAAAACCTTTAAGCACGGCCAGTTATTTACCAAGGATTACTATTTATTGCACAGTAGTAGCGTTTTACTTGCGCCAGGTTTAAGCATGGTGAGACCTCCGATGGCTTGGTCAGAGTCGTTATGCATGGCCAAAATTTGTGCATTGATAGATATTCACCCCTGCCTTGTTCTGGAAGGGTGGAACCACCAAGGGTTGACCCTCATGAGAGAAAGGATGGACCCCAGGCATCCCAGTTAAGCCACTCTAGTTTTTAACCAAGGCACACGAAACGCCGCATAATGCTAGGTGTTTACCCCAGCCACATTTTTGGCAGGGTGGGATCCCCAGTGATCACCCCTAAAGGACGAGGGGTGGCCCCGAGGTGGGACAATGCCATAGTTTTTTACCCAGGAACATGAAATTTTACACAATGCTCTTTCTCTGCCTGGACCAGGGTGACATCCCCAAAGGTCACGCCCTGCGTGGGGGAGTGGGGGAAGGCCTCGTGGGTCCTGGCTAAAGTTTTTATGCAGTCATGCTTTTTAATACGTTAGCAGAGTTAGGTGTTACATTCATTTAGTGCGAGTTCTCACGTAATAAGTCCATGTGTGAACCTTAGCAAAATTTTCATGAATGTCTGATCTACTTTGGATCAAATGTGACATATGCAGTATGTTTTGAATGGGACTGAAAAGAAAAGTTTGGACTACGACGCATGTCAGTCAAATGTTATGGTTCCGACTCGAAGTCAGCTTCGGGTCGCGGTTTTCTGTCACGAATATTTTTTTTTTCTAACTTACATCAAGCTTGCCATGTATGCAGTGTGGAGAGATTTTTTTTTTTTTTTTTTTTTTTTCAATATTGTGTTTGGGTCTGAAACAAAGTGAATCATTTTGTTGAAACTAATCAAAGATCAAGGTCATTGTCCATGGCCAAAGTTTAGGCCACTGCGTTATCTAATGAATACCTGTTCCAATCTGGGTCGAACTTGACACACGTTGTGTGTTGGGACCGGTGAGGGACTATAGGTTTGTGCTGTTCTGTCAGTATGCCAGTGCATCAGTCCGCCTGCAATTTTGTGTCAGCTCTGTAGCTTCCACAGGCATGGACAGATCTTGATGTAACTTCACACAGGTGTTCCCATACCATGACGGTGTGTCGTGCGCAAAAATAAGCCATCTACTCCTAAGAAGAAGGCCACACTTGGGGCTCAAACAAGGTCGTTTGCAATTTCGTGTCTGCTCTGTAACTTTCACATGCATGGGCAGATTATGATATAACATCAAACAAATGTTCCTCATACAATGACGGTGGTCCACGCATAACAACCAACCATATACTCCCAGGGTCAAGGTCAAACTTGAGGCTCAAACAAAGTTGGGTGTTGTATTGCTTAACAGCCATACCTATATTTGTGTCCTCTCTGTAACTTCCACATGCATGGACAGGTTTTGATATAACTTCACATAATTGTTCCCAATACCACGACGGCATGTCATGCAGAACAACCAGCCCTCTTTATTGAGTAGCACAATGCAACGTCCATCTCAGCACTTACTTCAACAAACAAGGGATGAGGCTATGGCACACCTAATGTCTGACTTGGTCCGTATCTCTGACTGGGGTGAAAATAATCTTGTTGTTTTTAATGCATCAGAGACTCAGTTTTTCACCTATCAACCCGGCACAATCTTCCACAGGAGTGCCCACTAATGTTTAATAATATCCAGCTCAATCCTGCATCATCCTTGAACATGCTTGGGGTTTCATTCACTCAGGACATATCTTGGAAAGAACCTGTTACATCTCTTGTAAAATCTGCTTCCAAGAGATTAGGTGTGCTAAGCCGACTCCGTACCTTCTTTACCCCTGCACAGTTGTTGACTTTATACACGGGTTTTATTCGCCTCTGTCTAGAGTACAACTCTCATGTGTGGGGAGGCTCCCCACATACAGCTCTTCTCAATATGGTGGAGTCAATGGCCTTTTGTCTCATTAACTCTCCTCCTCTTACTGGCTCCCTTCAGCCTGTCTCTTTGCCGCACTGTTGCCTCTTTATCTCTTTTCTTTCGCTACTTCAATGGTCACTGCTACTCTGAACTGTCTGCTTGCATCCCTCCATCACTACGGCGGGCATGTAGCACCCGTCTAGCAACAAACTCTCATCCCTTTCCTGTCCAACTCTCTAATGCAAGAGTTAACCGTTACTCCCAGTCCTTCATATATGCAACAGGTCAACTCTGGAACTGTCTCCCTCTGTCTGTATTTCCTACTTCCTATGATCTCCAGTCTTTCAAACGCAGTGTGTCCAGGCATCTTGAAATGAAATGATCTTAATTTTGGCTCTCTTTTGAATTGTTTTTGTTTTTTCTTGGAGGGAACGATATTGCAGGCTCCTGGCCTTTGGTTCCTTCTTTCTTGCATAAAAAAGGTCGGTTACATATGTATGGTTATCATCTGGTAAGGGACTTCGTATTGCATGGCAGTACTGAATTCAACTGTTTGGTTTTGTGGTGATCATGAAAATTAGTCATGGGACAACGTCAGAGTTTGTTACTGGTGTCACTTGGTTGTAAGAGTCCTTTTGACTTGGTTTTATTTGTGCATTAGGGAGGAGCTTTTATTAACCTCTTCTACTGAAAAGATTAGATACAGTGTCCAATAATGAAGGGAAATAATAATTCACCTAGTACAATTTAAACAGACCACTTTTATTCATGTGTTTATTGTGCTGCCACCATCCGACTGTTCAGCAAGAGATCTCTCGTACTGAAGGGATAAGAAAAGAAGTCAGAACCCACCACTTTCGAACAAGGCATAAAGATAAGGTGCTCCTATTCCAAATGGAATCATAAGCTTCACAGCACTTCTTCAGTTATTCATTGGGCATTTGCAAATTAAGAATTTTCTTGTATGTTACTGATGCAAACCATATCAATAGCATTCTTTTTTACTCTGAAGAGTATGTTTTCACCACGCTGTATGACTGAGAAAGTTGTAGAAATAGACATAAAGCATTTTGATGCATTTCTACATCTAGAGAAAGTGTTTGGTAAAGTAAATAAGATTTCCATTCATCAGAGGAGATGCAAGCCCCGCCCACTGTTGTACCACTAGTAAAGTGTGTTTTGTTAGCTCTTGACGAGCGAGCGAGCGTTTGTACATGCGCCTATCACCATAATTTCATCTTGATGTAAACTGTCAATAATTCTCGTGTGGTAATTTAACAATAAGAGAAGAATAATTGAGCTAATAGTTTCTCACATTCTCTCTCTCTCTCTCTCTCTCTCTCTCTCTCTCTCTCTCTCACACACACACACACACACACACACACACACACACACACATGCACACACATACAGAGGCATGCACGCACATGCGCTCAAGTTAACATGTGAAAGTGAAAAACAACTCATCCCTTGCTTGTGTTATTTTCATAGTGCTTTAAATCGATATCATGGTGGAGCATGTCCATTGAAGCCCTCGGTACATTTCCTTGGAAAGCTGGGGTTCCAAAGAGTTTCTTTGGTCTCATGAGTAAATATATAGCTAAAAACAAAATTTTTAATGCATCTAGTAACTGCTGAAATAATCTCATCTCTGTCTCACATAGAAAATTTGTTAGCCTCTGAAAACCATTGCGGTCGGGCCGTGATGTCGGTCCGGACCAGTTCATGTCGGGCCGCTCAGCTGAACGTAAACATCGCTTCGCTGCGCTCGCTTGTTCATAATTAACCAGTAATAGGCTATACATACTTCAGCAAAGGTGCTCGAGTGATTTTTATACAACTAGTTTGCAAGAGTTGATGATCCCTTTAAGCTTTTACTCAGGACCATCGTCATCGATGATTGCTGCAAAAATACACAAGAAAAAGGACTGGAAGTTTTGTTTAGAAACGGAGTGAAAAATATGAAGCACATTAGCATCATTAATGCCTTCCATTGTCCGCTTGCTGACAGCCTGCGTAGATGATGCTTGAGGGATATAAGACAAGACAAAGAGAGAGAGCTGTTATAACAATTTACCGTAACCCCTTTGTTTCGATGACGTGTTTCTATTTTATTTTTGCTGTTTTCCGAGAGCGCACCATACTGAAGGGGTTTCTGAAGGCTATCTCTAACCCCGTTTGTTCGAAAAGTGTATCCTAAGCTGAATAAAGTTGTCTAATCATACCAAAAATAAACTAAGTACTACGTCATGGGATTCAATGGGTTAAATGTGCTTGTGAGTGACACGGAGGGGTAGATGGGCAAGTTAAAGAATTGGTGATGGACTGGGTTCATGGTGAGTGATGAGGTGCAACAGGTGTGAAGTATTTATTGTTAATGTGAGCGTTGTATTAGGATTACTAGTCCTGGTATTTATAGTTATGATATTCACACACAGAGCTAAAATGGGTAGGATGGAAGGAGAGAAGTGGGTGGAATTGGTGGAGCACAATGGGGAAGTGTATCCATAAAATTTGGGCGTGGTGCATATGATTTCAGTTGAGCTTGTCATTATTAGAGTATGCACGTCATAGCAACAATAGGTGTTGTTGTTTATGTTGTTGCTCAGCCTTGATTGTTGTGGTATGTGGAAATGACTGGGCCAGGTGGGTGGAGGTGATGTGTGCTGGAGCATAAATAGTGATAATGAGTCTTATGGTAGATGGTGGAGCATTAATGTTTGGGGTGGGAAGAAGCAAGTGCGTGGGAAGAAACACAACCTGTGAATATGGGTGTTGCTTTAGTGGTGACGCTGTGTGCCGGACCAGGTATCTCTTGATAAATTTGATGTGTGATTAAAAAAGGGGTGGGGAGGGGGGACGGGCAGAAGAGGCGAGGATGATGGTGGGAGGTGGCACAGTATGGAAGTAATATACCTAGTGAAAGGATCGGCAAGAGTGTGGCTATGGCTTAATTCAAATTATCATCCAATCAAAACAACAAGAGCAACAAAGCATTATACATTCACATATAACTGGCATGCAACGAAACAGGTACAAGTATTAGGTAACCCGTCCAGTCAGGTGACTTTTTTTTTTTAATTCTTACTACCACCAGATGATTTTATCCACCTGAGATTAGACAATTTAACACGTAGGGAGTTAGATACAGCCTCCATTAACCTCTATGGTACTACGGGGCTTACGCTGAATTCATAAGAACATAAGAAGAGAGGATAACTGCAGTAGGCCGGTTGGCCCATGCTAGGCAGCTCCTAGAAGAGTAACTGAACTACTAGAATGAGATAAGGATAGAAAAGAAGAAGGCTCTCCCCCGCCCTCCAAACCCTCCAGCCGAAGCCGGCAGGAAAAAGTCAGAAAGAACACCATGCAGTATAGAAAAACTGGCGTGGACATTTTACAGGAAAGTGTGAAAGGAAAATAGAGACTATCATAGAGTAACCTGAAAAGGAAAAATTATGAATTAGTATTGGTTATAAGATTTTCTTTTTTTCTATATCCACCCCTTATTTGTCATATGCTTATCTAGCCTGTGCTTGAAACTCTCAATGGAAGAGGCAGCAACTACTTTACTAGGTAGCTTATTCCATTCGTCTACTACTCTATTACCAAACCAATTTCTACCTATTTCCTTATTGAAGCGGAATTTTTCTAGTTTGAAACCATTATTTCTAGTTCTATCCTGTATGCTCATTTTAAGTACCTTGCGAATATCTCCCTTATTTATACCATTCATCCACTTAAACACTTCAACTAAGTCTCCCCTTACTCTATGCCTCTCTAGCGAATGCAGACTTAAGTCTTTTCAGTCTGTCTTCATATGACTGGTTCCGGATGTCATGTATCATTTTTGTCATTCTTCTCTGTACATTTTCTAACGAGTTAATATCCATTCTATAGTAAGGACACCAAAATTGTACTGCGTAGTCTAAATGTGGCCTTACTAATGCAAGATAAAGTTTCAGTATTACTTTTGATGATCTATTGCTCACGCTTCTTGAAATAAATCCCAGGACCCTATTTGCATTATTTCTCGCATTAATACACTGTTGCCTTGGTTTAAGGTCGTTACTAACCATAACTCCTAGATCCCTCTCGCATTCCGATTTGCTAATTTCTTTGTTATCTAACCTGTATTTAGTGTCTCTAATGGTCTTGCCTACGTTAAGTACTTTACATTTTTCAACGTTAAATTCCATTTGCCAAGTTTTAGACCATTTGGACAATGTACCGAGGTCTTTTTGTAAATTATGGCAATCGTCAGTCGAGTTAATGATACGCCCTATTTTTGTATCGTCGGCAAATTTGCTGATGCTGCTATTGACTCCTAAATCTAGATCATTTATATATATAATAAATAATAAGGGACGGAGTACTGAACCCTGTGGTACACCGCTAGTTACTAGTCCCCAGTCCGACTTAGTTCCATGTATTAATACTCTCTGCTTTCGTCCTTTCAGCCAGGATTCTATCCATTTTAAGATATCGCCGTCTATACCGTGTGCTCGAACCTTTCTGACTAACCTTTCGTGTGGGACCCTGTCAAAAGCTTTACTAAAGTCCAGATAAATAACATCGTAAGCTTTATCATAGACCTCCGAGTAGAATGACAAGTTTGTAAGGCAGGATCATCCTTGCCTGCATCCGTGCTGACTTTCTTTATAAGATTAAATCTTTCTAAGTGTTCTCTAATCTTATTTGCCAAAATTGACTCTAACATTTTTCCAACTGTTGATGTTAGACTTATCGGACGATAATTCGACGCAGCTGATTTATCACCCTTTTTAAAGATGGGCACTAAGTTTGCGGTCTTCCACGCCTCTGGAACTTCTCCTGAACTTAAAGAGTCATTAAATAATGTTAAAAGTGGCTAACATAATTCTTCTTTGGTTTCTTTTATAATTTTTCCATATATATCGTCCGGACCTGGCGATTTTTGAGGTTTTAAATTATTAATTTCTTTCAATGCATCCTCCTTACTAATGGTTATTTTACTAAGAATATTTTCCGTATTCTCATCGTAAATATTTGCTGCTTGAGGGACCAGGCCTAGATTTTCCTTGGTGAATACTGATATGAAATAATTATTCAGGATGGAGCACATTTCTTTATCTTCACTGGTAATGTCACCTGATTCTGTTCTGAGTGGTCCTATCCTATCTTTATTTATCGTACGGTACATTTGATAAAAACCCTTGGGGTTTTCTTTTGATTCACTAGCAACCTTAATTTCATAACTTCTCTTTGCTTTTCTTATCTCCCTCTTTACTTCTCTATTTAGAATCGTGTACCGGTTACGTAAGTGTTCCTCTCCACGTTTTATTTTTCTATATATTCCTTTCCTTTGGCCTATGAGAGATTTTAATCTGTTGTTTAACCATCTTGGTTCTGGATTATTCGTTCTAAACGGTTTTGAAGGGATATATCTATCTTCTGATATAGAAAAAGTAGCTATGTTAAAAAATCGTCGTGCATGAGTTGAGCCAGAATTGTGTGTTGTTGTTGGGGAGGAATGGCGGGGTGTGTTTACGGGGCTGCAGATGGGGCGGGCAGATGTCCATAACCAGCAGGACCACCTGTCCGAGAGCTAACATAACAGCCATTTATCGAACTGGTGGAGGCGAGGAGGCGAACGGATTGGAGAGACTGGGAAAGGGAATAGCATGCAAAAAAAGAGAGAATAGGAGAGAACAGAATGAATGGGAAGGAAGAACGAAGAGAATGGGAGGGAAGAACAGAGAATGGAAAGGAAGAACCAAGAGAATGGGAGGGAATAGCGGAGGGAATCGGAGGGAAGAAGAGAATGAGAGGGAAGAACAGGGAGAATGGGATAGAAGAACAGAGAGAATGGGAGGGAAGGACAGAGAAAATAGGAGGGAAGAGTACAGGGAATGGAATGGAGAAACAAAAAGAATCGGAGGGAAGAACCGAGAGAATGGGAGGGAAGAACCGAGAGAATGGGAGGAAGGAACAGAGAGAATGGGAGGGAAGAACCGAGAGAATAGGAGGAAAGAACAGAGAGACTGGGAGGGAAGAACAGAGAGAGAATGGCAGGGAATAACAGAGAGAGAATGGGAAGAAGGAACAGGGAGAATAGGAAGAAAGGAAGGGGAGAACAGTAGGGATAACCAAAAAGAATAGGAGGGAAGAACACAGAAAGAAGGGAAAGAATGGAGAGGTACGAGTAATTGTAAAAAAGGTAAAAGGAATGAAGGGGAAGGAGAGTGAAATGTAGAGAGTGGAAGCACAGGAAAAGACTACTGGGAAGATTGAAGATTGAAGTACGG
The DNA here is from genome assembly GCF_032717465.1 of Coenobita brevimanus. Classification (NCBI taxonomy): domain Eukaryota; kingdom Metazoa; phylum Arthropoda; class Malacostraca; order Decapoda; family Coenobitidae; genus Coenobita; species Coenobita brevimanus. The sequence continues at coordinate 29,698,558 of NC_136981.1, read as the reverse complement.
AGAATGCAAGTTTAATGGGGGAAAGAGGAGAGAAGTATATGGAAGATGGATAGGGCTGAAAGAGAGGTAAGGGAGGTAATGGAGTAAGGGAAGGTAAGTGGAGGGAAACTGAAGGGGCAACGGGAGAAGTGGAAAAATGTGATAAGTAGTGACAGAGAAGATGTAGCGAGGAAGAGAGAGACAGAGAGAGAATGTGGGGGTGAGAAAGGATGGAGGAAGAAATGGAGAGGATGGGAGGGGCAGAGGGTGAGATGAAAGGAGAAATGGAGTGAAAGAGTAGGGGAGAGGGAAGTGAAAAGGGGGAAATGGAATCATGGGAGGGATGAAGGTGAAATGGAATGAATGGCAGGGGCTGTGGAAGGTAGGGAGGGGGAGAAAAATGGAGAAAATGAGAGGGATGGAAGGTAAAAAGGAGAGAATAGGAGGGCAGGGGGGGAGGAGAAGAAATGGAGAGGGTGGGAGAGGCAGAGGGCGATATGGAAGCAGAAGTGGAGAGGATGGGAGGGATGGACGGTGAAATCAAGAGAATAGGAGAGGCAAAGCGAGGGATAAAAGGAGAACTGGAAATAATGGAAAGGCCAGAGGGAAGAATGGATTGTGAAATGGGTAGAATGGGAGGATCAAACAGAGGGATGGAAGGAAGGGCGGAGAGAGTAATGGACAAAATGAAACTAACAGAAGGAGGGATGAATGGAAGGAAGGACGGAAAAATGTAGAGAGACGGGGAGAGAGAGGGATGGATGGAGGGATGGAAGGGGGAATGGAGAGAACATAAGTGACGTGGGAAGGAACTGAGAGAGCGATGAAGGAAGAAAGAGTTAGAAAAGGAAATGCAGAGGAAGAGATGGAGGGAACGACGAAGGAAGAAAGAACGGGAAAAGGAAGGGCAGAGGAAGAGATGGAGGGAACGACGAAGGGAGAAAGACGAGAAAAGGAAGGGCAGAGGAAGAGATAGAGGGAACGATGAGAGAGAGAGAGAGAGAGAGAGAGAGAGACGCCCATGCTTCTTCACTTTTGCCGGGGACAGACAAACAGTAATGCAATATCCAGTTCCCATAAGAAAGCCATCAGAGTGGCAGATCCAATGCTGTGCGCAAAATGGAGATGGACAGCCAACATGGGTTCCAATTGAGGGTGGCACCAACGGAATGTAAACAACGCAGAGGAACTGGAGAGAGAGAGAGAGAGAGAGAGAGAGAGAGAGAGAGAGAGAGAGATGAATTAACTTTCCCATAAACAATTTTCATTTTTAAAAAAATATATAAATTCTCAGTTAGGGAACATCAGACGATGATTAATACTAATACTAATAATAATAATAATAATAATAATAATTATTATTATTATTATAATAACAACAGAGAGTAGTGGACAGTTAATGGCACGCTACAAGGTATTTTGAAAGGACTACTGTAGAAACGAGCAGCAATAAAATTTACAGGGCAGTAATACACAGAAACGCATACACAACACACCTATTAGTTCTTTCTAGACAGAGCGGTTTAGAATAGAGTATGACTGTGTATTTGTTGGTATACATTATTATAGTATATGCCTTATACTGTATATGGAGAACATATGAAAATGTCAGGGAACATTGAAAAGATTTGTATGCAGCATAAAATACCGTGAAAAATTTCATAGGGAAGATTGATTGGAAAAGTGTTGTTTAAAAAAAGTCTTCAGAGTATAATTACCATTAACAGTGTACTGATGTCGTGTTGTTGTTGAATCCTCTGCAAACCTAATGGAAGTAGAGCAATATGTCATCCATGAACATGTTTCCCTGGGAAGCAAATGCTAGGTATTTATACAAAAGTTTATTACACATTGCTATTGCAACACTGTGCAAAGCATTTTCATCTCTGTGCCTATCATACTTTTAAAGAAAAAATGTTTTGCTTAATTTTACTTGAAAAATTTGCATATATATATATATATATATATATATATATATATATATATATATATATATATATATATATATAACATTTACCTTTCGCATAATTCGACCATTTCTTTTATCACATGTGGCACACTCATTAAAAATTTTAAACATCTGGATCAGATCGCGTTGTAGTCATGATACGTTAAACATATCTGGTCCATTATGTGTTGTAAATGGGGTATAAGAGAAATACTAAATATAATAGTGATTGAGTTCTTAGTGATAAAGGGTAAGGTCTGGAATGGGCTGTATTGTTATTTCCCGATTAAACTGTTCTGCTGAATGAAGCCGAGTAGGACTTACAAGGCTTGGTAGGAGCGTTCGGAAGTGTGTGTAGGAAACGAATTTTGAAACTGAATATAACAAAAAGTAAAGCTATGATCCTTGAAAGGAATATAGTCGCCGAGTGCATAACGAACCCCAGTGGCCAGGAAATGTAGACTATAAGTGCCTTTTAATATTTAGGAAGTGTTGTCAGTAGGGACGGGGGTTCAGAGAATGATGTACAAGAGAGGATTCAGCAGGGAAGGAGAGATTCAGGTAATCCCCAATTCACTGTGAACTATGGTAAGGACTGAGGATGTCAGCAGTGAAGTAAAGAATGCAATACAGGGCACGATTAATGATTCCCCTCGTTAATATATGGAAGTGAAGCTTAGACTTCTTTGGTTGGTCACAGATCAAGAGTGATGGGAATGGTGGTTAGTTTTCTGTGTTGAGTATAAGGGCTTTTAGAAACAGACAGAAGAATGAGGAAGTTCGGGAGTGTTGTGCTGTTGCTGTAACGAAGCACCCCAAGATGGCCTGACTACATGAAGAGAGTGCAGAATGAGTGACATACTTGGACAGCCCATATGAGTGTGATGGAGTGGGAAGGAGAAGGTTGAGGATGAAGTGGACGAGTGCGATGAAGAGTTGTATGAATGAAGGTGGCCGACGTGGAGGGAGGGAATTTTAATGGAGGACGACAGAGAAACAACAGCGATTTACTTATTGCCCTTTCCTCAAAGATAAAGGAGTTTGATTATAGACAGATAGACTGATGATATATATATATATATATATATATATATATATATATATATATATATATATATATATATATATATATATATATATATATATATATATATATATATATATATATATATATATTGTTACGGAACAGCGAAAGATGATGTACACTTTAAGTGAGAATACTAAAAATCACTACTGTCCCGTAAAGTTCCAGATTCAAAACAAAAGAGTTAGGTAATATTACAAGTTAAAGTTTAATGCTCAAACTAACAACAAAACATTCAGGACTCATAAGGATAATGTAATGGCAAAAAAAAGGTTAAATATATGGTTAACTGCAATAGCCTCTATTAACACGAAATTAGCATGAGTAAATTTATCTAAGTCAGCCCTGATAAAATGAAAATACACTGGGTAATGCTCAGTTAATACAAGATAAATTATTACAGATACAAAATATTATTAATGATGACTGACAAAGAACCCTTACATAAATTACAAAAACCTTACTAGGCCCAAGAATCAACCCTATGCTACACAGTACAAGAACAAAATGCAATAAGTTATACTCAAATTACACACAGCTGCTAGATGGTTGGAGACCTCCTGAGCACTCACAATAATAATAACTGTACAGGGGAGGACAGAGATGTGAGCAAAATGAGGAGTAGATCTAAGTGGCAATGATGCAGAGACTGAGCTCATTATATAGGGGCCAGCAGAGCTTGATACAACTTGTAAGAAGGACGCGCAAATGAAGCCATAGGGGACAAAGAGTTGACAATCCCGCTCTGAACAACAGAGAGAACGACTTACTCTACTATAACGGTAGAAGGGGGGGACTGAGGCAGAACACGCTCGTGATCAAACATGCAGCATACTGTGCGTTAAAATTACACAAAGGATGATGAAATCATAGGCTATGTAACACCTCCCCACAAAGAAAAAGAAATTTACAAAGGAAATTTCTTATTACTCTAAAACAATCTGTCTAAAGTCTAGATAAGCAATTTGCAATAACATTTTCTTTCCCCTTGACATGTTGTATGTCTAATGAATACTCCTGAAGAGGTAGACTCCATCTTGTCAATCTCTGATTTTTATCTTTAAACTTACTACGGAATTTCGGTGGGTTATGATCGGTATAAATGACTATGGGGTCAAAACCAGAACACAAATAAAATGAAAAATGCTGTAAACCCAAAATCAAGGCCAAAAGCTCTTTCTCAATAGTTGAGTAGTTCTTTTGAGGTGGAGTGAACTTCTTACTGTAATAAGATACAGGGTGTTCAATACCCTGATCATCCTCTTGCAGGAAAACAGCCCCAGCTCCTGTATCACTTGCATCAACAGCCATCTTAAAAGGCTTAGCAAAATTTGGAGTAGTGAGCACTGGCTGACTTAATAGGATAGCTTTAAGTTTGGTGAAAGAGGATTCACAGTTATCGGTCCAGACAATTTAACTCCCTTTTTCAGTAGGTCTGTAAGTGGTGATACAAGAATTGAAAAGTTAAGAACAAATCTCCTGTAATTACCTACCATTCCCAAAAATCTTTGTAGCTCTTTCCTACTTTTAGGTCTGGGAAGATCACTTATAACCTGAACCTTAGCTCCTGGTGGTGCAACATGTCAGTCACCAATTACATACCCAAGGTACTGAACTTTAGCTTGACCAAACTCACACTTTGATAAATTAGCTACAAGATTAGCCTTAACTAAACGCTCAAGAAATTTACTGACATGGCATAGGTGATCTTTCCAGTTGTCACTGAAGATTAATACATCATCAATATAAACAACACACCCTGCCAAACCCTCTGTTACAACATTCATGAGCTTCTGAAATGTGGCTGGTGCATTCTTCATACCATATGGCATTACAGAACATGCAAAAGTCTTTCCTAGTGTTACAAAACATGAGATCTCCCTAGCACGTTCAGTCATAGGTACTTGCCAGTATCCCTTTAACAAATCAAACTTACTTATATACCTAGCCTTTCCGATCTTGTCTATGCAATCTTCCACACGAGAGAGAGGGTAAGTGTCTGTTTTGGTTATCTGATTAACACGTCTGTAGTCAATGCAAAGCCACTGTGACCCACCTGGCTTAGGGACTAGAGTGACAGGAGAACTCCACTCGCTCTGACAGGGCTCAATCATCTTGTGGTCCAACAGGTAGCCAAGCTCCTTCTGGATGAGAGGAACTTTCACTGGGTTCACACGGTAAGGAGGCAATTTAATTGGCTTTGCGTCTCCAACATCGACACCATGCATCAACACAGTGGTTCTTCCTGGAGTGGCACGGAACACTTGAGGGTACTCCTGCAGTAATGCCGAAAACTCCTGCCTTTCCTCGGTAGGTAGATGAGAAAGCTTAATCTGGAGATCATTCATGATATCAGGATTCTTCCCCAAACTATCACTCAGGCTCATACTGCATGGGAGAGCTTCACTTGCAGACTCAGGTGGAACAGCTACAGTGCAGACTGGATTATTATCATCCCGCCTGTGATATAACTTTAGCATGTTGATGTGACATAGTTGCTTGTTCTTTCTACGATCTGATGTGGCGATGACATAGTTGACATCACTGAGTTTCTTCTCCACGAAATAAGGACCACTAAACTTGGCTTGAAGAGGTTGCCCATGCACCGGTAGCAGAATCAAAACCTGATCTCCTGGCTGAAAGTGGCGTAACCTGGACTTCTTATCATACCAAGTCTTCATCTTCTCCTGAGCAGCTCCTAAATTCTCTCTCGCCAGCTGTAAAGCAGTGGACAGCCGTTCTTTGAACTTCATCACATACTCCAGCAGGTTGACGTCATCTTCCTCCGACAGCCAGCATTCCTTGAGCAGCTTAAGGGGTCCTCTTACTTCATGGCCAAACAGCAGTTCAAAAGGTGAGAAGCCCAGTGATTCATTTGGAGATTCTCTTGCGGCAAATACGACGAATGGAAGACCTTTATCCCAGTCTTTCTGATGTTCCAAACAGTATTTCTTGAGCATCGATTTGAGTGTTTGATGATATCTCTCCAACGCTCCTTGAGTCTGGGGATTGTAAGCTGAAGACGTGATCTGGGTGATGCCCAACTCTTTCAGAGACTGCTTGAAAACATTTGACATGAAATTACCTCCCCGGTCTGACTGTACCTCCTTGGGCAGACCAAACTTTGTGAAGAACCCTAGCATTTCCTTAACCACGTTCTTTGCTGAGATATTTCTAAGTGGAATGGCTTCAGGATAACGAGTAGCCATATCAATCAGGGTCAACACATAAGAAAATCCTGAAGAAGTCTTAGGAAGAGGGCCCACAATATCCACCAACACACGGGTGAAAGGCGCCTCAAAAGGAGGAATGGGAACTAGAGGTGCAACCTTTTCGGTCTGATTACACTTCCCCACAACTTGACAGGTGTGACAAGACTTACAATACCAGGAAACATCCCTGAAGATACCTGGCCAGTAGAAGTGTTTCAAAATGCGTGCCACAGTCTTCCTCACTCCAAGGTGTCCTGCCAAACTGGAATCATGAGCCACTCTAATGATATCCTGCCTACAAACACAAGGGATGACAACTTGATGTACAACCTCCCATTCACAGTCGGCTGATGCTGTTGGGGGTCTCCACTTCCTCATAAGTACTCCTGACTTTACATAATAACAAGTAGAAGCACCGGCTGACTCTTCTTCACTGTAAGCAGAGTTAGCTAGACCTTTCAACTCAGGGTCAGCAACCTGCAACTCAACCAACTCTTGACGAACAAATTATCAACACTACGGGGTACTGCCTCATCTGGTGAGTGGCCCAAATTAGCAAGAAAAGTGTCAGCTAGGATAACATCATCATCATCATTATCCTCTAAATCACCAGTAACTTTAGACTTAGCCCTAGTGACAGCACATGCAGGGAAAACATCAGGGACATCACAATCCTGGGATGCAGCCACTGGCTCACTAGACAACTGAGGAGCTGGACACACTTGCCTTCCACCAATATCATTTCCAAGTAAGAAAGTTACACCTGACATTGGGAGTGTCTCAACCAACCCAACCATAACGGAACCATTAGCAAAACCAGACTCTAAATTCACTCTGCACAGAGGGACAGAGAAGTAATTATTCCCTACACCTTGTAAGATTACAGTTTCATCAGAGGAATTAACATTAGAGCCTAGAACACTGGTCAGCATAAGGGATTGGCAAGCACCTGTATCACGATATATTTTAACTGATTTCCTGTCATTACTGTCCAGAGGACTGACAAAACCATCAGACAGGAAATTAGCACATGAACTCTTGAGAGTGTCACCCACGTTACTGCTCAAAAGAGGAGCTCCATCATGAGAATTTAAGTTACCCCTCAAAGCATGTTCAGTTAACTCAGTTAAAGAATTCTGGGAACTCTCAAGAGTGGACACTAGACCAATTGACTGAATATTTAAAGACTCCTTTTTGTTCACATCACGCTGTCTCCTGAAACATTTCTCAGTAGTATGACCAAGCTTACCACAATAAGTACATTTACTTTTCCGAAATCTAGAGGTGAAGCTGGTATTTACTTCCTGAGAAACATCATCTTTATTCTCTTTCCTGTTACCTGTACTCTGAGTAGAGGGAACGTACTTACTCTCAGCTTTCCCTTTTTCTTTAGAATATCTCTTGTGAGTGAGAACATATTCATCAGCTAAAACTGCAGCATCAGACAAATTATCTATTCTTTTCTCATCAAGATATAGGCTTACATCTTTATAAATACACCTCTTGAAGTCCTCCAGCAAAATCATCTGCTTAAATTTACCAAAATCAGAATCCACATTCTTAGAATTTAACCACTGCTCTAACAGATCTTCTTTGATTTTTGCATACTCAACATGGGATTGCTTATCTTGCTTGTAAGTTGTCCTAAATTTTACTCTATAAGCTTCAGGAACAAGCTCATAGGCCTTAAGAATCAAGCTCTTAACTACATCATAATTATCAGATTGATCCTGAGGCAAAGATGCATAAGTTACTTGAGCTTTACCGGTGAGAACAGTTTGAAGGAGTACTGGCCAATACTTTTTGGGCCAATTAAAACCTGTAGCTACCATCTCAAACAACTGAAAATACTTTGTTAAATCAGATTCATTAAAGGAGGGACAAGTTTAACATTTTTAGCCACATCAAAATCATCAGAGCTAGATGATCCAATTCCACATTGTTTCATGCGATACTCATGGTCTGCCTGAATCCTGGCAAGTTCAACTTGCGCCTCAGCCTCCTTAGCACGAGACTCCGCCTCCTTAGCCTAAGCCTCCTGCAGGGCTAGCTGTAACTTAGCTAATTCAATCTGCGTTTGCTTATTTGGAGGAGTTACATTAAACAAGCTTTCATTAATCATGTCAACAATTTGATCTTTAGAATGATGAGAGCGAACAGCAATTCCCAATTGTTGAGCAACAAGCTTAAGTTCATTCTTTGTTCTGTTTTCTACATCACACACTGTTTGCACATTTGACAAAAAATCTTTGGCTTCATCAAGTGTAGTAATAGTAGACATCATGAATAAATCACAGTCACAAAATATCAAGCAATATCCTTATGATAATATCCTGAATATCCTGATATGAGGTCGCCAAATTTATGTTACGGAACAGCGAAAGATGATGTACACTTTAAGTAATAATACTAAAAATCACTACTGTCCCGTAAAGTTCCAGGTTCAAAACAAAAGAGTTAGGTAAAATTACAAGTTAAAGTTTAATGCTCAAACTAACAACAAAACATTCAGGACTCATAAGGATAATGTAATGGCAAAAAACAGGTTAAATATATGGTTAACTGCAATAACCTCTATTAACACGAAATTAGCATGAGTAAATTTATCTAAGTCAGCCCTGATAAAATGAAAATACACTGGGTAATGCTCAGTTAATGCAAGATAAATTATTACAGATACAAAACCCTTACATAAATTACAAAAACCTTACTAGGCCCAAGAATCTACCCTATGCTACACAGTACAAGAACAAAATGCAATAACAGTTATACTCAAATTACACACAGTTGCTAGATGGTTGGAGACCTCCTGAGCACTCACAATAATAATAACTGTACAGGGGAGGACAGAGATGTGAGCAAAATGAGGAGTAGATCTAAGTGGCAATGATGCAGAGACTGAGCTCATTATGCAGGGGCCAGCAGAGCTTGATACAACTTGTAAGAAGGACGCACAAATGAAGCCATGGGGCAAAGAGTTGACAATCCCGCTCTGAACAACAGAAAGAACGACTTACTCTACTATAACGGTAGAAGGGGGGGACTGAGGCAGAACACGCTCGTGATCAAACATGCAGCATACTGTGCGTTAAAATTACACAAAGGATGATGAAATCATAGGCTATGTAACAATATATATATATATATATATATATATATATATATATATATATATATATATATATATATATATACAGTATATATATAGTCAAAACATCCTTTGGACGAAGAGTTTTCAAGTGTGGTTTTCTTTTGTCATCCTTTACTCCACTTTCTCTAATTTCTTCAAAACCTTTTCTGTAAAATAGTAACAACAACTGGTCACACCATTAATGATGTGGGTTTCCGGAGGGAATAATTAAGGGCAAGGATAATATTTTCTCTACCGGTTTTGAACGTTCTGCCAGTGAATCCAGTCAGCTTGCTGGTTTTTTGACTACCTTTGTGCACTGCCGATTTAGTTTTAAGAAGTCTATATATTACAGGTAATCCTAAATCTTCTTGGTTTATGTTCGAAAGATGAATAGTGATATACTGAATTTCGTAATTGTTAGTCAGTAGTGTGAACTTTCCTTTTTCCAATATTAACATAAAGCTCACTTGTCTGAGCCTAGTGAAATAGTTTGTCACATTTCTAAATTCCTTTTTCTAGCACAATCATCAAAACATGATGGCCCACTCAGTCATACTAGCCTACGACCACCACATTATAACTCTAAGAACAGGCCAAGGCGTTTCTTCAGGACCCCGATTGTGAGGATTCTTACGAGTATTTACTATATCGAAATATCTGTGCTGATGACCTCGAAGTGGGAATTACATTTATCAGTAATATGATGTTTTCTCAAGGAATTCTAATTGTTTCTGTTCTCTCTTATTTTCAGAAAAATGCCATGAAGTTTTAAGTACTTTGCTTTGTTATTATTCTTTCTTTTTAAGTGCAGCTACGTCTGTAATTGAATTTTTCATGGGAGGGCATGCAGTTCGGCCCGAAGAATAGCCTGTACTATGTTAGTCTCTGCAGATAGCCGACGAATACCTAACGTGTTTGGATCGCGAATACCTTACCTTCCCACACAGTTCAAATTTCCAAGCCTTAAGACAGTCTTGCAGCCTCTGCTTCTCTATCTGCTTACACTGCATAGACTTCCAGGAGTATGGAATTGATAAATAGTAGTCTGCATCCTCTTACCTTCTCTATACTCATTTCAACGCCAAAGGTGGCTGTTGTGTAAATGTACTCAACAACATATCTTGTTCTCATCTTCCTGAACTTGAATCTTCTGAATTCTCTACTCCCTGGCTTCGGCTTTCCTTTCATTCTCTGACTACATGTATCTGTGCTGTTTACTTATCCTCTGATTCTACTGACTATAAAACATTCTTCGGCTATCTTATAAGATGGAACACATCGTATCAATTTCTCCTTTCCCTGAAATCTCCATTCTAGAAGATTTCAATGTTCACCACCACCTTAGGTTCTCCTCTCCTACCACTGATCCACCTGGTGAACAAGCTACATGTTTTCTATCCTTAATGACCTAGAGCAACTTGAACAGCACCCTACCCATATCCCTGACCTCCTTGGAGAGAGTTCCAATATACTTGACCTCTTTGTTACAACCAGTTCCTCTGCTTATGCTGTTAATCTTTTCACTCATTTGGGCTCCTCCAATCATAACTTTATCACCTTATTCTGTCTTATCACTCCAGTATGGCCTGTGGACCTGCCCCAAAAGTGGCAGCTGTGGCATTTTGAAGCAGCTGATTGGGAGGCCCTCAGGCAGCACTTTTTGTTTTTGTTTTCCCTGGAATGATTACTGCTTCACCTCCATATCAGTCTTCCCATCCGTCACACCACGTCACACCGTATCACATCATGCCACACTAAGATGCTACATCATAACATAATATACCGCCCTACCCCACACCACAAAACATCACAGCACACCATATCTCACCATGCCACACCGTATACCACACCAAGCAGTACACATTACTCACATCGCACTACACCACACACCATACTACGAACCACACCACGTACCACATAACACACCACGCAGAACATCGCACCAGACCGCAGCTCACAAACAACACATTCAGAAAAAGTTCACCCTACACCACAATATTCCTCACCAAACTACAAATACCACACATACACACAGAATACATACAATCACACACACACACACACACACACACACACACACACACACACACACGGGCGCCTGCACACCAAATACACACACCACACCATACCAACCCCCACACATACTAAACACCACACCACACGCATCACACGCAACATAACACATCATGTCTAAAACCACAAAACAACACGAAATCACACACAACACACACCAAATATTACATAACAGAACGCACCACACACACACACACACACACACACACACACACACACACACACACACACACACACATCGCACAAAACAAACCACTCAGACATACATTATACCACTCCAAACACCTCCATTGGCACACAGCACACAAAATCCACGTATACCACAGTAGAAACATCAAACCACACCACCAAGTACACCACCACCTCATAGCACACCAGGCTGCACACACCACAAACATCACACCATACAACGCATCACATCACACCACGTGAGACCAAACAATACCCCACACACCACATCACATATTACTGAAAACACTATAACACAAAACACACACACACACACACACACACACACACACACACACACACACACACACACACACACACACACACACCGCTCGCTGGTGCAGTGGTAACGCTCTCGCTTGCCAACTGGTGGACGGGAGTTCGCGCCTCGCTCAGGTTGCGAAAAGTTTCACTGACGAAGTGGGTGGTTACTGTCCCCCTGGAGCAAGGGGACGGGTGTGTGCGTGTGTGAAGGTCACAGCCTTGCCCTTAGATCGGACTATATGAGCTCTCAGCTCCCTTCCGGGAGGGTAAAAGCTGACGATCACGACCATCAAGTGATCCTGACCGACCCGGTGAATTACACACACACACACACACACATCACAATGATATACAACAACGCTGTGTCATTCACATTATCCTGCCACTCTTCACACCACACCACACACAGAACCGTCACACCACGCCAGATGCCCCCCCCTCACGCACACCACACCACATCAGACAAAACTAAACACAACACGTATACAACATACACCATACCATGCTACACACACCACAATTCCCAACACCATACAGTATATAAAATTCATTACACCGACACACAACCATCCCACTGCAAACACGGCCACACACCACCATTCACAACGAGAGCAGTAGGACTACGTAACACATAGAACTGCACTACATTGCATCACATATTACACAAACTTCATCACACCACGCAACACCACATCACAATTCACCACGTCACACTTCACCACACAACACCGTCACATACCTCACCACGCAGCACATCAAGTATCACACCTCACATACCACACACCAAACGAAGCACAAAAAAAATGAAATCACGTTACACACCACATCAAAACTCACATCACACCACATAACACCACCACATTCCCCTTCCTTTCTCACCCTTCACACCACACTACACCACTCTACACCTAGTATATCATACATTCACACATTATACCGCACATCCCACCATACACTACACCTGACACAAACACACTTCATACAACACCGCACTATATAATACACCATACCACATACCACATCATATTCTGCACAACACGTCATCTCAAACAACGCACAGCAACATCCCACGTGCCACGTCACAGCACACACATCACAAGATACTCCCAACACCCAACCATACCATAAAATACCTCAGACATTTAACCTAGCAAGCACACACACACACACACACACACACACACACACACACACACCACTCAATACCCCATGCATGAGACACCCCACATACCACTCAATACCTATCACATCACAAACATAACACCGCACCACACACACACACACACACACACACACACACACACACACACACACACACAGCACACTAGACCACACACACCACACAACACAGTTCACACGACAACATTCCACCCCACGCACTCACAAGACAACCCACAGACCACACAAGGCAATACACCACAGCACATAAAACAACACACGACCTCACAGAGACCAGCACACTCTACAGCACACACTATGCCACAGAAACACACACAAAAACATACACAAATCCACAAACTTGAGAACCCAGACACACACACGCACACACAAATCCACAAACATGAGAAGCTAAACACACACACATATGCATGACATCACATTCCAGACAATCCCATCCAAACCACACCACACCATACACATTAAACCAGGTCACACCATATAATATACACATTACTACACGACACTACACTACACTAAACAAAACTCACATTGCGCTACACTACACTCCGTTAAACTTACGTACGCTACACTATACAACATAACACACACACACACACACACACACACACACAAAACACCACATCACTTCTCCCCGCACATACCATACCATTTTGCGTACCATATGACACAAAAACATACATACCGCCCATTCACAGCACCACACACACACATCCACAAATACTTTCATCCCTCTGCATACACCATCACCCCGCAGGACACACAGACGTACACATACAAAAACACACTAGATTACACATCAGAACCTACACCACTCCATACCACATAGGCTAATACTACACCACATTTCCCCATATCACACACATATCTCACTACAAAACATCACGTTACATGTCACCAGATTACACGTCACCACACAACACCGTAACACACGGTACATGCGCAACATACCACGTACACGCCTGACATATCGCAGATCAAACACCCTACAAAACACAGAAACAACACTACATACCACGCCAGGTAGCTTCACCTCAACACACAATATCACTGCAGTCCTTTCCCTTTACTACTCTTTACACCACACCACAACACACCACACCCAGCACATCACACATCACACCAAAAACCACAAATCACACCATATACCACACAATACGATTCATAATATATATCATACCACACCTAATTCTACACAATAACCCACACCATATATAACATCATTCACTGAACAACACTCCTCGATAAATCACACACACACGACACATACACAGAATCCACGAAACAAATGCCAGATTAAATTTAATACACTAAAACTTTACATAAATCTCATGACATCACAACCTATCACACCATACCGCACAACCCCACGCCATACTTATCAACCGATAGTACACATCACACCACATGCAACCCTCCCAATCACACACACACACACACACACACACACACACACACACACACACAACACGAACCATGCGCCACTCTACACCTAGCACACCAAAATACTATTGAATTCATAACATCACACCATGACCTACATTATCGAACTACACAAGGCAACACACCACATTATACCCCTCCCCACACACACACATATACACCACACCACGTCACACAACAGTATTTTCAAAACCTTCTCAAGCTGACTTTCACACCTATGCACATTGCGCCCCAAGCACCGAATACAACCAAACCTCACAACGCACACTTTACACACCAAACGGCACAAACCCCACGACTCACCACCTACTACTGTGCAAGAGCTCATCCCCTTAATCCTCCAACAGTCTTCACCACACACATCATTACGTTACACACATAACAGCACAGCTACCTTCACCAAACCACACACACACACACACACACACACACACACACACACACACACACACACACACACACACACACCAAACTACAAAACAGAGACCACATATCACACACTATACCATACTAAATTCCATGCATGAGACAGCGTAATCCTATCACGCACGACAAGCCAACAACAACACCAAGCATCATTCACAACACCACACCATAATTCACCACACAGATCACAGAGTATACCACATAAAATACTACACACACCACACACCACATTGTTCTACAGAACACGACGCAATGAATGCAATAACACATGAGAAATCAAATAACATACCACACCAGTTAACATGCCACACTCCACTCCACTCCAAATAACGCATGACACAATACGCACCAAACCACTTACACATTTCATATATACCACACACATCTCACCTCGCACCGGAAAATAAACAGCGCACACACCACCCAAGACATATCATCACGTACGAGTACACATTCAGACAGAATACCATTCAGACCACTACACACGTCATATCACACCACACGATAAGACACATCATACACGTTACATACAGTGCATCACACATCACAAGTCATACGGCACACAATAAAAATCGCCTCTATCTCTCTTACACACACACACACACACACACACACACACACACACACACACACACACACACACACAATACACCTCTTTCCCGTTCTCCACAACGGTCACGCCACACCACCTCATATCACACGATGCCACACAACACCACATGACACCATACCACATCTTACCACATCATACCAAACCACACCACACCACACCATACCACACCACACAACACCTTACGATACACATCCACACAACGCTCATCGCACCGTATACCACACTAAGCGCCAAAAACATTATAGCTCAAGTTACACACCTTACAGTGTGCACCACAAATCACAACACATCGCACCATATACCACATCACGCACCACAATACACAGAACATCAGACATCGAAGAAAGCATCGTACCAGACCATACGACATTAACTAAACACTTTCAACACACCACACGTACACCACACCACACTACACTTCACCATTGCCACAGTGGATATACCCTCCCTCTCCACACACATATACCACTAACCGAGCCACACCACACCACACCACACCATACCCGAGACTTCATACCAAAACACATCACACACAACACCATATATCACATGACAAAAATATATCGTACTCCAAGAAAGCAAATGCCAAACCACACACCACATATTAAGGAACTAGATATAGTACACACACACACACACACACACACACACACACACACACACACACACACACACACACACACACACACACACACACACACACACACACACACGCACACACACACACCACCACCACCACCACCACCACCACGTAGAGCAGACAAGTTCCCAAAACCACGCACAAGACACAACACATGATTGTTTACGCCACAACAGGCACGTCACACCACACTCACACCACAACACGTACACCATACAATGTATCACACCACACCACATCACACTTCACGCCACGCACCGACCCGCAGATCACATCACACTTCAGCACACATTGTGCCACAAAAGTTGAACACACATATACAAACAAACAAAAAATACCTACACACACACACACACACACACACACACACACACACACACACACACACACACACACACCAGGGCCGTAACCAGGACTTGAAAACAGACGAGGCGAACGTAGCCCACTAAACGGGTCCGAGGGCATGCTTCCCCGGAAAATTTCTTTTAACCCTGGCACCAAATAATGTAAGTACAGGTGAATTTGAACAGATTTACATTAAGTAACTCAGAAAATTTTAAAAATGTTGCTACAGCTGTATGTTCTGAGTTGGACTGATCCATTCCCTATGACTCATCCACAAGCAATGCGGTTGAGGATGACAGGGA
This sequence comes from Coenobita brevimanus, assembly GCF_032717465.1. NCBI lineage: Eukaryota > Metazoa > Arthropoda > Malacostraca > Decapoda > Coenobitidae > Coenobita > Coenobita brevimanus. The sequence goes on along the minus strand of NC_136981.1, from coordinate 29,681,689 downwards.
TCAGTTTAAAGTTATGAACGCGATCAGAACAAGTCACTGGACTTTGAGGTGGGGGTGGAGTGAGCAGGCTGCTAAAGGAGGGGAGGGGGAGAGGACATGCCACACGAGGCGGCTTCCTCGTCTGCCTCAAGGTGGTTACGGGCATGCACACACACACACATACATACCAGACCATCTTATGGAAAACACACACCAGACAACACCATACACACAAAACCAGGCCACATCACACCACACACACACTACAGTACACTACACTACATATTACTACACTATATTACACTACACTATACTACACTACACTACATTATATTACAGCACAGTATAATACAGTACACTAGACTAAGCAACACATGTTACGCTACTTTACACTATATTACACTTTAATACACACACACACACACACACACACACACACACACACACACACACACACAAGATTCCATATCTCACACACCATACCAGACTACAATGAACACACTATAACACAGCACAACACACAGCAAATACCACCCATCCACACCCCCACCACACCCCTCCACAAAATCTTGCACCCCATTGTATGCACTCCAGCGTCACACCAAAATACACATACGGACACACACCACAATACACACTGAAATACCTAACTCCATACCACGTAACACCACATTATGACACGAACATCACATAACATCACACCATGTCACAAGTCACCATACCACACATAGGCAACATACCACATACCACACCTGGCATATCGCCGATCACACACGCCACAAAGCACACACACACACACACACACACACACACACACACACACACACATCTCATTACAGACAACTTAACAAACACAACACCACACACATCATCACAAACCACATCACACATCTTGAAGACGCACACCACACCTAAAACCAAACAACACACTCCACTCAATCCTCGCACCATGTATCACACCACACACCACATCATAAACTTCACCACACTACACGAAATCACGCACAAAACCATATACCTCATATTAAACCACAAAACACACTCCTCACACACCAACTCAAACAGAGCACACCACAAATACACCACATCACTACACACATCATGCGTGGGACACCACCTCACATACACCACATCACGATACACACACCACACCACTTATCACCACATCACAATATACCACATCACCACAATACAGTATAACACATCACACAACACAGTACACCACTTAACCCACCTGCCACTTTGCCAGGAACAGACTACACGAAGTAACACAAATAACATCACAGACCACACTACACTAGACACATTCATAGCACCAAACAACAGAGCCACATCCCCCTTCCTCTCCCATTTCACAGCACACACAATTCATTACATATTTACACTGAGCATCATACATACATCACACTACTCACTACACGGTACACTATACTCTCCACACCATTCACTACACGATACACTATACTCTCCACACCATTCACTACACGATACACTATACTCTTCACACCACATCACACATTATATCAAACTACAAACCACACACCATACCATATACTGCATCTCAAACCACACACACATGAACATTCCACACTCCACAGACACATCACACACCACAAGACACTCCAAGCACCAAATCACACTACAGCACACGCACACACAAAATAACAATTTCACACATATTGCATTCATACACACCGCACGAAACATACATCTTACGAGCTCTCATCACCACTACACACCACATACTTCATAACATTACACCACACCACACTGTATTGCACCACTCCACTCACCAAACGGCCAGTACACAACCAATCATTGCGCACACCACACGCAATACACCACACCACCTTCTCCCCCTTCCTAAACCACCCTCCATATCATCTCACGCAACACCTGACATACTGTACACACCAACAACTGTACCACTTCTTTCTCCCTCCCCAGCCAGGCCTCACACCACATCACACTACACCACGCACACACCACATCATCCCACATCTAACTTCACCACACCATACCCACCTCACTGCACCACGCCATACCATACCCACCTCACTGCACCAAGCCACATCATACCCGCTTCACCGTACCATACCACAAACACAACACTACATACCACATCTCACCGCTCACCTGAAACCATAAATACCACACAACAACATAGCACTCCACACACACTCATGCACACACCTCAATACACACACCACAAAACACTACATGCCATGCATGAGACATGAAGTAATAACATCACACACGACACTGCAACATAACACGACGCATCTTTCACCACACGACACACCACACGTCACACCAAACCACAACACAACCAACACAACATTACACTCCAATCCAGTGGTGTAGTCATGGGAGCCTTGCGAGATCGATCCCCTCTCCCCATCAGATCCATGGCCTCTTGCCACTTGGTCCCCATTGATATTTCGGATTATTCATTATGCTCGTACACGTGTAAACACTGACCAGTAGTGGGTTCCCTAGATGACAAATTGGACCCCACCTCCCCCATTTCCGATATCTGGCTACACTACACTCCTTGGCCACCCTTTTCGCCTCGTCACACTACACGATACCATGCAGTTGACACCACGCCAAACCATACACACTGCTTAACACAACACACAATCCAAAAATCACTTCATGCAAAACCCAAGTACACTACCGCAGACGAAACCGAGCCGCACCACATTGCCCATGACACACGACACACGACACACCAAACCACACACCAGACTTACTAAACTACACCATACACATAAAAAATATACTCCAGTTAACACATCACGAGATACACCACACAACACAGTACAACATACAAAGCACATCATACTAAACCACACCACACACAGAACACCGAAGCAAGCCACATCACCCACATCGCACAATGTCAAGCCACACTACACGTCACACCACATACACCAAAGAACATCTCACATCATAAACCACACCACATTACAGCTCACACAGCACACCACACGCACCACATCACAACAGAATGAAGCCCAAAACAGTAAAGCATAATACACACACACACACACACACACACACACACACACACACACACACACACACACACACACACACACACACACACACACACACACACATACACACGCGACGTCTGGTGGTGTAAAAGCTCACACACCGTAAATGACATCCTTCACACCACACTAGTTCTACACGAAGTATGGCAAACTACTACTAACACCACCCTAATCAACAACCTTCCAGACCACACCAGACAAAATTAACCTAGACACGGCTTACGTATTATCTCCCCTATCAGTCCCACTCTTCACAGAAAACCAGACAAAAAGGAGAAATGGCAAAAGCTCACACAACACCACCACCACTTATAGCACTGCATCAGATTCACATGAAGCGCCACAAGCATATCCAGCACCACCACCACTGCCCCTCACACCACACCGAACACAACAGTCCTGGTAAAACAATTACCGTAACCACCACCCGTCACAGTAGGTTACACCAGGCGTCCTCGGGTTCTGTTCATACCACTGCCACCATCATCACTGCATTATTTGTCATCACACTTGAGAGACACGTAAACTAGAATATCGTACCTCACCCAGTTCCACCGGTATCAGCCCCGCTCTTCATATCGAATCAGACAAAAATAAAATCTGGTATTAACTCAGCACCATCCTTCATAATTATCGCACCAGATAAATACAGATCCTTGTAAGCAGTACATCCATCGTCACAAACATCAGATACATATTTCAGTCCACACCAAACACACAGGAGGCTTGGTAATACCATTACAATGACTTACCCTTCCATCCACCAGTTAAAAAACGATGCCTGACATAAGCTCACTAACCACCAGCACCACCTTGACATTTCATCGCAAACCTGAAACGCACGGAGCTTGATAAGTTCATCACAACCTTACAGCAATATAGAAATTCATGACTCCTGGCAGTACCTCACTCATCATAACTACCCTTCACGTTACTGTTCATATCACTACAGACACAGACGTAACTTGGTAACAGTCTCTTTCCACCTACCGACCAACCATTATATTACACCAGTTACACATAAGGCACAGTAGTACCAGCACCACCGCCAGCATCCTCAAAGCATCACACAAACAGCAAATTTAATATTTATTCACCCACAACCTTAAACACCTTTCACAAAAGCTAAAAACACGAAGGCTGTTAAGCCCACCAACTCCACCAGCATCACTTTTTTTTTTTTTCAGCACAAACACTCGAAGCTAAGTACTATGCTGACTCAGGGTCTTTCGGTTTCAGTATTAATGGACTCCTGCACCTGAGTTACGTCTGTTGATTGTTGAGTTGCGGAAGCCATATAACTGAACAGTTTCTTCCTCTTTAGTTCTGAATTCCCTGAACTGGGCCCAGAATTTGGAAGTTCTGTGCCGGTACCAGTATCCATACCTGTAGTTTCTCTGGCCATAAAGTTTGTTGTAGTTACAACAGCAGACTTCAGGTTTGCTTTTCATCCTCTTCAGAGTACCAATCAGTCTTAAACCTTGGATCTAGCACACTTGCCAGTTGATATGTTTCTCGATTTTCATTCGTCTTAAGGCGTTTCTTTACCTACTTTCCCAGTCCAGATACCAGAGCACTATTATACTTCGGCTGCTTTTGCTCTGGCTGAAACTTGAGCCTCTGTACACAAGGAATAACTAGACTAGAGGAAACAGAGCTCTGTCGTTGGGCACGGTCAGTAGCATCAAATTATTCAAAACTTTCCAAGAGATCTTTAAGAATAATTTGATAATATGATCCAAGGGTTGGGGCACCATCCAACCTACTTAGCTTTTCTTCTGGTACTTGCAAGGCAGATCTGATCATCTTCACCTGTGAGTTCCAGCGAGTAGCACAACGTGTTTCTAACTTTTTTTTCTCCTTCCAGAACATCTACAGCTATTGTTGACTTATGCACAAAAGATACCAGCTTTGAAACTTTGCTGAGCATAACATTTAATTGTCCTGCTTCTTTTAGGACATCCTTCACCACCAACTGCAAAGTATGAGCAAAGCAGTTATTGTACTGTACTTTTTTTTTCAATTGTACATTTGGCCCAGGAACAAGTACATGTTCAAGTACATTGATTTTTTAATCCTAAGTACAAGTAGAAGTACTCCAGATTTCGTACTTAAGTCCAAGCACTTGTACTTCGACCGAAGCTTGGTCCAAAAGCAACGTAAAATAACCATAAGATTGGTCTTTTTCATGATGTATTGGGCCATCCCGACGCTGACAGCTGGGAGGGAGGGGTGGGGGATGAAGAAGCAGGGGGATGAGCATAGAGGGGATGAGGATGACATGAGAAGGATGAAGACGATCACGGCGACAGTGACGATGATGATGACGATGGCGAAGTCGAAGATGGTGATGAGTCTCTCTCTCTCTCTCTCTCTCTCTCTCGGTCGGTCGGTCGCTCGCTCGCTCCCTAGCTTCGTCATGTTCTTGGCCCCAGTACCTCACCTAATCTCCTACATTTCAGTCTTCTTTATTTCTACAGTAGTTCCTTCTCTTTCCTTAATTCTCAGTACACTTTGTGGTTTCGGAGAAGGACGGCATCACGCAATGGCACATGTCTGGCAATACAACGGCTTTCAACTCCCTCCCTATCCCTCCACTTGGTTTACTTCTAAATAACCAGGAATCACACAACATTTCTCTGACCTCATACCTCGTAGTGATGATGATGATGATGTTCTGGGTTCGACATTCTCTCTCTCTCTCTCTCTCTCTCTCTCTCTCCTATGCCCTGCATAGCCTTCTTTGCTCCCTGCCTCGCTTTACATAATTGCATGGCACTAGTGGTGGGAGTAAGAATGGGTGTGTGTGAGAGCTGTTATGGTGTGCAGGTTGGATCTAACGCACCCGCCAGTTTCCTCTCATTACCCAGCAGATGGTTCACGTGGGCAAAACTACATTACAAGTATGATGCCTGTTCATGAAAGTTTCAGGCTCTTCTAATCGTACACCCAATTTTTTAATGCACTTGGAATGCCTCTCCATGAAGCTCTACGACTTCGCCGTGAACCTCAAACTTTTTCTAAATGTAGAAATTCAATCTCTAGAACTACACCATGAACCCTCTATATGAAGGTGTAAAACTATGCCATGCAGCTTAAAATCTTTTCTTAATCTACACCTTGCATCTCAAAAACTTATCTCAAAACCCTACTCATGAATTTGTAGAACTACTTCAGGCTCTGTCCATGATGTACACTTATACCACGATGCTTTTCAATGATTCTAGAGGCACACCATGAAGCTCTACACCTACATCACGAAGGTGTACACGTAAATTTACGAAATGATGTTCTGTAACTACTCAACAAACAAGGAGCTCAGTAGCTACACCATGAAGACAGAAAGAAGCTCTAGGCTACCTATGAAGCTGTAAAAGCACCATAAAGCTCTATGCCTACATCTTTTAGATCTGTTCAAGAAGCTTTATATGCATAAAACAAAACTGCAACTACACCACGAAGTTATATACATATAGCTATATAACAATGCACTACGGAGCCTTTAAGGGATTTTATGGGCAACATAAACACGACACGAAGCTCTGTCAGTATACCATGAGGCTCAGCAACTAACAATGAAGCTTTATAGCTACATTATGAAGCTCTATAGCTGATCATACAAATCTAACACTACACAATGATGCTCTAAAGCTCCACATTATAATGGCTGACACGTTCATTCTTCTACTAACTTTGCACATAACTTTGTTGTTCATAACAGACAATGTAAAACAAAGTTTTAGTAGTTTTACTATGCTCTAATTATAGTTGGAGAAAGGGAAGAGCATAATGACACGCATTTAGTTGTTTAAACGTTTCCTTTTACACGAATGTAGTAAAATATATGAAACTCCACATGGACTGTTAATATTACCCTTAACGATCATTACCTAGGTATCAGCGTACAGGATGCAGTCCCTTGCTTATGCAGTGTGAGAGATCAAACATTTTTAATATATTTAGGCGATGAGTGTTGACTTCATGTTATGTTTTATTTTTTATTGTCTATGTGTCCAACTCTGGGTATAGGCTTCACAGCCCGTTACCAAGGCCTAGTAGTTCTCCTCCATCCATACGCCTCCACATGTCACCACTTCGGAGCGAACGTCCACCGTCCATATGAATACATGCTAGGTCTGGCTCATACAGGACTGGTGTATTGGTATTACCTGGGTTATTTTTACGGCATGTCGGCGGGTCCTCTAGTAGATCAGTAAGGTCTGCATTAATGAAATTCAAATCCTTAAACTGTTCCCTGCCCCAGCGGGAATTTGAACCTGAGTCCATTTGTACTGCAGGCCAACTCTCTGCTGATTCGGCCACTGCCTCCCCCAAATGAAAAGTGAAATAGATACCTGAAAATCAGAAAACAATGTAGCCCACTGTGGTATTGCTGCAACTCTATAATCAAATAGACACTTGGTTGTCTAGTGGTTTAGGCCTATGGCATTCCAACAGGATGGGACAAGTAATTGGTTACATTTGAGGGTAGGATGGGGCTTCTTGCTTACATAATGCTACTCAGGGAATAACGTGGCTAGTCTTCCTTGTCTTAAATGCCGGGACTGAGTAACCTATCTCCAGACTCCTACGCTCCTGATGGGAGGGAAAAAAAAGGGGGGGGGGGGTGGATTCATCTTTTGTAAAATATATGCACTATGGCAATATTGTAAAGCAATAACAAACCATAACACTTCTGTTCCACAGTATTACAAAATTCACCTGTTAATTTTAACGAGAATCAGCTAGAAAGCAGACACTAATATATTCTTGTAAAACACTGCTTGAAGTCCGGTACAAGAGATATCTACTATTACGGAAATACACACACACACACACACACACACACATATATATATATATATATATATATATATATATATATATATATATATATATATATATATAAAATTAGTTACTTAAAAATCTACGAGAGGTGTGTTTATTAGTTTAGCCTGGTAATGTGAAAGCGATAGAAATGATAAAGGGAAACTAAAAAAAAATATATCAGAGATAGACGGAGAATAATATCAAGGCTGGAAGGCCATCAAAATAAACAAAAGGGAAGGAAAGGTTTTCCAAGGCGGTATGCACGATGGGGAAAAGACGTTGATTGGTGAGAGAGGGGATAGGAAGGTAGGGCAGGCTAGGCGGGGAGGGAGGAAGGGGAGGGAGGAGGAGGAGAAAGGAAGCATGGGGAAGGTGGGAAACTAGGGAGGTGACAACGTATGCGTAAGGTGGAAGGAGGAAGGATGGAGATGGTGAGTGAGAAGAAGGATGAAAGGGATGGGTAGACGGAGAAAGGAAAAGGTAATGAGGAGCAAAGAAGGATTGGGAGGATGAGAGGGGAGGAGGATGAGGGATGGGGAAGGAAGGAGAGGATGTGGGAGGAGAAAGAAAATAGACGGTTGATCTGGAGAAAGTAGGGTAGAGTTGGGGAGCAAACGAGAACAGTTGCAAACGAGGGTGGTTGGAGAGGGAGGAGGGAGTGGAAAGTGAAGGTGAAAAGATATTATGCAAAATTAAATGGAGAGAGAGAGAGAGAGAGAGAGAGAGAGAGAGAGAGAGAGAGAGAGAGAGAGATTGCGTCCTGGATGTAAATTCTATCCATTTTCCCTTTTTCATTTCCCTAATCCCTTTCTAACATTTCATCTACCTGCAAAAGTTTTAATTCAACTTTAGTAACATTTTGGTCTTTTCACAGTCATGTCAGTGTGGAGGGATATATGTATATATATATATATATATATATATATATATATATATATATATATATATATATATATATATATATGAGAGAGAGAGAGAGAGTAGCACATAGGAAGTACAAATAACAGGAGGTTTATTTGCTCATGAAGTTATTTGTTGAAAAAAGCCAGTTCTAGTAAGAACTAATCATTTGTAAGTGAAAAGGACAGAAAAGAAAAAGGCTCTCCCCCACCCACCATACCATTCAGTAAATCAGGCAGAAAAACTATAGAAAAAACACCAAGCTTGTTAGAAAGAACAGGCATGGAAATGTTTATATAACAGGCAAAAGAGCAATAACTCTGCACAAAGTAATATGTAGTAATAGATATGTGAGGGAAAGAGCATAGAGAATCGTCAAATGTTTTCAAAATTAAGCAAACGTCTCATTATCGTCAGCATACATTTCAAACCATATAAAATAAAAAAAAACATTAAGTTAATTTTAGCCAATGGTCACAAAATATTTGATTTCCCAAAGTTTGAATGTGTTATTTTTTGTTGCACTAAATACTTCTGCTGGCAGCCCGCACCACTGCGAATATCAAAGTACTGTAATTCTTTCCTATAACAGTGATGTATCTCTTGCTTCTGAGCTTCATCCCATTCTTTGTAATCACGGTATCGTCCTGTATTTCGAACTAACTGTCATGCCTAACATCGTCAGATTTGTTAAGAATTTTAAATACTAGTATTACGTCTCCTCTTAGTCGTTACTTTATCAGAGAAAACATATTTAGTTTCTTAGTCGCCCTTAGTAGGCTAAACTTCGCAGCGATGGGATCATCTATGTGGCTCTGCGCTGCACTGTCCCGAATCTGTCTTACTATGTCTTCGTCCATAATAAGGTTCGGGGATCAGTGCTGTACACAATATTGTAGGCGTAGCCTAACTAATGACATAAAATTCTTAGACGTTGTATTGCGAGTTTTACAAATGAAGTTCCTTGCTATGAAGCTGAGCATTTGTTTGCTCCCTTACTGACTGCAATGAACAATTTGGAAATTTTGAGGTAGATACATCTATCTATCTATTGCCAGACGCCTCAATCCCGTTTGGGGTGGCCACAAACAAATCGCCTCCAAGTCGCCCTGTCCCCCGCCATTTCACTGCCCAGCTCCCAACTCACACCCCCCTCTCTCATATACCTCTCCACCCCATCCCTCCATCTCATCCTCGGCCTCCCCCTCCCTCTTCCCCCCTCCACCTCACTCACATACACTCTCTTCGTCAGTCTTTCACCCTCCATCCTCTCCACATGGCGTAGATACTAGTAATAATTCCAAAATCTTTCTCCTTTTTTTTCCGTCAGTCAGGTATCGAACATAAGGCATTCATTTTTCATGTTCTTTGCCGCCAAAATGCAATACTTTTCATTTTTGTACATTATATGTGATCTGCTTATTATTATTATTATTATTATTATTATTATTATTATTCATAAAAAAAAAGTGTGTGGTAATCATAGGGGCATTTGTTTTCTTAGTATAATAGGAAAAGTGTATGGTAGGATACTTATTGACAGAGTTAGAGAAAGAACAGAGAAATTAGTTGGAGAAGAACAGGGAGGCTTTAGGAAGGGAAGAGGTTGTGTAGATCAGATATTCATTCTTAGATCTTTAGTGGAAAAGTTTCTAGAGAAGGGAAAGAAGTTGTATGCGGCTTTCATGGATTTGGAGAAAGCATATGACAGGGTAGATAGACAAGGATTGTGGAAAGTGTTAAGAATATATGGAGTAGATGGAATGTTGTTGAATGCTGTGAAGTGTATGTACGATGGTGCGAAGGCTGCAGTGCGTGTGGATGGTGAACTAAGTGAATTTTTCTCTTTGAAAGTTGGGTTGAAACAGGGATGTGTCATGTCTCCATGGTTGTTCAATCTGTACATGGATGGGGTAATAAAAGAGGTACAAGGTAGGGTAGTGGATGTTGGAGTGGCCCTGGTGAGAGAGGATAGTGTTTGGAAACTCCCTGTACTGTTGTTTGCAGATGATACTGTGTTGTTGAGTGAAGACGAAGGGGAGCTGCAAGGCTTGGTGGATGAGTTTGGGAGAGTGTGTAAGAAACGGAATCTAAAGGTGAATGTAGGGAAGAGTAAAGTGATGGTCTTTGAGAGAGGTGAAGTCAGTGAATGTACAGCGAGGTTGGATGGTGAGGAATTGGAAAATGTGAGCACGTTTAAGTACTTGGGTAGTGTGATGAGTAAGGATGGAGGTTTGGAGGGTGAAGTGCTTGAAAGGGTACAGCAGGGAAGAAAGGTTGCTGGTTCTTTGAAAGCAGTGATAAGAAACAGGGAAGTGAGCATAGAAGTGAAAAAGTTACTACATGACAGTATTGTGATACCAATTCTAACATATAGAAGTGAAGCTTGGACGTTGTTGGAAGGACACAAGTCAAGCGTGAGAGCAGTGGAAATGAGTTATTTATGAGGAGCCTGTGGAGTCACATGGAGAGACAGGTTGACGAATGAGGATATAAAGGAGCGTTGTGGTGTGGATGTGGATGTGATAGGAAGCGTTATGAGGAACACACTGAGGTGGTTTGGCCATGTGGAGAGGATGGAGGGTGAAAGACTGACGAAGAGAGTGTATGTGAGTGAGGTGGAGGGGGGAAGAAGGAGGGGGAGGCCGAGGATGAGGTGGAGGGATGGGGTAGAGAGGTATATGAGAGAGGGGGGTGTGAGTTGGGAGCAGGGCAGTGAAATGGCGGGGGACAGGGCGACTTGGAGGCGATTTGTTTGTGGCCACCCCAAACGGGATTGAGGCGTCTGGCAATAGATAGATAGATAGATTATTATTATTTTGGCAGCAATTTATTAAATTTTCTAGGCCATTTTGCCTATATCCACAATGTGTTTTCGTAATTAATTTGCCTCCAATCTTCGTGTCATCTTAAAATTTCGCTACCTTTGAAACGAGTCCATTTTCCAGATCACCGATGTAAATAGTGACACAAATTGGTCCCAGAACTGACCTTTGAGGGACTCCACTTGTTACTTCTAGCCAATCTGATCATTCGCCACGATACATTCGATCCGTTAACCAGTCACCAATCCATGAACATAACTTGTCAGAGAGACCTTTTTCTAGTAGTCTGGGAGGGGGGACCGCATCAAACGCTTTTTGGCCGTTATCCACCTGCAATGTTCTAATCCAGTTGGTGTTGACAGTTTCGTTTCCCATTTCAAAATTTACTCTCTTTTTTTTAAGTTAGGAAACAAGTGTTGACGTTGGTCTTGCAGTTTATGTTAATTACATGTCTGATGATACTATGAGAGAGAGAGAGAGAGAGAGAGAGAGAGAGAGAGAGAGAGAGAGAGCTGGAAGCGAGTATTTAGCTCAAAGGGGTAAAGTCGATTAGAACAACACCCTATGGACAGCAAATGACGAAGCGTTAAATGTTATGGCTAAAATTCACTCTCAGGGATTTGAATCTGGCGACGTGTGCTGTTGGTTCGTTGTTGCTACCTCCAGCCGACTTTGCTTGCCTTTTGGGGAGGCATGATGTCGCATAGGGATCAGTAAAGCTATATCTAACGTCTCTAATCGACAAGCTTGGCCTATGCTGAATAAAATCATCTGTAGGTAGCCAGAATAAAAGTTCCATCGGAGTTTAAGGGGTTAACACCATCAAACTGTAGCGGTTCGTCGTACATATAAATTTCTCTGTTGGTTTTGCAGAAATTATACACTGAATAAGGTACTGTGTAATGTACATAATACCGGTCTTGAAACTCCTTTGATATTATCTATCTATCTATAGCCCTACGCCCTAATCCCACAAAGAGTGGACGCAGACATAACGCCTCCAAATCACTCTGTCACTCACCATTTGACTGCCCTCCCCCAACTCACTCCCCCATCCCTCATAACATACACACTCTTAGTCAGTCTTTCATTTTCCATTCTCTCCACGTGTCCAAACCACCTCAGTGTATTTCTCCTAATTTTCTCAATTACATCCCTTTGATACTACCACCATATGTCTTTCGGGGCCTAGGAGAAACCCCTTGCTATGAGAAGGGTTTAAAGAGAACAAGTGATGGTACAGCACTGGACAAAATGTGAACATTTGCCAATCTTTACTCCCTCTCCTTTTTACAGCTTGATGAGAGAAGTCATATAAGATTTGAAAAGGGTGAGGGGAGAGGGGGAGGAGAGGCACTGAGGCAAGGGTCAGGTGTGGGGAGGGAGTGCTTGGGAGACATATGGTCACACACATTACATAAACTGTTGAGAGGGTGGTGAAGGAGAAGGGTAGTGGTTTTATTCAGAAGGGTAAAGAATAATATATATATATATATATATATATATATATATATATATATATATATATATATATATATATATATATATATATATTGTTACATAGTCTATGATTTCATCATCCATTGTATAATTCTAACGTACAGTATGCTGCATGTTTGATCATGATTCGCCTCGTGGCTTCCATGGTGCGTGTTCTACCTCACTCCCCCCCTCCTCCCTTATAGTAGAGTAAGTCGTTCTTTCTGTTGTTCAGAGCAGGATTGTCAACTCTTTGTCCCCTATGGCTTCATTTGCGCGTCCTTCTTACAAGTTGTATCAAGCTCTGCCGGCCCCTATATAATGAGCTCAGTCTCTACATTAATTGCCACTTAGATCTGCTCCTCATTTTGCTCACATCTCTGTCCTCCCCTGTACAGTTGTTATTATTGTGAGTGCTCAGGAAGTCTCCAGCCATCTAGCAGCTGTGTAATTTGAGTATAAGTGTTATTGCATTTTTTCTTTGTACTGTATAGCATAAGGTGTTGATTCGTATGCCTAGTGAGGTTTTTGTGATTCATGTGTTTTTATGTCAGTCATTTTTTATTATATTTGGTATCTGTAATAATATATCTTGCATTCACTGAGTATTATCTGGTTTTCTCATTTTATCAGGGCTGACTTAGATAAATTTACTCTTGCTAATTTCGTGTTAATAGAGGCTATTGCAGTTAACCATATATTTAACCTGTTTTTTGCCATTACATTATCCTTATGAGTCCTGAATGTTTGGTTGTTAGTTTGAGCATTAAACTTTAACTTATAATTTTACCTAACTCTTTTGTTTTGAACCTGGAACTTTATGGGACAGTAGTGATTTTTAGTATTCTCACTTAAAGTGTACATTATCTTACTCTGTTCTGTAACATAAATTTGGCGACCTCGCCAGGATAAATTTATGTTACGGAACAGAGAAAGATAATGTACACTTTAAGTGAGAATACTAAAAATCACTACTGTCCCATAAAGTTCCAGGTTCAAAACAAAAGAGTTAGGTAAATTTATAAGTTAAAGTTTAATGCTCAAATCTAACAACTAAACATTCAGGACTCATAAGGATAATGTAATGGCAATAAACAGGTTAAATATATAGTTAACTGCAATAGCCTCTATTAACACGAAATTAGCAAGAGTAAATTTATCTAAGTCAGCCCTGATAAAATGAGAAAACCTGATAATACTCAGTGAATGCAAGATATATTATTACAGATACCAAGTATAATAAAAAATGACTGACATAAAAACACATGAATCACAAAAACCTCACTAGGCATACGAATCAATACCTTATGCTATACAGTACAAGGAAAAAATGCAATAACACTTATACTCAAATTACACAGCTGCTAGATAGCTGGAGACTTCCTGAGCACTCACAATAATAACAACTGTACAATGGAGGACAGAGATGTGAGCAAAATGAGGAGCGGATCTAAGTGGCAATTAATGTAGAGACTGAGCTCATTATATAGGGGCCGGCAGAGCTTGATACAACTTGTAAGGACGCGCAAATGAAGCCATAGGGGACAAAGAGTTGACAATCCTGCTCTGAACAACAGAAAGAACGACTTACTCTACTATAAGGGAGGAGGGGGGGAGTGAGGTAGAACACGCACTATGGAAGCCACAAGGCGAATCGTGATCAAACATGCAGCATACTGTACGTTAGAATTATACAAAGGATGATGAAATCATAGGCTATGTAACAATATATATATATATATATATATATATATATATATATATATATATATATATATATATATATATATATGACCTGTGTGATAGGATGTTGGAAAAACAGGTATGTCAGAGAAGTGGGTTAGCTGATAGATTCTGAGTGCAGGTTAGTACCTTGTTGGAAACTTATATACGGTAGTCTCTGTATTCCCTAGTGAGTAATGGTTTTCACGCAAACTGTTTTATATATGTAACTCCAGTTGACTTTCAGAGGTAAGCTCAGTTCTTAGCCATGGTACATGTCCCCCCTTGCCCACTGATAAAAGGACAAGTTCATGGTCAAATACAATTAAGGCATCCAAGAGTGAAATAACTGACTGGATTTTTCGTCAGAGAACTGAAAACATGGTGTAAGATCAGTGGTAAGTCTGTGAATTATTTGTGAAGAGAAGCTATGCCACAACAACGCATATGCTGCACACTTCAGCAACTTTTTTTTTTTTTTTTTTTTTTAGGTCAGATCAACATTGTGGAGGAGGAGGGGGGAGGGAATGCTGTGTATGTATAATCACTGAATGTCGGGCTTTACTAATGAACAGTACTAAAACTAATAACAGAGAAACCTGTCGAATAAACTAGTGAACAATACCAAAACACACTGAAAAACAGAGGTACCTATCAAGTAGCCTAAACTGCATTTCTTACAACTCTTCGTTTTAGCGTTAATGCTGTATCTTAAATGTTAATTGATGGAGACTCTCATTTTGGATTAAAAGACACATTTACAGTGCTAAAAAATTATGTTGTATGGTGGCACGACATTACGTGTGTTTTAACGATACCTTAGAGTAATAGCTTTAATTACTTACTAAATGAGGAAAGTATGTTCCTAAAAATTCTCACTGTACTCTGCTTTGTATTCTGAAGTAAATCCAGCAAAGATAAATGGAGATATCCACTGATCCCACCTGGATAATGCCGAATGTCTTGCAGGTGAAACATTGGGAATCACCACCAGAAACTTTGTTACTGCATAATCTGGGGGTCTGGAGGCTGAACCTACATACTGTGGTAGGGATAATATGTTAGAGAATGGTGGGATTGAATGAAAGGCTGCTGGCTGGTGATTGCAGTAATGCTGATGAAGAGATATAAAAAAACTAGAGAGAATATCCACTTGACACTTATGATGGATTTTAAAGTCATGAGGGACTAAAAGTCTCCTCTGAGTAGGTGTGAGTTTTTGTGTGAGTGTGCGTGTGAACTCCGGCGCGCTTGTGTGTGTGTGTGTGTGTGTGTGTGTGTGTGTGTGTGTGTGTGTGTGTGTGTGTGTGTGTGTGTGTGTGTGTGTGTGTGTGTGTGTGTGTGTGTGTGTGTGTGCGTGTGTGTGTGTGACAGGACACGAGAGGGAAACGCTAATGTGAACATTATAAAGCTACAGTGGTTATTAAGACTCGGAAGGTGAAGGTGGCTCAGGAAGTGGATGAGTAAGATATACAAATAAAGAGGTAAAGAGAAATACGAGTACTCGAGAGCCCAACTAAATGGAGTGAGCTGTGCGTACAGTAAGTGTGAGGGTTAGGGTGGGTAAAGGACACTGTGGATGGCGAGGCGCGAGTGTGGAGACTAAAAGTGTTCAATTTGCAGCGTGAGATATGGTGCTCGTCTGGTGACAATGGGGTAGTGCAGTGGTGGAAGTCAGTCAAGAGGGAGGTGGGGGGAAGTGTGAAAGCTTGGTATTGCTGGGTAATGGGCGATTAGTTGGTAGAGAAGAGCTTGAATGCGGGAGGGAGGAGAGGGAAGGTCAGGGTCATTGAATTTAGTGAGATGGCATTATTTGGCAGGCAAGAGTAGAATGGGTACATAGCGTATCCTGTCTAAACAACAGGAATGGAGTCAACCTTGATTTATTTATCAATTCATTAGGTGTAGCGACTTCCAGCTAAAAATGGCTACCAAATATTATCAATCCTGCGAAGCAGGATAGTACCATTTTCGGCACCTCCCCCTATGCCGTTACGCGAGATTCGGCCCGCCTATGTGACTGTATGTGCCTTAGCTCCTTCTAGGCTGTTTGATGGATTTGACTGAAACTTCCCAGGTGAGTTTATATAGTTACCGAGAGGGTCTCCTACTATTGTATATGCAATTTTCTAACCTTTATATTAGGGAGGGCCGCCTCCCTCACCAAATAAAAAAATTATAAGTAGTGAAAGGAAGACAGATGTTTATTTGATATCTTAGTACAAGCTGCACAAAGGATTCTCATTCTTAATGCGATATTCGGGGAGCATCTCTCGGGAGTGGGGAACCAGCCCCTCCCAAATATAAAAATCAATCAGAAATAAGAGAAATATTTAAATGAACTTCCCAGGTCAGTTCTTCTGAAGACTGCAAAGGGGTTCCACTATATACAGTTTTCGAACCATGGGTATCAGGGGGATCAGCATCCCTTAAAAAACAAAGAATTGTCAGAAATAACTAAAAGAGGGCAGATCTGGTTTTGTCATCTCAATACATGTTGTACAGTGAATTCTTATCCGTAATGGAATACTTCGGGAGCGTGACCTCTCCCCCACCGATTAATTCATATGGGGGTCAGCCCCAGCCCAAACGATCAGAAATAATGGAAAGATTTGAATGAAACTTTCCGAGTGAGTTCGTGTGATTACTCCGACGGTCTTCCAATACATACAATTTTCCAACCATGATTTTCAGTGGGTCAGCCCCCTTACCAAAATAAAATTTCTCACCAACAGTGAGAGGACAGATACGACTTTGATATATTAATGCATGTGCAATGGGCTGACATCAGTCATTCGTTATTTATGGAGCTGAATCCCCCCCCCCCCTCAGTGATTACCCGCATTTGGGGAGCCAGCTGCTTCTCCCAAAAATAAAAAAGATCAGAAATAGGGGAGAAGTTAGTATATGGATTTCTACGACATCAACATACATATCGCAGGATTGGGTATGCGGCTTCCATGCTTTCTCCAATGCACAGGAAGAAACAGAACATCTACTTTATTCATATGTCCTTAGCGCACACACACACACACACACACACACACACACACACACACACACACACAATTACTGGAAACTCAAGATGTAAGGAAAGCCCCAGGACAGGATGGAATCTCTAAATGGGTACTGAAGGAATGCAACTGTCACGGTTTAATTGTGTGTTCTCTGGAAGAAGGGAAAGTGTCTTGGGAATGGAAGAGGGCCAGTGTGGTACCAATTCAGAACGGAGGAAATAAGGAAGAACCCCTGAATTATAGACCAGTGTTCCTGACCTGCATGGTCGCAAAATTGTGCGATAGAATCCTGAAAGAGAGATGGCTAAAATATCTGCAGATCAACATTTTGGCTGAAAGTCAGTCTGGATTCTGTGTTTCCAACCTGTTGAGCTTTCACTGAAGAGCTATTGACGTGTTACAGGAGAGAGACGGTGAGTGTATTTAGATTTGGAGAAAGCCTTTGACAAGGTACCCCACAAGCGACTAATGTGGAAATTGTAGCTCACAGGAGGACTGAAGGGAAACCTCCTGTAGTGGATGAAAGACTTCTTGAGAGACAGACACATGAGGACAGCAATAAAGGACAAGATGTCTGGATGGAGGGAAGTAACAAATGGAGTCCCACAGGGCTCTGTGTTAGAGCCAGTTATGATTCTGATTTACATAAACGATATGGTAGATGGAATGAACAGTTGTACAAGTCTGTTTGCTGATGATGCAAAGATCTTGAGGAAAGTAGAAGTTGAGGAAGACTGTCTGCAGGAGGATCTGGATAGGATTCATGATTGGAGCCGGATGTGGGAAATGAAATTCAACGCAAAAAAAATAAAATATAAATGTAAAATATTGGAAATGGGTAAAAGTACCAAGAGGCCATCACTGAATTATTTGATGGGTAATTAACCAATCACAAAGCGAGAGAAGAGAAAGATTTGGGAGTGCTGATCCAAGAGAGTTTGTCGCCTGAAAAACACATTAACAAAACAGAGCTACGTATAATCTCTTGACTAACGTAAGAGTAGCATTTCATTACACGGATAAGGAGATGATAAAAAAATTGATAGGGGTCATGATTCGCCCCAGGATGGACTATGTAGCAGTAGTGTGGTCCCCACACAAAAAGAAAGATATAAACAAGATCGGGAGAATACAAAGAACAGCAACCAAGATGGTCCCTAGCCTGGCAGATCTGTCGAACAGAGAGAGGTTGGAAAAGCTGGATCTGCCTTCCTTAGAAGAAAGGAGAGAGAGGGGCGATTTGATTGCAGTGTTCAGGGCCATGATGGGAGTAGATAAAATTGACAGAGAAGATCTGTTTGTATGGGGTGAAAGCGTAACAATAGGACAAGGAATGAAACTGAAAAAGCCAAGTTGCTTGAAGGATATCTATATCTATCTATCTATTGCCAGACGCCATAAACCGGTAAGGGGTGACCATTTGAGTTATTTGTTTTACGGGGAGGGGCACTAACCCTCCACCAACCCACTTGCTGACACGTAGGGAGCACGTATGGTTTGGTTATATGGTTACCACCCAGCGTTGTAAATGGTTTCTTGGCTTACAGGAAACCATTTGGCTTATCACCCAATGTAAAGCCACCTCTAAAGGAAAGAAAAGCAATAAGAAGTGACAGGAAAGATGGGAAAAACTGGAAGAGAGGAGACAGGCACAGAAAAAGAATGATAAAGGCTAAGGAAAGAATAGGCAGCACTACATCAAGTGAGTGGATGATGGTCGCCACCACCTACTATTATTGAAGGATATAAAGAAATTTAATGTTCCACGTAGGTGCACAGACCTGTGGAATAGCCTGGACCAAGAGATCGTCCAGACTAAATACTTAAACGAGTTCAAAGCAAAATTTGACTTACTGAGAAACAGAGACGGGACCCCACGAGCGTAACTTATTTCCTGTATATCACAGCTAGTTAAATACAGCTAGGTATACACACACACACACACACACACACACACACACACACACACACACATATAAACAAAGTTTGCTGAAACTACCGGAATGTTGTTGCTGTGTCTCAGTATTTAGAGGTTTTCTCACTGAACAAGTAGGTTACTTCCGATATAACACTTTTCAATGCATTAATAGTATCAGTTATATTTATAATTTAATTTTTGTTCACACTGCAGTGAGTGTGTATTGATATCATTTCCGTTAATAATGTAAATGAAGGAATTAAACCCACACGTTAAAGATGTCTGTTAAACGATGTAATAGTATTGAAAGATTTGGATCCTTTTCATTTACTGTACGAATAAAAACGGAACTTTATATATATATATATATATATATATATATATATATATATATATATATATATATATATATATATATATATATATATATATATATATATATATATATATATGTTGAATTTGTTCCGTTTATTTTATTATCTGAAGAGGGTCCGTGTTGTTCTCTAACTGTTGTCTCTTCAATAAGGCATTTCATGGTATGCATACAATTATACCAAGTACAGTGAGCATATGGATGGAACAGTTTGAGTGAGGACAGGTCACATGGTACTAAATACCACCTCTCCTGTCTGCCTCTCGGCTTCTAGCAGGAGTCCCTCTTGCAGAGGTGGTGACTGATCGGATGGTTGTGGTTGCGATGATGATGCTGAATATTGGTAATACATAAAGTATCACACTTACTGTCCAAAATATTTTCAAGATACAGATTTTCAAATATTACTCAAATAATTGTTCATTTATCTGTTTGTGATGCTGTAGTGAAGGATACGTGCTATACAGTAAGCACAGAAAGTTAACCCGTTAGCCTCTTGTGACTGTCAGTTGATAAAAAATGTTTGGATTTATACAAGAGTTGTCCGGATTATGACAGGATTATTGATACAAAAGTAACACTGTTAGGTCATTACTTTCAGCTGAATGAAACTGTCTGATATTGACTGGAATAAAATATAAAATGATGTGATTATGACGGTTATCAAAAAGGCCAAACCATGAAGTGACTGGACAAAAGAAAATACTTATGTAACAGATCTGATCTTGACTGAAGAAAGAAGAGGAGAGAAGCAGTGTTCCACCATTCAGACATTTGCAGTACTTTGGAAGGGAAAAGATGTTCACTATATCACTACTTTCCATAACATACAGTTTTCCCACACTGTATGTCTAGGCATCTGGTAATCACCATAGTTTGATTTTAGAACTAATTTGTGTTTGTTTGATTTGCTTGTCTAAGAAGTGTGCGTTTTTCAGATTTTCATCCATTAATTTCTTATGCCTAATTATGAAAAAACATCTTAATGACCTACTTAACACACACACACACACACACACACACACACACACACACACACACCACAAACGAAAACATCTCTACCCTACTCAAGATCACTTTGTTGTTGTTGTTGTTGTTGTTGTTGTTTTTGTTATTATTATTGTTGTTGCCCCAGGCTCATCGGGACAAGAACCCAACGGACTGCAAGCTCACGTTGCCCTTCTCCTGCAGCCACCATCCCTCCTTAGGGGAATATTGGGCGAGATGATGGTTAATTATATGACCGATAAGTGGTGCTATACAGGTATATTAGTGTCACCACGGGAAGGCATCCCTCTCCAGCAATTATTAAAAATGCGTGCGGACAAGAAACGGAGCATGATGAAGAGGACAAAGCTTTTACCACCGCAGCACACCACATCTGCATCACCTTAACCAGTATGAGAGAGAGAGAGAGAGAGAGAGAGAGAGAGAGAGAGAGAGAGAGAGAGAGAGAGAGAGAGAGAGATCAAATTATTCTGAGATTCCGTCATACTCTCTCGCCATCAACACTGCCACCTCAGCCTCTCAATCCTCTTTTGTCCTCATGAATTTTTGTTGTATCCAGTAATACTTTCAGTTACCAGGTAATACAACCCACACACACTTGGATGAAAGCCAAACAAATGTCAGTAAGAAAACCCCTGACGTCGGTCTTAAAACAACTGTAAAAATTAGATGTTAAGCTCTGAGATGGACAACAACATGCAGAGAACACCATAAAGCAAAAATAAAACTTAACTGAAATTATGTTCCAGGAAGTAGAAAATAAATAGACGACTTTGAGAGAAAACAAAAGCATGGAAGAGAAAAAATAAATGACAAGTTGGAAATGATGAAGAATCAAAGCCAGGTGTTCGTGTGCGAAATGGAGGAAGGGTCAGAGTGAGAGAGGCAGGCACAGCAAAGGTAAAATTCTCGCAGGTCCGACAATGGCGCTGCCTCAGCCGTTCTCAACCAACAATTGAGCCAATTTCGTGAAGGGCGACCAGAGAAGGGTGACAGAGATGACCTGACAGGTGAGGGTCCCAGGGTAGGCTGGTCACGGCAGGCAGGCAAGACAGGGTAGGCAGGAGACAGGCAAGACAGGGTAGGCAGGGGAAAGGTAAGACAGGGTAGGCAGGGGACAGGCAAGACAGGGTAGGCAGAGGACAGGCAAGACAGGGTATGAAAGGGGCAGGCGAGGCAGGGTGAGTAGGGGACATTTGTGAAAGGGTAACAGGCACGGTGGACAGAGGACAGGGTAAAACCAGAAGATGACAAACGAAGCTGACCAGACAGAGGGTGTACAGATGGAAGGAGTGTATCTTAAAGAAAATCCAGTTATGGAGCACAAGGAAATACTGTACACATAAGTTATGAAACGCACTGGCTAAGTTGGAACTGATTACATCAGCGGCCGTAGAAGGAGGGTGTTTGCTGGGTTCAGTTTGTATGTGTGTTTATTTATCAAGTCATCTATCTGACTCCAGGCAAGACTAAGGAAAAACAACTGAATGGAATTCGGTGAAATTTGGAACAGCTGTATGCCATCGTACGAACAAGCGATTAAATTTGGGTCGTATACTGTTGCAGGTCATAGATTAATGGCAAATTTACAGTTTTTTTTTTTTTTTAATAAGGGTCAGGAAAGGGTGAAGTGATTCAATACTGCGAACAATCAGTAAATGACATAGGTCAGAGAGCAAAGTCATATTTTTGACTCTTCAACTCAAACAGTTTTTATTTGACATGAACCAAACTTGTGGAAGTGTTGATGGTCAGTCAAGGATGAAGTGATTCTATTTTTAAAATACTAGGTTAGAGGTGATAGTCATAGGTCAAGGTCAACTTAAACATTTTTGCTCCAGCTTGGGCTATGATTGGTGGAAGGGTTGTTGATCAGGCAAGGGTGAGGCAGTTCGAACATGGGAACAATCGATCAAAGGTCAAGCTCATAGGGCAGGTTGTTGCTCTCACTCGGTGCTCCTTTTATAATGAATGCATTCGTTTATTGGACATAGAACGTGTACACTGTATGTCGTTGTTCATTTACTTCTTTCTCTAATTTGGTCGTTGTTAGGTTACACAAATACTGAATATAATAGCTTACACTGATTTCATATTTTCAAGATGATCCATCAACATTACAAGTTTTCAAGTATACATACGGTGTTTTCAGATATACAGCTGCTACCATGCAAACTACCAGGAATTTCCCTCATCTGAGCAAAATCGTCTGGTAGTCACTTGAATAATATATTCGAAGCCAAGAGAGAAATCAGCAAAGCATGGGTTAAGTATCTGTATAATTTTATGACGTCTGGGATTTTTCATTATTTCTAGATCTTTAAGCATGAAGCTTGGAAAACAAAATCTGTCTATCTATAGAAGGGGTGGCCACAAACAAAGAACCTTCTTGTCACTGTCCTCTGCCATTTGGCTGTCCTCCTTCCAACTTTCCCCTCCCTCCTCTCCGATATACCTCACAGCTCCTTTCCATCTTATCGCTGGACTCTGCCTCTTCCTTTCCCCTTGCACCTCTGAAATACACTCATCTATTCAGTCTCTCATTCTCCATCGTCTCCACATGGCCAAAAAGAAGAAAAAGTCCATCAAAACCCAGAAAATAATGTGATCAGTAATGTACTTCATTATAATCCAAGTCATCAGCTTGGTCAGGAGGAGTGTGAAGTGACAGAGATTACCTTCGTTACCCTGGCTGTCCGTCCGTCTGTCTGTCTGTCTGTCAGGTAATTGCTCTTCACTCACTCAGCATCCCTTACACCAATAGTCCTCCCTTCCTATGTAAGTAAGTCTCTGAATTCCATTGTTTTCTCGTTCGCCGGCAAAATTTCTCACTTCGTTGCTGACCTTAACACGCTCACCCACGAGAGGTAACTTGCCGTTACCCCAAAGGACGCTAAAATGCCCCACGGCCTAACTGCCAATGACATCCCCTCCCTTCCCCCATTTTTTTTATTTTTTTTATTTATTTATTTTTATTTTTTGACTAGGTAGGTGTTTCTCATCATATACCACCTCTGTTTTGTTGCTTCCTTTTTTGTTACACGTCTCTGCCTCTTCTCTTTCAATATTCACCCCTTCACTTTCCCATTCTCTTTCCTCATGTACGTTTTTCTTCAGTTTACTTAACATCCTGCTATCAATCCTTTCCCTTTTTTGGTTCCCTGTTTCTTCTAATTTTTGCCGAACCCACACGGGTAGCCAGATACATTGTCTGTCCTTACCTAAGTCACTCCCCCCCTCTCTTACTCACTCACTCATTTATCCACACATTGAGTTACTGTATTTTCTTGATGAATGGGGCCTAGGACTTATGGGAGCAGTGTTAGGAAAGCGAAATTTTGCACAATGATAGACCAACTCCTGCATCAGGATTCAGGCAAGGTGGAACCCCGGAGGGGCACCCCTCTAGGAGGTGGCAACCTCCAGGCGTCCCACCCAAAACCGTTAGGCACGCCCAGTTGTTAATGTAGGAATATAAATTTCTGCGCAATGGGAGAGGTTCACTCGCACCAGGTTATAAGCATGGTTGGACCCCCGCGGACCGCCCGCACCAGGGAAGACGACACCGATGTTGTCGGAGAAGGTCGTTATGGTCTGCTTTTTTTTTTTTTAAATCAAAAAACATTAAATTTCTTTTACTGACTTGATGCCAGCATATTACTTAGGAAATTTTATCCTCCATGCATCCATGACCTCATTCGCTTGTGCTAAATGTCAAACTACATGACCCGGCAACTATTACCAAAAATATCAGAAACTGAGCTTTATAACAATAATATAACACAATATAACCTCTGGTACCGTATGTAGCACATAACCGTTCAAGATCGAAGTTAGGTAACAAGCATGAAAGCATAATATATACTGAAACAAGGTAATAATGGTTACTGTATGGACGCAGATCCTTGGTGTTGGCCAGTGTGGGAGGTACTGACGCTGTGCTGACGTGATGGCAAGTGACAGTATTTATTGTCAGTGATTTTTACTATGACGGAACTGAGCTACTACCAACACTTTAAGAACCATATTGTGGTTGTTGAATCTCCATGAGCGTTGGTGACGATGTGGGAATGAATGTACTTGGTTGCTAGTTACATCAGCGGTACAGACTGATAACTCATGGCCATCAACCGAACTGAAATGGGATTGGGGCTTTTCTCACAGAGTAAATGCACTAAAGGACAGGCCGGTAGAAGAACAGAATGACTCCTTTAGTGTGATAGGGCATTCTAAGGACGAGTGACATCACCTGTCAGTGTCAGTAACAGAATTAGAAGCAATCTTTTTGGTGTTTATGGACAAAATTTCTAGCTCATTGACAACGACGTTCTCTCAGTATGAATGAATCGTTTTGTGTGTGTGTGTGTGTGTGTGTGTGTGTGTGTGTGAGTGTGTGTGTGTGTGTGAGAGAGAGAGAGAGAGAGAGAGAGAGAGGGAGAGAGAGAGAGAGAGAGAGAGAGAGAGAGAGAGAGAGAGAGAGAGCATTAGCATTCGAGTTAGCATGAGCATGCATGTGAGCGAGAGCGTGCAAGAGGTAATTGTGCCTTGTGCGTGTGAGTGTTTTAATTACTTCTGGGTGTTTTAATCTAATTCTGGACGTAGATTACACAGTGCGTTCCATCATAGCTGTCCTTCCTACATGCAGCAAATTTCTCACATACAGTACCTTGTCAAAGGGCTTTTTGTAAACTGTTAGCTGACTAAGGGAGAGAATGTTATCTAATCAACCAGTCTCTGATGGGTTAAAGCGCCCCAGGCTTGGCTATTGTATCCCCAAAATTACGACACCGTTCTTGTGAGTAATGGACAGGGACGCCTTCATGCGGTGGCGCCGATATAGCTGGGTACTTCTACTGTCCAGTTTGCAACTCTCATTTACTTCCTTATCCTCTCAGAAGATGAATGGTGCGCTATCAGAGAGGGGCAACGTCAGCCAATAGTTTACTGAGGTCATCTAATATACTATAGCACTAGCCGTGTGTGTGTGTGTGTGTGTGTGTGTGTGTGTGTGTGTGTGTGTGTGTGTGTGTGTATTTGGGGCAGCCGAAACTACATATTCAAATCGCACAAAATTGGCACAAAAATCGCAAAAAATTCGCTGGTGTGAAAAAACTTGGTCCCATCACGATTGAAAAACTTTTACTATATTTAAAGAGCGATCACATTTTGACCAAAAAAAGGCCACGCCCAGAGCCCGGCATAGGATCTCCGTAGAATTTTTTACCCAGAGCTACAACTAAAATATACTATAGCAATAGCCGTGTGTCTGTGTGTGTATTTCGGACTTGCGTACGGACAACTTGGATTCCATTCCCGAAGCTGCAAATAACACGATCAATTGGTTAGCTGCATAAAATCAAAGTGACAACGCTGGACTAGAACAGCACATAAACGTGACTCGCATTACCTGAAATGATAGCAACGCCCGCGTGAAGCGTGAGGAAATGAGTGAGAAGCACGAGAAAGCGAGCGCGCAGCGCAAGAGCTCTCCGCTGGAGCAAGTGCGAGGGGCCCGAAGGGCCCACGAGCACTTGTATTACAGATGAACCTAGCGCTAAAACAGCAACAACAACAAGCTCTACTACTACTATTACTACTACTACTACTGCTACTACTACTACTACCACTACCACTACAGCTAATAATAGTAATAATTATAATAATAATAATAATAATAATAATAATAATAATAATAATAATAATCTATCTATCTATCTATTGCCAGACGCCTCAATCCAGTTTGGGGTGGCCACAATCAAATCGCCTCCACGTCGTCCTGTCCCCCACCATTTCACTGCCCTGCTCCCAACTCACACCCCCTCTCTCATATACCTCTCCACCCCATCCCTCCATCTCATCCTCGGCCTCCCCCTTCCTCTTCCCCCCTCCACCTCACTCACATACACTCTCTTCATCAGTCTTTCACCCTCCATCCTCTCCACATGGCCAAACCACCTCAGTGTGTTCCTCATAACACTTCCTATCACATCCACATCCACACCACAACGCTCCTTTATATCCTCATTCATCAGCCTGTCTCTCCATGTGACTCCACAGGCTCCTCTTAAATAACTCATTTCCACTGCTCTCACTCTTGACTTGTGTCCTTCCAACAATGTCCAAGCTTCACTTCCATACGTTAGAGTTGGTATCACAATACTGTCATGTAGTAACTTTTTCACTTCCATCCTCACTTCCCTGTTTCTTATCACTGCTTCAAAGAACCAGCAACCTTTCTTCCCTGCTGTACCCTTTCAAGCACTTCACCCTCCAAACTTCCATCCTTACTCATCACACTACCCAAGTACTTAAACGTACTCACATTTTCCAATTCCTCACCATCCAACCTCGCTGTACATTCACTGACTTCACCTCTCTCAAAGACCATCACTTTACTCTTCCCTACATTCACCTTTAGATTTCGTTTCTTGCACACTCTCCCAAACTCATCCACCAAGCCTTGCAGCTCCCCTTCGTCTTCACTCAACAACACAGTATCATCTGCAAACAACAGTACAGGGAGTTTCCAAACACTATCCTCTCTCACCAGGGCCACTCCAACATCCACTACCCTACCTTGTACCTCTTTTATTACCCCATCTATGAACAGATTGAACAACCATGGAGACATGACAGATCCCTGTTTCAACCCAACCTCCAAAGAGAAAAGTTCACTTAGTTCACCATCCACACGCACTGCAGCCTTAGCACCATCATACATACTCTTAACAGCATTCAACAACTTTCCATCTACTCCATATATTCTTAACACTTTCCACAATCCTTGTCTATCTACCCTGTCATATGCTTTCTCCAAATCCATGAAAGCTGCATACAACTTCTTTCCCTTCACTAGAAACTTTTCCACTAAAGATCTAAGAATGAATATCTGATCTATACAACCTCTTCCCTTCCTAAAGCCTCCCTGTTCTTGTCCAACTAATTCCTCTGTTCTTTCTCTAACTCCGTCAATAAGTATCCTACCATACACTTTTCCTATTATACTAAGAAGACAAATGCCCCTATGATTACCATACACTTCTTTTTCCCCTTTTCCTTTGTACAAGGGAATAATTATACCTGACTTCCAATCCTCCGGGACTCTACCTTCATGCCAGCCCCCCCCCCCAAAAAAAAAAAATAATAATAATAATAATAATAATACCGATAATAATAATAATAATAATAGTAGTAGTAGTAGTAGTAATATTATTATTATTGTTATTATTATTATTATTATTATTAGAATTAGAATTTTGAAACTGCTGAAGCAATATTCAAAGAGCTTCACATTCCAGATGAAAATACTTTTGTTACTGTAGACATAATATTAAGGGACTTTCGGTATGACCTTGAGATCAAGGTCAAGGTCATTCATACTAGGTCATTCATACTATGCAGACCATGTTTACTCATGACCCACTACATTTCCACCGAGTTAGGTCAGAATCGGCCAAATACTTTTCGATTTAGCATTGTCAGGCATGAGGTTGCCATTTCGAGTTTTCTTAGTATCTCAAAAAGTTTTTTGTTGAATCTCAATATCAATACCCAGGTGCTCTCGTATATGTTGACGACTATATACTGGAACATTTGCAAAGCAATCCATTCGGTAGTTTTTGCTGCGCAGGAGACCAACAATTGAAAAAATAACAAAGTGGGCGCTATTGCAGGACTAGTGCTAGGATTTTTTTATTTTTTTTAGTACCAAAAGAAGCCTGTAACCAAAGATACATCACTCCTAAAAATTTCAAGTCTCTATATCGAACGGTTTAGGAACTCCAACCTTCTAGATCTCCCCTTCCCCCCATTAAATAAATAATATCCACAATATCAATAAGAATTCTACATTAAATAGAGTTAATAATAATAATAATAATAATAATAATAATAATAATAATAATAATAACAATAATGTTGTTATGACGTCCATTTCCTGTATTCTTTCCGGTAACTGGCGGTTTTATTCAGGCCAGGATAGTCCAATAGTAATGAAACAGTTAGGGAAAGTTGTATCGACGCATCCTTGTCGAAAAATCTCTCTTAAGCTAAAAAAAAAAAAAAAAAAAAAAAAAGTCAGGTGCCTCAGAGAATAAAGTGAAAATGACGTTCTGTGGCCGAAGAGGCTAAGGGCTGGTGACAGATCTACGTCTATGGTGGCATTATGTGATGGAAAACATCCAGTCGGCTCTTAGGATAATGGGTCTGGGTGTAGGACATGACGGTCAACAAAACTGGCACTCTCAGACCATTAAACCACCAACACGGAAGGTGTCAGATAAAGCCAAGATGGATGAGGACTGCAGGGAGGAGTAATGGAGTGCGGGTAAGACATTTGAGGACAATGATGTGGGGAGGACGATATTAATGGATGATCAGGACTGGACGATCAGGGAAGTTTGCAGGGAAGGAAAGTAGTACCTGAGAGCTGACTGAACACCGTACGGTACTTAATAAAGAACAGGTAAAAACATGAAGAGGACCACACCAAGCCCAGGAGGCTGTTGAGAAAACGCATTTCACGAAATAAGTAGAAGACTTCGAAAGAGAGAGAGAGAGAGGTAATTATTGTCGAGGAGTCATGTTCAAAACCGCTGACAGCAGTCGTGCTTAAGTAGGTCGTCCACAACATAAGCAAGGTGGAGGAACACGCAGAGATGCAGCATCCTCGCCCCACAGTTGGTCAAAGAGTCGAACATTTCAGTTTGCTTTATGACCCTGACCTTTGACCGATGGTTCTCAAATTCCAATTTCTCTCTTCCTGCCTGTTCAGCAACGTTTCCTCAAAGTTCGATCTAAATCGGATAAAAAATGCTCGAGATACAGACTCACACATTTGACCTCACCCTGTGACCTTGACAGTTAACAGATTGTTTTCAGTATCAAATAAGTTCATTCTTGCTTTTCTCTAAACCCTTCAGCAATGTTTGGTTTTAATCGGATTGGAATATTTAAGCTCACTGTGCCACGTGGCCTTGACCTTTGATATAATGTTCTAAAAAACAATTGGTCGACCCCTTGGCTGCTCATCAGTCCTTTTAGTTTCTTTTAAATCTGATCAGAACCGCTTCTCTTATTTTGTTCGAACATAGACACACACAGGCAGAACTTTGTCCTTGTCCTGTATGCTAGACCTGTGACTGATTTTCATAAAACTGAATCCCTGCAGCCTTGCCATACCCGCAAGTTTGGTCTACATTGGATCAAAACTGATTAAGAAGGCCTTGCCGTGTGACCCTGACCACCGAATGGCACTGTCAGCAAGGCCTACTGGCTGGGTATCAGACTCAATATTAAATTCAGTGGTATATTTACATGATCAGTATTTCAAACAGTTTGAGAAATACCAGAGACATGAGTTATCGCAGATGGCTTGATAAATCATGAGATTGGGTAGAAAGTGGCAGACGATGGGAATGAGGCTTACTGAGCTAATGGTCAATGATCGGCCATGAGATGAATATATGGCGACACTGTTCCTCTGTGAGTAAAAGCCGGTAGAAGACATTATGGAAGAGCTTCTCTAAAATGTTAAGGGATAAAAGGAGCAGTATGAACAAGGTTACTAAGTAAGCAAAGGTGAAAGCAAGTGATAAGATATAACCTGAAATGAAAGTTAAAATGCGGATGGGAGATGCAGGCAGGAATATATTAGCGTACTTTCACTAACAGAGTGTAAAGGAATCGACAACGTAAGCAACATGTACACACACACTTATATAATGAAAGAAAAGCATTCAGGAGCCTAATGCTAATCGCCCGCCAGAATATGCTGTTAGGCAAGTCCGAGATTTAGAAAATATCTTGATACCCTGAAGGTTTCGTGTTGATAACTCATGCCGTTATGAGATTTAATGGTGTTAAAGGAGAAAGATAAAAACTAGTCGACCTAAGGCAGCAATCTTGGTGACCTTGGCCTTGACCGCGGGTGCCCATTTTCGAACCCGTCCAAGATTTTGACCATATCTTGATGCCCTGAAGGTTTCATGCTGATAGCTTACGCCGTTCATGAGATGTAATGGGAACACACACACACACACACACACACACACACACACACACACACACACACACACACACACACACACACCGCTCGCTGGTGCAGTGGTAACGTTCTCGCTTGCCAACTGGTGGACGGGAGTTCGCGCCTCGCTCAGGTTGCGAAAAGTTTCACTGACGAAGTGGGTGGTTACTGTCCCCCTTGAGCAAGGGGACGTGTGTGTGTGTGTGTGTGTGTGAAGGTCACAGCCTTACCCTTAGATCGGACTCTATGAGCTCTCAGCTCCCTTCCTGGAGGGTAAAAGCTGACGATCACGACCATCGTGTGATCCTGACCGACCCTGTGAATTACACACACACACACACACACACACACACACACACACACACAGGTAGGCAAAAACATTATCGCTCCGCCTTCTAGAGTCGGGCGATAATAACAGACGGTAAGCGTAAAGAGAAACGAAAGAAGAAAGAAGGAAAGAGGGAAAATATACAATAATGAATAGAGGTAAAATTGAGAGAATATTCAGATAAAAATAAGGATAGAGTGGCACACAGCAGGGAGGGAAGAACATCGTGAAAATTGGTAGATAAACAAACTTGGAGTAGAGAACGCAAAACAATAGGAAAAAGAGTTTAGATCAAGTAAAGGGTGGGGAGAGATGCCATATGACATCGAAACATTTTTTTCTTTTTTAACTCAATTGAAAAATAATTTCATTTAATATTGGTGATACTGCCAGGAAGATGCAGCGTCAGTCAACCTACATCGACAGAAAATAGGTAAAAACAGTTTAAGCACTAGACTTTATAATTAGGTAAAGCAAGTAACATTCGTATGTACAAGAAAGTAGGTGAAACAAATTATTTGGCTCCATCTCTCGGCTTCCTGTCTGCATAGTTACTTTTTTTCTCTCTTTCTCCACCTACTATCCTCTTCCTCCGTGCCTACCTCTCATCCCACACTTCCCTCCGTCCTGCTGCAGAAAATTAGAGAGGACATTCAAGCGTCCGGAATTCAAGCTGACCCTCTCACATCCCCACCCTTCTTCCTTGCTATTTCCCTGTATATTCCATTTTTTTTTTCTTTTATTGTACATTATTTTTCTTTGCCTCACCAATGTTCTTTGTTTGCATTTTCGTTTGACTATTGGAAGCCAAAGTTTTCTTTGCCCAAAAGTCAATATTGAGACAAAAACTTAACTACAAGATTTCTTTAGCGAGGAAAGTAAACACACCATAATATTACAGTCAGAAGCAACACTGCTTAATGACATCGAGCAGGACCTCCCAAAGTTGAATAAAATTATCTGGCCATGCCAAAAAGAATCAACGTGACTTCCTGCCTTATAAACAGTTAATCGAGGTAGTTATAGAGGCTCTTGTTGCAAGCAGTAACTTATTTATCAAGTTATCTATAGAAGACGCCTTAATCCCGGAAGGGGTGGCTACCAATTAACCGCCTCGATGTCACCCTGTCCTTTATTAACAGGCGGCCTTCCCTCTAACTCAAATCACTGTCATTCATATACCTCTCTTCCCCATTCCTCCACCTCATCCTCGGTCTCTCCCTTCCCCTCTGTCTTACTCAGACAGGCTCTGTTACTCAGTCTCCATTCCCTCTTCATGACCACAACTGTAACACTTTCTAGAACATCCACATCAACACCACAACGCTCCCGAAGTTACATATCAGTCTACCTCTCCACTGCCTCTCCAATTAACTTTACATGTTCCTTTCAGATAACCCATATCATCTTCTCTTACTCTTGTCTTGTGTCCTCCAAACAAGTTCAACCTTCATTCCTTACGTTAAAATGGGACTCAGTACTGTGTAACTCTCCTCAGCTTACTACACCTGCAGCCCTCCTTCCGTGCTGTACCCTTTCTCCCATCATCCTCTAAACCTTCGTCTTTGTTCACCACACGAAATCTAGGTTATCTGGGGAATCATTATACCAGAACCTAAACGCATCTATGGAAAGGTTATGAAAACGAAATTGGTGTTGCTTTAGTGATTTTTTCTGTGTTCTCCACCGTTTAGGGGAAAGTAGTCAACAGCGCCAGACTGGAAGCTACCCAAGGCTACAGCAGACCCACTCTCTCTCTCTCTCTCTCTCTCTCTCTCTCAATATGTGTGTCTGCGGTCGAGTGTGTGTGTGTGTGTGTGTGTGTGTGTGTGTGTGTGTGTGTGTGTGTGTGTGTGTGTGCTGACACTTGTTCCTTTCCCATCGGACAATCCGTTGCGTATTCATGACGGCGTGTGTGGCGTTTGGCCATGTGGCGACGGTGTGATGTTTGGTGTTGGCTGGGTGGATCAGTGAGGCGGGGTGTACACATCACATAACCTATCCTGTACCAGAAACACGACAGTTTGAATGAAAAGATATAATGTAACGTTCGAGGAGCAGAGATAGTATGCACGAGAGAATGGAAAGTCTACCAAGACTACACACTAGCCACACTTTTTTGCATTTTCCTTGCAAAATAAGCAGAGAAGAATGGGGCATTTCATAAAGTTAAAAATTTAATGGCTATAAAATAGTTCACTGTTACTGTCAACGACACGTTAATTCAAAGCCCTTTTTACACCGTTTATTCCCCTCATGAACAAATTTTTATATTTCCTTTAGAAGTAAATTTATATCCACAACCTTCAAAAGTTTGAAATGATCAAGAATGGATTTATATCGTAAATAAGAACAATTATTCTGATTTTATCCCCTACCCCCTGGCTCCACCGTCTAAAAGCAATTCTGCAGGCCTTACACTTCACGTCTCTTTTTTTATTTTCCTTTCTGTTCCAGCCCTCACATTCTCTCTCTTCTACGTCGATTCTTTTCTCGAATTCCTTCTTTCTTGTGCCATTTCTGATTTCTCGTTGTAGTAATGTCGGCTACGTGCCCCTTTCACTTCTGTTTTCCTTAGTCTCATGCTGGGCTCCTAAGAGAAGACTAGGGCAATTTCTACTGGGCGAATGGGATGGGGACAAGAGTACCTGTGGTGCACTGACAGTACCCACAATACTTGTTCACTGCCATTACCTCGCTCACGGACCCCGTGCTGCTGGTGGTGGTGACGGGGGAGGGGGGGGGGGCACTGGGAGAGAAACGGCCTCACCCCTTGCCTCCCTCACACTCTCCTGAATGGCCTCAACCATCCTACCTCCATGGCCTCAACCCTTCTCTCTCTCTCTCTCTCTCTCTCTCTCTCTCTCTCTCACCGGCCTCACCCCTTGCCTCCCCTTCACACACACACTCTCCCCAGCACACTCTAACCTAACCCGTGGGCCGGCATAGGGTCACATCAGTGTTGGTATCACTCTTTGGTGGAGGGAGTGACGATGGGGGGATCCAGTGAGGGCAAAACAGGTAATGAGAAATAGCTGCGAATGGGTGTGGTGTGTGGGACAAATGCTAGTGCTATTGTGACCTGTCTATAGAGGACAAGAAGTTGCCTTAAAGCTGAATAACGTTGTTTGACGGAAACAAGAATAAAAGATAACATTTCTCATATTCTCAAACGATTACTTGAGTATCTCTTTAGGGAGTAAAAGCATCTGATAATGTTAATAGGTTTTGTCTTAGTTAGTATGAACAAATACTCGAGATTACTCACGTACTGACAGTTTAGATATTTGCGTATTTCATGTAAATATTTTATTTTGCATTATTGCACTAATTTTGAAAACGATGATCATCATACAAGAAAATATTAAATTGTAATGTAGTTAAAACATTACCTCTGTGTGTGTGTGTGTGTGTGTGTGTGTGTGTGTGTGTGTGTGTGAAGTTCCCTACTTTTGAGACAGACTACACTGCGTGGGACTGTGGGTATGTGGGCCTGTGGGTGATTGAGTAGTGGGGAAATAGGTCCATATTGGTGTATGTTTCTGGGAAAATGAGGCCAAGTACGATCATTGGTTCATTCATTTGAAATAGGTTCTTGACGGATAAAGATGTATGAAAGAAAATAAGTCCAGGTGACGATGCGGTGTTTTGTCATTGGGTAGAAAATAGGTCCATGGGGAAAATAGGTCAAAGGGAGAAAGGAAGTTCATGAGGAAAAATATATACATGTGGGAAAAGAGATGGATGGAGGAAAAATACGTCAATGCGGTCTACAGTAGTGAGGGAAATGTTTCATCGGGGGAACAGGACCCTGTGAGAAAACAGGTAGGTGGGGGTTGTAACCTAAGTATACAAATGGAAACGGGTTTACGTGCTAGTACCGCTAATACATGGCAGTAAAAAAAGGCTATTGGAGGAAAATGAGAGGATACAAGGTTCTGACACTTTGCCTGTCCAAGCAACGAGCATAAATTTTATAAAAAGAAGAACCAGTTCCTAGATCACCAACAACATCAAGTTAAACTGAAAACTGTAATACTGTAGTTGAGAATCCGAGCCTGTATACCGACTGGGCAGACCTCCTGGCGCTCAGTTGTGCTGGAGTGGCTGACACTATGTGCTGTCAACAGCGGCACAAAATGAAACGCTTAGAGGTCACCTACAGGCAATTTTTTTGGTCATTATTATATAAGAAGCTTTTACTGTCTAATTTTTGCAGTGACAGTGAGTTACACTTATCTCGCTCCAGTATTTGTATTCATCCTACCTGCGCGAGATGTGGTGTTGGCAGTGTTTCCTTAACTGAACTCCTCAGCTTAAGGCCACAATCCTGTCGGCAGAAGAGACTCTAAGCATAACTTTTTTAGTGATTTATCTCTTACTGCACATTAATAGTCTTTTGTATGTTCTTATTGCCATTAAGTCTGTAATTTAACTAGAGACTAAATGCTTATCGTACAAGATAAGACGAACGCACGTTGTGTATAAATACTGTGACAGAGGAAAAGTGTGAGATACAGCCCTCAATCCATGGATATACAGTTCCAAAATACGAGATAATGTGCCCTTCACCCTTACCACTCACTGCCCGCAGGACACAGTAGCTAGACAAAATCATGATTATTGCTGCTCTCTTTTTCCATTATAATGCAGAACAATGGAATATGAGGCTGACTGCCTGAAAACTTAACTTTCTTTCAAAAAACGAAAATCAAGAACGGTCCATTTCGAGATGCCCGGATATAATACTCTCCAAATGTGCTATGATACCAGTAATTACAATTCGGTGGTTAATAACAGAGCTTCATTACCGCCTTGAACACGCACTACAGTAGCCATGGATGGATATGCTTATATTTGCAGTAACACTGAGCTGTTAAAGCACCCTTATCTGTGAAAGGACTCTGACCCACTTCGCTACTGCAGGCATAAACAATGAGTGGCCGTCGTGTAGTTATGACGTTTTTCCCTGCATGACGCCCACGCATCTGTTAGACATACAATGGCGAGATGGGTTCCAATCCCACACAGATGAGGGTACTGTAACACCTCGACATTATTACAACCAATCTTCATACGTACAAGTCTATATGTGCTTGGACAGTATACTTACAGTTATCCCGAAGTTATACTGAGATAAATATGGAAAAAGGTGACAGCAGTTGGTGATATGAGTATTGAGTGTTAACGGGTATGAAGTGGTGATGACGGCAAAAATATCACCTTTACTTTGGAGTTAGCGTTTTTTTTCTCTGAGCAGTACAGCCAAGAGTGACATTACCATCGTCCATGTGATTTCCTTCCATCTTTATTTGTAATATGCCACACAGTTTGTATCGTACACGTAATCACAAGAGCCTACATGAACGCATGTTTAGTTATCTTATCACATTTCTATATTAGGTAATCTATGCCATCGTGAAGTATCGAACAGCATATTTTTGCACACAGACCTCTTACACATAATATGCCGAATATTCAAGGTATGGGGCGAAATTCTGTTTTCCAATACAAAACTGGCCTCATTGTTAATGACACGACACAAAATATGTACCTTAGTATACCCTCGCCTTTTTTTTGCTACATGCATGGAGGCAGTGGCCGAGTCGGGTTTAAAATCACGGGTGGGGCAGGGAACAGTTTAAGGATATGAATTTCGTTAAAGCAACCTTTACTGATCTACCATAAAACCCGCTGACATATCGCAAAAACACCTCGGCTAATACCAATACACCAGTCCTGTATGAAACAGCCCCATCATGTATTCAGTATGGACGGTGTGTGTTAGCGCCGAAATGGTGACATATGGTGGTATATGGTACGTAGAATGAATGCTGGGCCTCAGGGAACGAGTTCTGAAGTCTACTGCCAAAGTTGGACAAATATGAAAAGAAGATGCCCTGTAAATAGCTAAGTAATAATAACTAGGGAACAAAAACTGTAACGTCACCATCAAAGCGATTTTTATTCTTTTCTCTTTACAAGCTAATTAAAATGCGTGGCTTGAAGAACAGTGCCCCCAAAGAATACCATAGTACCCCCGACGACAGGGCAAGCCAAACACAGCTTAGTATGCCCGAAAATGCGCCGACACCCC
The DNA here is from genome assembly GCF_032717465.1 of Coenobita brevimanus. Lineage (NCBI taxonomy): Eukaryota > Metazoa > Arthropoda > Malacostraca > Decapoda > Coenobitidae > Coenobita > Coenobita brevimanus. Next base: position 29,644,127 of record NC_136981.1, on the reverse strand, counting down.
CACACGGACCCCACGGGGTAGCCGCCACCAGTCACCACCACTCCCGGCAACAGCGACATATGTCAGCCCGGGCCGTGTGCCCCTGTGTCATGCAGCCACCACGCCACCGCCACCGTAGGAGAAGGACACTACCTTCGCGGAGTGGAATTGCTGAGCCAGCTAGGGGTGGAGTTAGAAAAGATACTCTAGACGGCGCCCCTCTGGTAGAGACGATCTATGGCCACTCCCAAAGTGTTCCGGTAGAGACGATCTATGGTCGCTCCCATCCTCGTGAGACGATCTATGGTCGCTCCGAAAGTGCCCCGGTAGAGACGATCTATGGTTGCTCCCATCCTCGTGAGACGATCTATGGTTGCTCTGAAAGTGCTCCGGTAGAGACGATCTATGGTCGCTCCCATCCTCGTGAGACGATCTATGGTCGCTCCGAAAGTGCTCCGGTAGAGACGATCTATGGTCGCTCCGAAAGTGCTCCGGTAGAGACGATCTATGGTCGCTCCGAAAGTGCTCCGGTAGAGACTATCTATGGTCGCTCCCATCCTCATGAGACGATCCATGGTCGCTCCGAAATTGCTGCGGTAGAGACGATCCATGGTCGCTCCCATCCTCGTGAGACGATCTATGGTCGCTCTGAGAGTGTCTTGGTAGAGACGACCTATTGTTGCTCCCTTCCTCGTGAGACGATCTACGGTCGCTCTGAGGGTGTGCAGAGAGAGGTGAGTAGAGAGACGTCCCCACAGCAGGAGACTGGAGCCCAGGCTTCCTGTCCCAGAGTGACCCAGACAGGCCTCCCAGCCTCCCCTGGTCTCTGTTCCCTACGCCTGGCCCTAGAGCAGACGCACCTGACGGACCCCAGTGGAAGTCGCGCCGCAGCCCTCCCCTGTCGGTGCCCCTAGATGCTGGAGACCGCAGCCCACAGTCTCTCTCGGTTCTCCCCAGGACACCCGGGCATGATCTCTCTACGCCCTCACGACGCCGGGACTTATCACAGAGGTTCCTGGAGCTATTCGGCCCCAGTCCCAAGGGCCACACGCCTGAGCCTAGCCCGGAAGCCACGGGAAGCCCAGGATGCGAGAGGACGCCCTTACGAGTTATCCTGTGCCCTCTCGGCATGCCTTGCATTGGCAGTGTCCCTAGCCCAGCAGGATCGCCGATGATGTGTTCCTGCCTATCCCCCTGATGAATACGTGTGATATTGTAGCACGAGTGATTTAGGTTAAGTGTGATTTCCCCTAATGTAAGTATTGTGCAGTGATTTCATATAGTGAATATCGGGGTAAATAAGATCATAGTGAGAAGTTAAAGGACGAGAGTGTGGAAAAAAATCTGATTGACTATACGTGTGAGTGACATCCCTGTTATACTATTAATAAGCCTGTGCCGCCGGGAGATTCCCCTATAAAGACATACCCCCATTACTGTGAAGGAATATTGTGAAAGGAAGTATTAATAGTATTCTCTCCCTCTCCCACGCTACCCATAAATCTTGTTTATCATCCTCTCTCACTCCAATATCTCGAGTAAGTGTAAATCAAGAATAAAATCAATTACCAAAGTCTTTTGGCTAGATAAAAATGGTAGATTACTAGTGGAGAAGGGAGAAAAAGTGAGCAGATGGAGAGAACACTTTAAGGAATTGTTGAACGTAGAGGATGGAAGTAATGCGAGTATAAGTGGCTGGGGAATGGCTGGGAGAAGGAGGGAAGTGAGAAGACAGGAAGAAATCAGTAGGATAGAAGTTGTGGAAGCAATGAAGAAAGTTAAATCGGGGAAAGCCCCAGGAATTGATGGAGTGTGTGGTGAAATGCTGAAGCATGGGGGAGAGATAGTAGTAGAATGGATGTGGAAGATGTGCAGATTGGCCTGGGAGGAAGGTAGAGTCCCGGAGGATTGGAAGTCAGGTATAATTATTCCCTTGTACAAAGGAAAAGGGGAAAAAGAAGTGTGTGGTAATCATAGGGGCATTTGTCTTCTTAGTATAATAGGAAGAGTGTATGGTAGGATACTTATAGACAGAGTTAGAGAAAGAACAGAGAAATTAGTTGGAGAAGAACAGGGAGGCTTTAGGAAGGGAAGAGGTTGTGTAGATCAGATATTCATTCTTAGATCTTTAGTGGAAAAGTTTCTAGAGAAGGGAAAGAAGTTGTATGCGGCTTTCATGGATTTGGAGAAAGCATATGACAGGGTGGATAGACAAGGATTGTGGAAAGTGTTAAGAATATATGGAGTAGATGGGAAATTGTTGAATGATGTGAAGAGTATGTACGATGGTGCGAAGGCTGCAGTGCGTGTGGATGGTGAACTAAGTGAATTTTTCTCTTTGAAAGTTGGTTTGAAACAGGGATGTGTCATGTCTCCATGGTTGTTCAATCTGTACATGGATGGGGTAATAAAAGAGGTACAAGGTAGGGTAGTGGATGTTGGAGTGGCCCTGGTGAGAGAGGATAGTGTTTGGAAACTCCCTGTACTGTTGTTTGCAGATGATACTGTGTTGTTGAGTGAAGACGAAGGGGAGCTGCAAGGCTTGGTGGATGAGTTTGAGAGAGTGTGTAAGAAACGGAACCTAAAGGTGAATGTAGGGAAGAGTAAAGTGATGGTCTTTGAGAGAGGTGAAGTTAGTGAATGTACAGCGAGGTTGGATGGTGAGAAATTGGAAAATGTGAGTACGTTTAAGTATTTGGGTAGTGTGATGAGTAAGGATGGAGGTTTGGAGGGTGAAGTGCTTGAAAGGGTACAGCAGGGAAGAAAGGTTGCTGGTTCCTTGAAAGCAGTGATAAGAAACAGGGAAGTGAGCATGGAAGTGAAAAAGTTACTAGGCTACATGACAGTATTGTGATACCAACTCTAACGTACGGTAGTGAAGCTTGGACATTGTTGGAAGGACACAAGTCAGGAGTGAGAGCAGTGGAAATGAGTTATTTAAGAGGAGCCTGTGGAGTCACGTGGAGAGACAGGCTGACGAATGAGGATATAAAGGAGCGTTGTGGTGTGGATGTGGATGTGATAGGAAGCGTTATGAGGAACACACTGAGGTGGTTTGGCCATGTGGAGAGGATGGAGGGTGAAAGACTGACGAAGAGAGTGTATGTGAGTGAGGTGGAGGGGGGAAGAGGGGGAGGCCGAGGATGAGATGGAGGGATGGGGTGGAGAGGTATATGAGAGAGGGGGGTGTGAGTTGGGAGCAGGGCAGTGAAATGACGGGGGACAGGGCGACTTGGAGGCGATTTGTTTGTGGCCACCCCAAACGAGATTGAGGCGTCTGGCAATAGATAGATAGATAGATTTTGGCTAGTGGAAACCATATCAGCTTCACGGCTAATATCTGCCGCCCTCCAGTATTACCATTACTTTCCCCTAGCCGTCACAAGTCACTCCCCGCACCTCCCCTATCTCCTCCTAGTAAGACTCAACCCCCCCTCCCGCGCCCCCGCGCGCGTCTATATTTACTGCACTCCTGATACGCTAGGATTGTTTGTGTTGTCATTACTATCAGAGAAGCAAGTATCCTGCGAGATACACATATCCTAGATAAGGTTTTATATTGCTATATATTGTGCTGAAATATCTGCTGATTTGTCCTGTGTCTGACTGTGGTAATATACGTGTAAAGGTTGTTGCCTAGAGTTTTTGTGTCCTGCCTCTCTTTATTGCACTAGCTCCGGTCTCGAAAGAGGACCTGCTCCACGTTAGGTGAAATAGGAACGAGAAGTCGAGCCTAATTTCACCTAGTATTACACTAATTTATTTCGAAAGCGATTGAAATGAATTCGTAAATGATATAAGCAATAAATATGAATGATCATTGCGGAAACATACATAAAACTGATGTTGATTGTCACGAATACCGTATATATATATATATATATATATATATATATATATATATATATATATATATATATATATATATATATATATATATATATATATCAGCAGAAGCAGCAGCAGTCTTTTGAGTATCCACTGCAGGATCGGCCTATCCGTACCGAAGTCGGGACGATACAGCCAATGTATCTCTACCAAGTGGCTTAGGCTGTCTGGTAGAATTGTATGTAGGGTGAGAAGTGCTTGTAAGTGTACTTGTAATGTTGTAGTGGTTTTGGATGCGTGTGTAGTCTGTGAACCAAGTGTAATCGGCCCACGCAAGCCAACTGGGTGCAAGCATACTTTATAGTAAGCGACACTGGTTCAACCACAGCACCCCTTGTGTCCGCCAATGCAGTACGTGGCCGGGTGAACACTCCCAAAATTTATTACCCTGGCGGGGCACAAACCCTGACTCACCCGGGTACGAAACGTACACTCTACCAATGTACCACAGAGGCTCTATATATATATATATATATATATATATATATATATATATATATATATATATATATATATATATATATATATATATATATATATATATATATATATATATACATAAAATCTCTCATAAACTTTATTCATGTAGATACAGTAATGAAACTAGCTTGATTTTCCTTGGGACAATATTGCAGTTTTCATGGTATTATCACTATGAAACTGTGAGATAAGATTACAGCATGAATGTTGATGTTTTGTGGGAAACACAGGGTACAATACCCTACCATCCTCCACCTTTTACCTTGTTTCCTCAGGCAGAGTCAATATAATCTCAGTATGACTGGTTTCTTTTATTTCTTCAACCACCAACTGTTATTGTTCAGTTTTAGAAGAACCTATTGCTAAGGGGTTAAGGTACAACAGTCATTAAGTTGTTGAGCAGAATGTTGTCTTTTCCATCTGTTCACTCCAGTCATGTGTTTTACATCCTTGCATTCTCCAGATGGTAATATCCAAAAATAATAATATTCCACCTGGGGCGGACTGTTAAAACAGCAAGAGTCAAAATATACCTCCAATAAACTCTCAATATCATGGGTGCTCTGAAAAGCTGAATATAATAATTTGGTTGTTACAAGAGCATATAAATGACCTCTACTGTTAGAAATGTTTTCTGTGGTCTAGGAGTTACGAAGACTGAAAAATAAAAAAATAAAAACATTAACTGCATCCAGGCCGACCACTCAGCACTGATCCCTCCTGTAGCATTATTCACTAAAACTTCCTCCATGGTCGTATTTCTTCGCTACTAGACCTGGAAGTGTGTAATAAGAGTCGGTTACTATGACACTGTTGGAAGCTTGCGGCCCCCAGGAACAGTTTAACATCAGCCCGGCCCCGGCCTCTACACAGTGTCTAATCCAGCCCGGCAGCCACACATTCTAATTTAACCAAATCTAACCTAACCTAACCACACATAACACTATTCATTAGCAATTCCAGCACGATCTTATATCTTCACCACTAGACCCAGGCGGTATGTCTGTCTATCTATATACCTATGGTCCATCTATTTTATGAAGAGCATTTGGGCGTTGTCCCTCTTGGGGAGTCCCCGTCCCACAGTGTTGCCATACTTTGTACTGGGCAACTTGATCAGATTAGAGAAAAGGCGCAAATGACAACTCTCCCTCCCAGCACACCACTTTCTCTCTCTCTCTCTGCATATAGAAATTGCATTTTTTGTAGATTTCTTTCTATAAAAAGTCTATACGGTTTTATGAATTATTAAAAGTTGAGGAAAAGCCTCCTGACTGACTGTCTCTCTCTAACATTATTTTTTATTATGACTGTGCTTTTCTCCTTAAAGTATGATGTTTTATTTGTGGTTTATAATTTCGATTTATTTTCCACATCACTTCTGAGGTTGAGGAAAAGCCTCCTGACTGTCTTGTTGCGCTCCTATTCAATTTCCACCACATCCCTCCCTCCCTCCCTCCGCCTTGCCTTTTCTCCCTTATCTCCGGCCTCTCCAACCTCCCTCCCTGGCTGTCTGCCTATCCCCCTTATCTCTATTCCCTTTCCCTCCTCTCTTTCTCTCTGTTACTGTCTGTCTGTCGACATTATCATATGAATGTGATACTCTCCTTAAAGTATGATGCTTTATTTGTTCTTTATAATTTCGACTTTTTTTCCACACCACCTTTGAGGTAAAAGTCAAGGCGCGTTTTTTTTTTATAGAGGTTTTCCCCAGGAGGCCTAATCAATAGCTTTTGAGGGAATAATTATAGCTCCTCTGTTTGCCTTCTCTTCTAAAAAAAATACTTATTTACGTTGTAAATAAGTTCTTTTTCTCTTCTGTGGAGCACACGAGAGCTAGTAGCAGGAGTAAGAGCATCCATCTCAGATTGTGGCCAGAGTGGAAATGACCTGGATTAACACGGTCACTCTACCCTTACAAGCGTGGCAAAGTTGGAAAGCAACGTTGCCAGGTGTTGTGGTATTTATAAAAAGTCATTGTTATTAGAAAAAAAGAGACATTTATAACACTATATAGCCTTATTAGAGAATTTATATATATATATATATATATATATATATATATATATATATATATATATATATATATATATATATATATATAGTAAATAAACTTCATTTAGAATTAGTAAATAGCTGACATGAGACAGAGATGTGTACACGTTTGGCAGAGAAGCGGCCGAGGAAATTCCCAAGAGGGACAGCGCCTGAACGCGCTTCATAAAATAGACAGACCAAAGGCTGCTTCCCCCAAGGAAAGGGAGGTAGGCGAGACAGGACGACACACTCCCAATTTACTCATCCACTCAAACACATTCATTTGCATCTTAGCTCCAAAGGGGAGAAGGGACAGATCCTCACCGCACCACACCACACGAGGGTCAACTGCGCAGTGCAATCAGTGACATCCGCAGCAGGGCCCGACAGCAGTGCTGGTTTACCCCTGCCACATCATAATAGACCCATCCCCTTGCCAGCACCTGACCTGATCAGCTGATCAGACCAAATGCGGGAGAATATCCCCTCAGGACTGCGTCATCATTTATTCATTCTCAATTTCTCTCCATTCATTTCTGTCACGCACAGCCACTCTTTCTTGCTCAACAGACATCCCTCTCGCATCCAACGCTCTCTTCACACTGTCCGTCCATCCTATTCGTGGTCTCCCTCTCAGCCTTACATCTCTCACATCAGATCTAGTTATCTTTTTCACCAATCGCTCGTTATCCATTCTCTCCACATGCCCAAACCAAACACCCTCTGCTCAGCTTTATCAGCGGTATGTACTATGTGTTAATTATAGTGACAGTGATAAATGTTGATGACAACCGGTATCACCGAAGCAGCACTCCCACACTCGTCCTCACACATTGTCTGTGAACGAACGCACATTATACATGCTCCTTACACGATGTCACCCCTCTCCCCTCATAAGTGTTTCCTCTAACGTAACGTTCATATTCGATTGCTTTCATGAAATCCATATAATTTCTTCTAAAATGATCCGTCTAGGATAGGCCTACACATATTAACAATTCACGGCCATATGTAGTCCAGTTTTATTAGTGTTTGGAGCGGCTTTTTTATGTTTGGTTCAGTAATTTTCTTACTCGATTCAGCTTCTCATTGAGTCAAAGTATAATACCAAAATTAATCACACACTCATCTTCAAGACGTAATGACTCTAGAGAGAACAACTGAGACATGTATGAGGCATTTTTCTGCTGGAAGATAATTTACATCACTGTTTGTTCAGTTACTAGGCAGTGATGTCACACAACCATTACTCCGCATCTTTCTCTATCTCTCGCCTCTCACATTTTCACTGTATATAATGTGAATTTATGTACAGTTATATTTTAGTAGTTTTCGTAATATAACCAGCTACTAAAAATAATAAATACTGTGCATGATGTCAGCAGCTTATGCAGCTCCTACAGGTTTATAATACCAGAGTCTCAAGACAAAATAATTGTGAGCAACGCGAGTTCATGTTTCCTTTGTTCAAGAGAACTCTGAAAGTTTCCCCGTACTTAACCTTTAATCTTGCATCACCCACTTTCACAGGGTTGGCTACTACCCCATACTCCCCCCCACCCACTCACGTCAGTTCCAGCTCAGCCCACCAGTTTCGTTGCCCCTCACGCCCGTTTCTTTACCTTGCTCCCAGACACTTTCATTCTTGGAAGATATTCTGATGTAACCATTACTGCACAGGGACCACCAGTCGTACAACACCCATTCTCATGTGTCAGACTTTACATCCCCAGTCCCACCTCTCACCTAACCTCCATTCCACTCCATCCATTTTATTGTTCAGCACGCCTCTTTCTTTACCCCTCTCTGACGGTATAATGACACTGTTTCAAGGCACTGACACATGTCAAGCAGTCCATGAACGTATTTTTTTCTTTTTAATTAAATATACGGCCTGTGCTACCAGGTGGGAACATCCACAGATGCTTTGCATTTTCTTCAACACACGTCGTATATATGCCCTTTATATACCCGCCAAATTGTCTTTAAACTGAGCGCAGTTTGTACTACAGAGTACCTGCGGAATAGTTCACAGTTTTATCCGTACTTATTTAAAACTACGATTAATAGTATGTCTACCATCCATCGCAGTTGAGTAAAATAATTAAATCTTAGTCATTCTTTCTACAAAAGATGATATGGCATGGTAAAATTCCTTTGCATTATACATTAGCTTGTGAGAACAAGCAGGATTCCGGAGTGGGTACTCTACAATAGACCATATGCAAGTTGTTAACCAGGTAATTGAGAAAACTGTTGAGTTAAAAAAAAAAAAAAAAAAAAAACTCTGTTTATGGCATTCATGGATTATGAAAAGGTATTTGACTCAGATGAAATTTCTGCTGTAATGAGGGCTATTAGAAAAGAAGGAATTGAAGAGAATTATGTGCAGGTCTTAGAAGATATATATAAAGATGGTACATCAACAATAAAGCTCCACAGAGAAAGTGAGAAAATACCAATAAAGAAGAGGGTAAGGCAGGGCGATACAATATCACCAAAACTCTTCACAGCGTGTTCGGAAGATATTTTTAGGAACCTTGAATGGGACAATAAAGGAATAAATGTTAATGGAGAACAATCTCAGATTCGCAGACGGCATAGTTCTTTTCAGCGACTCGGAGGAAGAATACAACTAATGATGGAAGAGCTAAACAGAGAAACCCTTAAAGTGGGACTGAAAATGAATAGAAAGAAAACCAAGGTTATGTTTAATCAATATATGCAACCACAACAGACAGAAGACGAAGTGATAGAAGCAGTGGAAGAGTATATATATATATATATATATATATATATATATATATATATATATATATATATATATATATATATATATATATATATATATATATATATATTTATTACTATGTATGATAATGAATAACACAGGGCAATATTTCTTCACTATCTCTGTAGCTGAGGTTACCTGAAACCCGCATCGTTGTGCTTCTCATGATTTATCTCGACTCCTCCATGATCTCATAGAATGAATTCAATGCCTCACAGTTTCTGGAACAGAAACAGTGTTACCAATTGATGATCATATTTCTCTTTCGTCTGCCATTACTCTAACATACAAAATGTTGTGCGGGTAGCAGTTATTAATTATGTATTTCTTGAAAGAGAGTGTCTGCGCCCTTTCATTCAATATCCTATTTTGGTATATCATTTCAGTCTTGGTGGCTCCACTACTTGCCATGCAAATAAGCAGAGAAAGAAATGTTTCACCAAAAAGAGACATTAAAGACTTTTTTCTTCTTATATATTACGGTATTGCCCACTTGCCTGAGATCTTGAAAATATTTAAACAGATATTTACATGTACTATATGTTTCATCCCAAATCACACGCCTTCCACCATCAGCTGTACTACGATCGTTGTACTGTACGTCCTTCACCTGGCCCTGTGGCGTTTGAGAGAGAGAGAGAGAGAGAGAGAGAGAATGGGATTTTGGGAAGTAGGAACGAGAGAGAGAGAGAGAGAGAGAGAGAGGGGGGGGGTTAGTGCCAGCCTCCAATGAAATTTTACCAGCCCATTTTTTAGCACAACACGATGACTCCATTGTCAATCAGTTCGCCCTTTCAGCATTACGTCGCAAAATTTATGTCTTCTAGGTTTATCTGAAATATATCAGACTGGTCCTCTCAGCCATGTGATATAGTTATGACATTCCTAGCTCGGAATAATGATGTGTTTATGCCCACAATGCTCGTTAACATATTTTTTAACATTGGGATTGGCAGTTTAACTCTTACAACTTTGTAAGGAGAAACATCTTAGGCAGAAACAGAACCCAGGATTTATTCGGTATTTACCTGAGACAGGTTCCTTTGGAAAGGAATAACACACAGTGATTTTTTTTTTTTTAAGGGGTTTTCGACCAATGGCTGGAAGGCCGAGGTCAATAAGCCAGTTATTAATATACAGTATTTTTAACTATTTGTATTTATTAATTTTCTTTATTAACTATAGGATATTAAAAAGAAACTAATCAAAGAGCATAACACTGCTAAACCTAACTTATAAATCACTACCCTACGCTAAAACCTAAAGATACAAATAGCTAAACCTAACAATCACATTATGCTTACACTAAATAGGAAAAACCTCGACCAACAGGACACCATCAACAGGAAATTTGTAATGCCTCTCAAACAGTGAGTACAATGACCGGCTTAGACAGACCAGGCCTGAGACGTGACAACATAATTTACATCTGACAGTGGGCTAAGCAGGTATTCTGCTAGTTAGGTGTGCCAATGGTTTAGCTAATGTAAAAAAACCATTGTCTTGGTTAAAATGATAAAATTTGCCCCTAAACACTTGCTTCGACTGACATTGCTTTCGTATCTTGCAAACTTCCACTCTTTCTAATTGATTTGATGATTGGTTTCCTGCCTATGTTTCACGATAGCATTCTTTAGGTTGATTCCTTTCATGTCATACTAGCGATTTATTTTCTTTATACCTCGAAATTTCTTACCGATATATACATTTTTACAGTCCAAACAAGGAACACTGCACACTCCTGCACTCTGTTTATCTTGTTATTTACTCGTACGAGCCTTTTTTTTTTTTCTTTTTTTAACCAAACTCCCAGTAATGACAATCCCCGTTCATACAACTTCAGTTCCTACTTTGTTTGTATATCGGCAAATACTGTCAGCAACTGCCGTATTAAGTAAAACAATTCTCTAGTTTAACCTTATTCTCCTGTCTGTGCTTTAGTGAGTGCACAGAGCTTTCTTCTTGAGTGGGTATTCAAGGGATCGATGGGTTATATTTCTGTTGTGTAATTTCTGCTGGTGGTGTAATATTTCTGTGATATAACTGGCTTGTAATTTACCTTACATTACGTTGCAGCATCATAGCCATGCCTATACAGCATCTTTAACTTTCTCTGCATCCTTTAACTGCCTCCAATGCGAAGAGTCTCTCCTAAACTGGATGAAACTGTGGCGTAAACAAATATAATAAGCCTTTGAAGTAATGAATGTGTTAGTTTCACTATTACTGACCCTCTCAGATCTAATAAACTCTCTGGACGACAGAAATAAAATAAAAAAGATAATTTTCCTACTCAAAGAGTTAATTTTGCCCATTCATCCCCAGGTCTCGTCAGCGCCACCACCACCACAGCACCGAGGGTCATCTCCACCAGCCCAGCTTCCTCTTCTTTCATCATCCTTCACAGAGTTCCTTTCAGTGGCAGTTTACCACAGTTTCCTCACAAGCACAACTTTCTCTACTCCACCTGACTTCCATGTAGATAGCTCGTTTTAATCTTCAGGTTATTCATCTCTCTGCCACAAGATCAGACGGGTAGTTTGTGTGCTTTATTGCATTGATTTTATTAAATTTTCAGCTTCCCTGTTATTACTGTATAAGCAATATTATTTCTATGATTACTGCTCATATATTTGAGAGAGAGAGAGAGAGAGAGAGAGAGAGAGAGAGAGAGAGAGAGAGAGAGAGAGAGAGAGAGAGAGAGAGAGAGAGAGAATAAGGTAAGGATAGATAAAATGCCAAGGAAAAAAAAAGGGGGGGGGAAAAGAAAGACAAACATTATAAGTATTAAGTTTATCATTTACTCTTATAATACTATCAAGTTATTATTCATATTACTGTATATCTTTATCCGTAGACTGTTCAGTTATGTGTAAAACATCAGACCATCATGAATAATTATTTATATTTATTATGTTATGTACATGAGGGTAATTCATTTATTATTTCATTTAGAGTTATGTTGTATGATATGTTTTGTTAGTTTTATGTGAAAACCATACATGTTGAACTGTATTAAAATTAGATCATTTGTTGGTATAAGAGTAATGATAATCTGAGGACTACATAATCTTTCTCACTCCTCAGTCGCCCTGATGATATCTTGAAACCATAGACGAAATAGCTGTATTAGTTTTCGTATTCCCACAGACTCTATGCTTCATGGATAAGTATACAATTAATTTAAATATCTATGTATCTGTATCTACATACCTTGTGTGAGAGGAGAGATATAAGTATACATAGGTGAGGCAGGAGGGTGGAAGGGTTGTTGATACATCATTGATGGACTTCGCGGTTGTTTTCCAGGTATGTAAGAGGAGGATTGTTGGATGTGAGAGTTTTGAGCGGGGAGGGTGCAGGTATGTCCGACCACTACCTGGTGGAGGGAAAGTTGAGAGTAGGTATGAGGTGGGTGAGAGCTAGAACGGTTGGGTGTGGCAGGGAGTTTTTGAACGTGAGTGAATTGGACAAATGAGAGAGAAGGATAGAGTATCGTGAGAAGCTGAAAGATGAGTGAAACGCAGTGAAAGATCAGGAAAATGACGGTGTGGAGGAGGAATGACAGCTGTTTAAGAGTGCTGTGGTGTGGTGTGCGGAAGAGGTGTGTGGTATGAGACGAGTGGGTGGTGGTGTAAGAAAGGAAGGTGAATAGTGGTGCGAGGAAGTAAGTACGGCTATTGCTGAGAAGAGACGTGTATATGAGGTGTGGCTGCAGAGGATGGATGAAGTGTCACATGAGAAGTATAAGGAAACGAGGAATAGGACGAGAAGAGCTGTGCGTGATGCTAAAGTGGCAGCAGATGAGAGGTGTGGGTAGGGGGTTGACAGAATTTTCAACAGAATATGAAAATGTTGTGGAAGGAGGTGAAGACGGTGCGAAAAGGAGAGTTTGGGAAGAAAGAGCGAGTAAAGGCAGAGGATGGAAGGATGTTACTTGATATGAATGCACTAAGGAAAAGATGGGCAGAGCATTTTGAAAGATTGTTAAATGCAGAGCAGGAAAGGGAGGCTGAAATTGTGGCAGATGGAAGGGAGTAAGGAATAAATGTGTTGGTAGAGTTGAATGATTCTTTGATTACAATGGAGGAAGTGCAGGAGACAGTAAAGGAGATGAAAGTAGGGAAAGCTGTAGGTATGGATGTGTATGCTGTGAAATGTCTGAAAGGTGGTGAAGCGACTATTGTTGCGTGGTTAGTAAGATTGCTGAATGTGTGTTTTGTGAGCTGTATGGTGCCGATTGACTGGACAAGTGCGTATGATTCCGCTGTATAAAGGTAAGGGTGATAAGTGTGAATATACTAGTTTTAGGGATATAAGTCTTTTGAGAGTTGTAGGTAAGGTGTGTAGTAGACTGATAAGAGGGTTAGAGAGGGTACATAGGGAGTGATTGGTGATGAGCAGTGTGGTTTTAAAGAGGGAGGAGATGCTGGGATCAGGTGTTTGCTGTGAGTCAGGTGTGTGAAAAGTATTTGGTGAAAGGTAAGGATGTATTTTGGGCGTTCATGGATTTAGAGAAAGTGTATGATAGAACTGATAGTGAGGCTTTGTGAACTGTTTTGAGATTGTATGGATTAGGTGGTAGATTATTTAAAGGAGTGAATAGTTTTTAATGTAAACAGTAGAGCGTGTGTAAGGATGGGAAATAGTGCGAGTGGTTGCTTTCCTGTGAGAGTGGAGCTGCGGCAAGGATGTGTGATGTCGCCGTGGTTGTTTAATATTTATATGGGTGGTGTTGTAAGGGAGGTGACCGCGAGAGTGTTAGGAAGATGTTTGAATCTGTTAAACGCTGAAGGTAGACACTGGAATGAGTCGACTGCTATTTCCGAATGATACTGTACTGGTGGCTGATTTGGAGGAGAGATTAAGACAGTTGGTAGAAGGGTCTGGAAGGGTGTGTGAAAGGAGGAAATTGAAAGCTAATGAGAATAAGAGTAAAGTGATGAATTGTGCGAGGTTGGTAGATGGTAGGAGGATGAAAGTAGTTTTGAATGGTGAGTTGCTTGAGGAGGAAGACTGTTTTAAGTACAGTATATAGGGTCACATGCTGCTGTGGATGGGAGAATAGATGTAGAGGTGAAGTTCAGAATGAATGAAGTAGGAAATGTGCTAGGTAGAATGAAAAAAGTGTTTAGATGTCGTTCGGTTAGAATGGATGTAAAGAGAAGGCTGCATGAGGGAGTAGTGGTACGGGCTGCGTTATATGGGGCTGAAGCATGGAATATGGGAGTAGCAGAGTGGAAGAGATTGAATGTAATGGAGATGGGGTGTCTGCGGAGTATGTGTGGAGTGACGTGAATGTATTGAGTGAGAAATTATGAAGTGGGAGGGAGAACTGGAGTTAAGCAAGAGATGGCTGATCAGGCTGAGCAGAGAGTGTTGTGGTGGTTTGGGCATATGGAGAGAATGGATGAAGAGTGATTGGTGAAAAAAAATAACTAGACATGATGTGAGAGGTGTAAGGCTGAGAGGAAGACCATGAAGAGGATGGATGGACAGTTTGAAGAGAGCGTTAGATGCGAGAGGAATGTCAGTAGAGCAAGGAATTGTGGCTGCGAGTGATGGGGATGAATGAGGAAAAATTGTGAATAAATAAATGGCGACGAGGCCTCGATAAGATGTCCTCCTGCATCTGGGCTGGTTAGCTGATCGAGTCAGGTGTGGGGAAGGGGATGGATCCATGTGGCAGGGGTAAACCAGCCCTGCTGTCGGGCCCTGCTGCTATTGCCGCTGGATTGCACTGAGCAGTTGAGCCTCCTGCTGTGTGGTGTGGTGAGGAGCGATCCCTTCTCCCCTTAGAGGCTAAGATACGGGTAAATATGTGTGTGTGTGTGTGTGTGTGTGTGTGTATGTGTGTGTGTGTGTGGAGGAGTATTTTTGTGTGTGTGTCGTCCTTTCTTGGCTACCCCCTTCGTTAGAGGGGAAACAGCCTTGATATACTATATATATATATATATATATATATATATATATATATATATATATATATATAATCATCAGCAGCAGCAGCAGCAGCCGTTTGAGTATCCACTGTAGGACCGGCCTATCCCTACCGAAGTCGGGACGATACAGCCAATGTATCTCTACAAGTGGCTTAGGCTGTCTGGTAGAGATTGTATGTAGGGTTTGAAGTGCTTGTAAGTGTTATTGTAGTGTTGGAGTGGCTTTGGATGTGTGTGTAGGCTGTGAACCAAGTGTAATGGGCCCGCGCAAGCCGACTGGGTGCAAGCATACTTTATAGTAAGTGACACTGGTTCATCCACAGCACCCCTTGTGTCCGCCAATGCAGTACGTGGCCGGGTGAACACTCCCAAAGTTTATTGCCCTGGCGGGGCGTGAACCCTGGCTCACCCTTGTACGAAACGCACACTCTACCACTGTACCACAGATATATATATATATATATATATATATATATATATATATATATATATATATATATATGTAGAGAGAGGGAGAGAGAGAGAGAGAGAGAGAGAGAGAGAGAGAGGGAAAGATAGGTAGATATAGATAGCTATTTATATATATTAACATCTATACTTCTATCTCATATCCACTTCATGTCTTAGTGTAACTCTCTCTCTCTCTCTCTCTCTCTCTCTCTCTCTCTCGTCGGTGTTGTTGCATTATCTGGCTGCGACAAGTTAAAGAACTCATTTTGTGTCCTCCCTTGATGTCGTCAGGAGGTCTCTTGCCATGAATACCATCCTGCCTCCTAGTATCTAAGTTGGTGTGACATGGCATTGAAGTGTACCTCCTGGTGGTAGTTGTATATACTGGCTGTGTCTCTGTGTAGTGGCAGACGGGAGGTGATACTGTCTGAGGTCTAGCTTTGTAAGGTGTACCATTGTGAAGTGTGTGTGTGTGTGTGTGTGTGTGTGTGTGTGTGTGTGTGTGTGTGTGTGTGTGTGTGTGTGTGTGCCACGTGCTCATGTTGCATCTAAGCTAACGGCAGATTGCTCAGTGCCCGAGATGGATCCATCGCTAGTGCACAGATTCATTTATTTTTACGTGGGCAAAGGAAACTGGCTATTTGCCCTACGGATGGATCATTCGGTTTTCCAACAAAAATAATCGTTTTCTTGCACGCTTATGTCTCAACATGTTATTAGTAAACAACCAGGCAATTCGTTGTTTGTCCATTATACAAATAATCTTTCCATTTTATGGTGCTGTAGAGGGGTGTCTTCCTGCTGTGGCACTGGCACAGATGAGAGGCTCTGTTATCTGGTTATAGCTACTCAAAGCTCTCCCAGTTAATTTAAGACCAGGTTCTAGAGACCCGTTCGCAAAATTATATCCAGAGATTTTCCCATCTGGATTGGTTCAGTACGCCCCTAGACCTGCGAAACCACCGAGATGTTCGACCGCTATGGAGGTGATCTTGGATGTCGCCCCTTGGTGGGTGTGAGAAACAAAACTTTTTTTTTTTAAATTATTTAGGATAGAAGTATATGAAATACCTTTTTTTTTTTTTTCAGATGAAGGATATAATTTCTTAGGTCATTTTATCACATTTCACCTCCTATTTATTTTCTAGAAAGTTCGTAACAAAATCAAGGTATACTAACGGAAAAAAAAAAAGCAGAATATATTATAATCAGCTAACAACAGCTTGAAATCCAAATGGGTTGGAGGCTCAAACCCAATAACACTACATATTGCGCAGAATTTAGGATACGATAAGACTGAAATCTTCACATTACAGATTCAAGTTCAGTAGGTGTTGTAACTTTTCCCAGGAAAAAAAATACATTTCAGTTTTGTACTGCGACATCCACAGCGCCGAGTGCAGCACTTGCCCAAACACTTGTAAATGCAGTGGACAGAGGGGGATGGGTAAGAGCTCAAGCACTTGAATGACAAAAGAGAATTAACTTTTTTCTTTGCCACCCAGGGTCCAACTACAGTGGTTCCTCGAGCTCATAAACTGTTTCCAGGAGGTGGAATGCTTTGTAGATGAGATTTGCTGCTCGATGAATATGGCCCTTGATGTCGCTACTTGTGGATGGAAACTCACATACAGAACTGATGTACACTTCTAGTCTCAGCTGAACAAAAATGTATTGGCTGTTGCCGTGGACCTGACACCGACCTAAGCATGGACCAGGATCTTTTCAGTTAGTTGTCTTGCTCAGATAAGGTATTTGTCTCGCCGGAAATTGACAGGCATTGCACTGCATCACAGGCTAACGCTGCATGCTTGGTACCAGCGCTGCTCACACAGTCATTGCCTGTTATGACGTGAGATTTGAACACCATCATGACGAGTAGAAAGCCTAGTTTGGAGATAGCTTGATGTACTGGCAATATTCGGCATCTCTCGCCAGTTTCTTTCTGTTATCAGATTTCCTTCAACCCCAGCGCTTGCAGATAAGATGATGTGCAGCGGAGGAACAGTGCGAAACTGTCAGTGTCGTTTAAAACTATTACGATCCACTCACAGTTCTTCACACGAACAGCCCATTCAACATGAACAACGAGTCTTGCATCTGCCTTCTCGATCCGGTTTCGTAACTCTGGGATATCACCAGCACCTGAGACTGCTGGAAGCGCCTCCCCTTCACACTCTTGCAGTGAGGGTAGACTGAACTCTATTGCCAGACTTACACACCAACTCTCGAACGAGAAGCAGGAGATACTGCTTGTTCCCAAAGGCCCAGTACTTGTCGAGTTCTCGATGAATGGGGGATGCTGCTGCTCATGTCAATAATGTCAATGCATATAGCTGACTCACTGCTCCGCATGTATTCCCTTTTTTTCCGGGATATCTCGACATAACTGTCTAGATGATATGGGCGAATTCTCACTGATGGTATATCCGTTTTGATGATGCGATAATAATGTTGACGACATCGTCAAGGGGTGCGAAGTCTGCAAGTGGCATCTGCCTCATCATTCACATGAAGTCAAAAATGATGTGAGTAGAGAGGCTTGTGTGTCGGCTCCACAAGGTGGAGTCAATTCCAAGCAGTCTCACCTATCACTTTGGCCTTGTCCATATGAAGGGGAAAGTCTCCTTCAAACAAAGGAGATGACTAGAGCAAGTCATAAGGGAGAATCTCATTGAAGGGCATGGTCGTTTCTTTTGCGATATCCATGCTCCTCTGAGCCTCAGCAACTTCATTAGGGGACATCATCTTCCCAGAGCAATCTCCTCTGCCATCTCTGCAATCTTCATCACCCTATTCTGCACCATCTTCTTCATTCTCGGCTTCCCTAGGAATCTTTCTGAGACTTGACAGCAACATAGCTACGAATTTCTGCTTCCTGTTTCACATTATTTCGATCTGCCAGTGCATTAGTCAGTGATTTGTCGTCTTTCTGGCAAATGATACATAAGTTTGAGTTAACGTCTCTGCATCCTTTCTCGATGAGGTAGGTGGTCTCATGCAAGTAAGGGATGCAGTCGTCATGATCAGATCTCTAATTCCTAGGTGCAGAGATGGTTGACTTCAGATCGAATAGATCACCTGAAAATAAAGTTATTCAGACAAAGAAGGTACATACTATGAGACTGAAAGTAAACTAGGGTCACTCAAAGGTAATTCTTCGAGGTCTCTATCAAGATCTTAAAATTGTGTACAAGTGTTGTTTTAAATTAAACTCTGGAAATGAGGTGAGAATGGAACTGCAAGACGTTATGACATTACTATACCCTTTCTCAGGAAACATGAAGGAAAGAATTTTACAAAGCCTTTGCCAAAATCGGAACACGAGTGACCGTGTGAAGGATTAAGAGGTCCCCTCGGGATTATTGACCTTCCTCCTTCCCTCTTCCGTTTTCTTTCCTCTACACACACACACACACACACACACACACACACACACACACACACACACACACACACACACACACACACACACACACACATACACACACACACACACACGACGCTTAAATAATAAAACAATGTGTAGCCTCTATTTATCTGTCAGTGTCCTGATATCGGTCCATATGAGGAGGGATGTAGGATGTGAGTGGCCCAGGTCGGAATGTGGGGAGGGGTTGGGTAAGGAAGCCAATGAAATAGCCATGAAAGATGAAGAAAAATTATTTTATTCTATTGTTTTATTACTATTCTTTATGAAAAAACATAAACTGATTTATATGGCTGGTTTCAAGTCTAGCGCTAGAGGATATTAGATTATACCTACTGGACCAATGATCCTGGATTCAGAGGACAGGATTAGGTCAGATGTATATGATGACCCAGGAAATAGATTCCTCTCTGCCCCGTCCACTCTCCTCTCCCCCCAAAGAAAAAACACTCTAAAATGTGGTGCCATAAGTTATTACAACTCTAATATTAAGAAAGTATTTATCCCCCGGATTGCGGTGGCCATCCTTATAGTGAAGGTCAAGTTAAAGTCGAATATGAAAAATGACCCATGATCTGAATCCTCATTCTTAAAAAAAAAGAAAAGAAAAGTGGCATTATACATGATTATAGCCCAGATAATTTCAAAAAGTTATAGGCCGAACACCTTGGTGGTTTTGCAAGCCTAGGGGCCTACATGGGCCAATCCAGGTGAGAAAATCTCTGGACGTAGATCTGCGAACGGGTCTCCAAGACCAGGCCAGAATTACCCCTGAAAGTGCGATGGTTGATTGCAGGAGGGGAGAAACGCCAGCCCCTAGTCTACTGGGTTCACATTTCGGAAGAATGTGAGGTTACAACTAATTCTATTACTATTACTTTCATTTTATAACTGTCAGTCATGGTCAATTGTAATGAAAAGGAGAAAGGTAGGGTAGGAGTTAAGGAGAGAGTAGGATAAGTACACGGAACATAAGTAGCCTACTGTACAGATAACAGGACGTGTATTGGCCCAGGAGGAGGTTATCTGTTAGAAAAAAACAAAAATAGTGCAGTTCTACTAAGGTCTAACTAACGTTTAAGAGAAAAGGATAGAAAAGAGGAAGGCGTCCCTCATCCACCACATCTTCTTGTAAAATGGTCGGGAAGAAGAGGAAAATGACGCCTTACTTGTTATAAAGAAAAAAAAAATGAAATTTCCACGGCACGGGCATAAGAGGCATAACTATAAACTACGTAATCTCTAGTGTACAGATCTGCAAAATAAAGAATATACTGTACACAATCACCGAATGTTCTCATTATTAAGCAAACGTCTCAATGTCATCAGTATACGTTTCAACTTGGAAATAAACAAAGCTCAGTTTGTAATCGCCTATTGTCTCGAAGTATTTGTCTAGACGAATTTCAAACGTAGCATTAGTTTTTACACAAAACAGTCTTGCTGGGAGCTTATTCCAATGTTCCACTACATGAATATTGAAGTAATTTTTCCCTATACTAGTGCTGCATCTCTAGGTGTCGAGTTTCATGCCATCATTTGTAGTCACGGTATGATTTTGCATTTCGAACAAATTATCATAATTACCATCGGTAAATAAAACCCACACTTGTAGACGAAGAATATAATTACCAAACAGTTTCGGTGGACACTGCCACCATCTTTAGTGGTCAAGATAGAGAGAGGGAGTGACATATTGACAATACAAGGGTTCCTTTTTAAGCGTGTGTGTGTGGAAGGGTGGGGTAAAGGTGAGGTGGGGTGGGGTGGATTGTGAGCGGGGATTAACCCAAGGGGGAAAGGGGGGGGGACATTACCAGACAGGTCAGGTGTAATTCCTATCTGACCTCACCTGTGTCGGTGCGAGAAGGGACATTTCCACTAGGGACCTCATAATAGGATCTAGCTTGTACATGCCTTCATTAAGGTTGAAATTCTCGTATTTTTGGATAAACATGGCTTCAATAATCTTTCGTTTCCGAAAGTCATGACTTTTATACAGTACATGGTTACCTTGCCAGTCAATTCTGTGGTTGGCTTCACAAACATGGTTAAATATTGCATTATTTAAATTACATGTTTTTATGGCATACTTGTGCTCCTTAATCCGTGTTTCCAAACTACGACCTGTTTCTCCTATGTAAACTAGTTCACAATCTTTGCAAAGAATTTTATATATGCCTGCTTCTGAGTATGTTGTACATTTGTTCTTTACTAATATTGATCTGATGATGGGGATATACCTAAATGTTATATTTACATCACTACTGTAACCTATTAACTTTAACATATTCAAGTTTGCAACATAAGGCAAAGTGAGAAAGCGCTTCTTTTCTGTGGTGGGGTCTTTAGGTACATAGTAAGATTGCCTAGCTTTAAGGTATGCTTTTTTAATGAACCATTTGGGATACTTTAAGTTTTGGAAGATTTCCCAAATGAGATTATTTTCTTCTTGTATATGTTCTGGACTGCAAATTTTAAAGGCTCTAAGGAACATTGATGAGATAACAGACAATTTTGTGGCAGACTGATGATACGAAAAATAATGAATGAACAAGTTACAACTGGTCGGTTTCCTATACACCTTAAAGCTAAGTGAATGATTTTTCTTCATCGCCAGTACATCAAGAAAGGGAAGAACACCCCTGTTCTCCCATTCAACTTTAAATTTAATGGAGGGAGCAAGATTATTTAGGTGTGTGGAAAACTCGTCAAAATTATCAAGTGCTGAAGGCCAAAATGAAAATATGTCATCACCATAACGAAACCAAATGAGTTGAGGGGAAGAAGCTCGTGGCAGTAGTTCCGTTTCATAATACTCCATATATAAATTGCTTAAAATGGGTGACAATGGAGAACCCATACCCATACCAAAACGTTACATGTAGAAGTTGCTGTTAAATGAAACAGCATTCGAAGTCACACATAATTTTACAAGTTCTGTGAAACTGTCAGCTGGCATACCCAAGTCAATATCACATTCTGGCAATTCGTTAGCTAGAAATTCCAAAACATCAATAATGGGAACTTTGGTAAACAATGAATCAACATCGACGCTAACCATTTTACTGGAGAAAAAGTCAAGTGATTTAATTTTCTCTATAAAATCCGAAGAGTTCTTTAAGTGTGCTGGGGATACTGTACCTACTACAGGGGCTAATTTATTGCCAAGAAACTGTGATAACTTACACGTAAAACACCCACACTGTGAAATTATGGGACGCAATGGAATATTAGCTTTATGGGTCTTTGGTAATCCGTCTATATATGGTAATTTAGGGTTGATCTGAATGAACTTATTGATATCTACATTAGGCACATTTTTCAACACTTCTTTCACTTTCTTGTTAAATGCTGATGCAAGACTCTTCAGAGGGGAGGACCGTAATTTTTCGTATGATGTGGTATCAATCAAAAGATGGTTCATTTTATTTTCATATTCAGTTTTGTCAAGAACAACCACTGTATTACTTTTGTCCGATGTAGTTACGAAAATGTCTTCATTTTTCCGTAATTTGGTGAGAGCAGCACGAAATCTTCTAGGAATGGAATCAAGAGAATTAAAATGTTTCACTAACCCACTCATTATCAATCCTCCTAGACATGGAAAATTCTCTCGATTATTAATTGTGGAGGCAACGAAATCCAGTGCAACATTAGTGTTTGGCTTTAGTGCAAAAGATAATCCAAGTCTGAGAACTTGTTCTTCAACTTTTGTGAGCAAATAAGATAATAAATTTAGTAATAAATTCATCATCTTATGTGCAAGTGTGAAAATTTTGAAAGTAACAATAAGGAGAAAAGAAATTTTGAAATGAAAACCATTAACTTAAGGAGAGGATGCTATTAGTACAGAGACGGAAAAAAAAAAAAAAAAAAAAAAAAAAAAAAAAAAAGCCTTAGAAACTGGAGCGCTTTGTCTTCACGATTCATTACACATTATAATGAAACTGTTATGTTTTATGGGTTACCTCTAAGCGTAACACATTATAAGAACAGTACTTAAGTGGACAACTGATTAAGATTTGTGAGATTTTTGTACAACATTGTGCACCATTTTAACAAACACGTACCGATATTCCATCGCATTACCCCTACTCATAATCTTCCTGAAGATCACACTACGCTGATATTACACAAAATCGTCAGAATGAAATTGTAATTTTTCCCTTACCGCTTACAGCTGAAGGGGAAAAGTAAACGAAGAAGCTTGTCTGTTAGTTCGAGAGGAAATAAATTATTAGGATGTTCAGACGGTGAGAAAAGTCTGAATTAGATGTAGATGAAGAGCGTAATGAGGCAAAGTTTCGGGGATAGAAGAAAAATTACTTTAATTTATGAATTTCTCTAACATAAGAATGGAGATAGAAGAGATATTGGGAGAGAATGATAAACGAGATGTTAATAGATCTTTCCCCAAATACAGAAAAAAATATATTAAAATATAAGAGGAATTTTAAATAAGTAGATTCAATAACCGATTATTATACTTTGGAATATAAAGTGACGGAGCATAAAATGTTAAGAAAGTGGGGGGGGGAAGGGGTAGTCGGGGAGCAAGGCATAATAACTGGTGTTCAACAGATGTAGTAGTATAAATCTGATGGGATTCATGCTGAGCTAGTGAGGACCGTTGTAAAAGAGGGCACGGATAACAGTACAGGATAAGAAATGAAATCGATACAAAGTTACTTTACTCATCAAACACACTTATAGCACAAGGAAAGGAGGTTTGTAGTAATTGCATCCAGTTCAGTGACGATGTTATTAGGTGCTAATTCAGATTTTTATATTTAACTGAGACTTAGAGCATATTAACTGTTTCCTTCTCGACTTTTGGCAATATTTTGATTTGTAATGAAGCGCGTTGTCTTCACGATTCATTACACATTATAATGAAATCGTTATGTTTCTATTGGTTAGCTCTAAGCTTAACACATTATAGGAGCAGTACTTAAGTAGACAACTGATTAAGATTTGTGAGATTTTTGTACAACATTGTGCACCATTTTAATAAACACGTACCGATATTCAATCGCATCGCCCCTACTCATAATCTCTGAAGATCACACTACGCTGATCTTACATAAAATCGCCAGAATGAAATCGCAGTTTTTCCCTGACCGCTTACAATGCTTCCAGGCCATAATCAAAGCATAATAAAAGTAACATTTCACAAGACCTTGGTAAGTTTAATGATCACGTAACAGCACAGTCGCCGTGATGATATTGCCTGTCGTAGATTCTTAGACTCTCTACGATGAACTTCTCCAAGGTCTGCTTGTTAATAATTCCCTCTCCTGCCATACACGGTGAAAAGAAAGACTTTCTGATCGTCACTGGGGACAACAACCTCTTTAACAAAGGAGAACTGATAAAAATACTGTATCTCACACCTGTAGTCCAATGTATGATCGAACAAACATGGAATGAAGAGAGAATGCTACACACACACACACACACACACACACACACACACACACACAGAAAGAGAAAAGAGAAAGAGGGGGGGGGGAGTCACTAGGAGTACCAGTTAATTCCTTAATTCTGTTAATATTGGTGGGAAGTATGGAAGGGATTTGGATGTCCGTAATGGCAGAAAATAGGGAAGGAGTTGGGAGTATCTACATTTAAGAAAAATCAAACATCAAGAAGAAAGGTAACCCCTCGCCATAATGAAATATTTTTGAATAAGCTCCCATCAAACATTTTATTCATATATAAGGCAATCTTTCATACTGAAGAAGACATCAAAGACTTTATCTGAATTCTCATGTTGAAAAAGAATCTCCTGTGTGTGCTGTTCGGAAGAACAAAGTGCTCGTAAACCATTCGTCATAAGAGTGGCAGGAATAGAGAGGGTCCGTCATAACAAAAGGGAAATGTTCTTGCTCCAGGAACGATTGACACGTGGATGAAGAAACTGAAAGAAAGAAATTCTGTGGAAAGATCTCATGCGCCTGGAAGACTATGCAACCGGACAAACAGAGGATAGATGAGTACAGAGAGATGTTATTCATAACGAGAGAAAGATCTCACATGCAATGCAAAGCGATGACTGAAAACTTGAGAACTTGAAAGTCAGAAGAAATAGGATGGAATACAAAATGGGTTTTGGAAGAACAGTACATTTAAGGGACATGATACAGGATACGCTTTGAACAAAAATTAAGAACCCCGAAAGTAGCAAGTTGATGATGGACTGTAGGAACAGAACCGAAGGAGGGTTGTCTGTGTATGAAATACATAATGATAAAACATAAAAGGTTATGCTGATAATTTTCTTTTATATCCCCCCCCCCCCAACTGCATTAACAACTAGACTGTCCCCGAGATGGGGAACATCTCTCCACTTGAAATAGGTCTCATTTCATTTCAGTGACATTTTGACCTCTGGCTGGTCATCTTCCTACCTGAAGCTTACGTAGATACTGTCTGTTGTAACCATCACAAGAACAATGCCAAGCCCTCAGACGCCGTGTCCAAACAAACGGACAAACTGACACAGCGGAAGGCAAACACGAACAAACCCGCATACCAAATGGTAACCAGCCTTTTGGTAGTCACCTCACTAGGCATGCGTCCTGACCGAAAGCGGGCAGGAGGGAACAAGAGAAAGCGAGGGAAAGCTGGAGCGTTTGAACTTCCCCACCAGGAGTGAGTTAGCCACCGGGTTGGCGGATGTTGCCATGGTAACTTCATCACGCCACCCTTGGCAACTTCAGGCGGCACGATTACCAGCACTAAATAATCTCTGAAGCATTTCTACGAAAGTCACAGCTACTGGAAAACAGTATGCTGAAGTACAAACCTTGCCCTAGACATGGCTGAAGCCATCAGAAGAGTGTTTCATTATCGTCTATCGAGAACCAGCTGCGTTGAGTGTACTTCTGAAAATATAACAAACATTCTGAATAAAGAATAACATCATAGAGACATTTGTTAATAAACCAGTATATATCACTAAAGTTGTATGTGCCCTACAGTACAACATGACCATTGAAGAAGGAATGGGTGCAACAGCATGTCCTATAGGTGATGAATAAAATCCTGGCAATGTGTGAATTTTCTAACAGAAAAAAAAAAAAATGGCAAAAAAGTGAGTGACATTTTTTGAGAACCTCTGCTCAAATGAAGGGTCAGTATCCTGCAAAATTACTTTATCCAAATTACCTAAAGCTAGTGCTATGTGGCAGTACTATTATTTCTCTGGTGTAGTTTTCAGCAAATTATCTCAGACCCTCAAGGTAAGAACACTATAAAATTTGATTTGTACTATAACAGAAATTCATTAATAAAAGAAACTACCGTCAGTTGAGTATGAACGAGTATATGCGTACCAAAATAAACTTACCAGAAACTCTCTCTCTCTCTCTCTCTCTCTCTCTCCACAAACCTCTTCCCTTGCCGTACAATCAATGCTATATCAGTGTGAATCATACGGGATGCATCCCATATAGACGGCGTTAGTGAAATCAAAATATTAAGCAGCTCTACATCCATGCTGCCCGCGGGCTCAGACCAGAAGTTAGCTCTCACCTCTCACCACTTAAACTCCTGCATGCAAGAGATGGTGTCCGCATACAACCGCTGGAAGTGCGGCCACGCTATGAGTTACAGTAACTTAAAATCTCTCGTCTCAATCCGCTCTAGTTCTCCCTGCCTCCCCACTAACAGTCTGGAAGCAACCTGAGGTGTGAGTCTTTCCGTCATACCATTATCTGCATCCAACTAATGATCTTTCATACAACATACATCGAGGACCACTGTAAGTGGACAAGTGAAGGATGATGCTGACTGCATGCTTGAAAATGAAGTTGTGTCAGTAAATGGATAATAATTACGAATGCTGCACAACCTCCACGGTATCCAAGTAGCTAAGTACAGTACACCTGTCCGACAGCTTGCGAGTTCATTTTCTGGTGCAGGCAGCTGGCACAACATTGTTTAAGTGTTCATTCGATCTCTGTGCTTTGTGCATCAAAGCGTCTGCCCTAACCCTTACCAAGTTACATAACCGAGACCAGAAATATATATATATATATATATATATATATATATATATATATATATATATATATATATATATATATATATATATATATTCATTTGAACAGGATGTAAAACAAGTTCGCTGGCATTCTTTTATCACTTTGGCTGAAGCTTATAAGATTGTTTGCATAAAAAAATAAAATAAAAAGGCGGAGTAGGCACTGGTTCATGCAAGCGAATGAAGAAGTTTATTGTATTTTCTTTTATTCATATTTTCGTAAACGCGTTTTGTTTTTTTATTTTATGTTCCATAATGTGTATAGCTATTCGATTACATTTAATTTCATTCATAAAATCTACTTTTCTACGGTTTACTTCACTTAAAGGGTAATATACATCCAAACATTAGCAACTTGAACATTCTATTACATAATCGGCAAGTCAATAACACTGTTCCTGTGAAAGAGATAGAAAGGAAAAAAGTCTGTGACGTAAGAGCAACTGCCTGAGCAGATAAAAGCTGAACACGAGTAAAACAGAAGCCAACAAATGAAGTATACGCAACCCACTAGAACAAAGGCAGTGTTTGATAGACTTATTCTCTTTGATAAAGTTGTCCAGGGGGGAGTTGAAAGGGAATGATAATGGAGGCAGTGTGTGATGTGTACCCAGTACTGTACTTTCAAAATGTTCAATCACATTTTATTATCTCCGAGATTTTCGAAGGACTGTGAACATAATTATAACACAAAAACATGAGTGGATCGAGAAACTCAGCTGCGCTTTTGTGACCTTGGATGGAAGGCAATTATACAGGAGACTTTTTTTTTTTCTTTACGGGTTAAGGAATGTTAATACTGGATGACAAACATCTCGTCGAAAATGATATATAATACTCATTTTGGGTGTATCCAGAATATTTGCTGAAGAGCTGCAGTAAATGTTCATCGTTGGGTGCTTAGGTTATTACTGTCGTTGAGTCGGAATACCTATATTTTTATCAAGTGTGTCGCTGATTCGAGGGCAGTGAAAAACAATGTGAAGGTTTGTCAGATCATATGATTAAGGTATGCAAGATCAAGCTGAGAGGAGTGAGGAGGACCACGAGAAGGAAGAGCAGTCAGGGAGAAAGACTGAAAGTCGAGAAGCTGAGGATCAAAGAAACTGAAAGTGAATAGAGGGCCAAAGTAGAGGAGGAGTTAGGATAAATGGATTGCAATGAAATGGATCTGGACAGTTTGTGGAATGTATATAGGGTCTACATAGTTCGGAATGCTAAAGCGGTGTGTGATGTGGCAAGAGTATCAACAAAGAAGAAAGCTACGGCATGGTGGGTTGAAGACGTTAAGGGAGCAGTAGAGTAAAAGAGGAGGAAGTGGCGGGAGTGGATACAGGACAGGGGTTCAGTTGAAATAAGAAATGAATATACTGAGAGCAAGGAGAGTGTAAAAGGACTAGTGAAGAGGAAAAAGATAGAGGTAAATGATGATCTTGGAAGAAAAATGAAAGCAAATTACTCTGAAAACAGGAAGAAAGAGGTGCGGAAATGTGGAAGTGACAGTGGAAAGAAAGATGAAAGTGTAAAGGATTTAAGTAGTAGATTATTAACCCACGGGGATGAAATAAGGACCAGGTGGAAAGAATATTTAGAAAGTCTGATGAATGGCAACGGAGAGAGCAAGGCAACTGTTAACATGATTGGTTTGGGGAGTGTACAGGTAAGGAATGCAGTGCCATGAAACATGACACTCGCAGAGTTGAAGACCGCTGTGAAGCGGCTGAAAAATGGGAAAGCAGTTGGGGTTGATGAGGTGTATGCAGAGGTAATTAAGTGTAGTGGAGAGAGCGGAATGAAGTGCTTGTTGGAGATATGTAAGAAGGCATGGACAAGTTAAACTGTGCCAGCAGAGTGGAAAAAAGCAGTGATTGTACCCCTGAACAAAAATAAAAGTGAGCGAAGTGAGTGCAAAAATTATCTTGGCATAAGTATGTTGAGTATTGTAGGGAAGGTATATAGAGGAATTATTATAGAGAATGTAAGAGAGATATCCAGATGTCCAAGTGAGTGACAAACTGGGTGGCTCTGGGAGTGGCAGAGAATGTGTGGATCAAATATTTGCAGAGACAGATAGTGAGGAAGGCTTGTAAAAAGGACTAAAGTGTTTATGGCATTTGTGGATTTGGAAAAAGCATACAATAAAGTAGATAGAGAAGGATTGTGGAGAGTTTCGCGCATGTACGGTGTAGATTGTAAGCTGACACGTGCCATCAAGAGTTTGTTATCTCGCCCGGACGGGGTCCGACGAGGTATGTTTTTGGTCGAGTTTCTTTGTTTCGTTATTTGTTAGCAACATTCCAGAAAAAAAAAAAAAAAAAAAGGCAGAATGAAATTATATGAAACTTTCAGGATATTTGGGCACTGGTCCCCAAAGAAAGTGATCAAAGTTTGGAGGTAATCGAGTGACCCTGAAAGTTTAAAATCAAGGTCACGGATTTTCGGAGGGCTATAACTTGAAAACGGCTGAAGATAGTAATATTTACTATTAAGAACATACAGGAACTCGGAATATGGGCTTTCATTTGGCATCAAGACCTCTGACCTTGAATGAGCTTGAAAGGTCAAATTCAAGGTCACGGATATTCAGGGGGCCCGGGCTATGACTCGAAACTGGTTGAAGAAAGATATTTAACAGTATCAACATATAGGAAATATCAATAGGGGATTTTAATTGGTACCTTGACGTTTGATCGTAAGTGACCCTGAAAGGTCAAACTCAAGGTCACGGATATTCAGGGGGCTATAACTCGAAACTCGTTGAAGATAGAGATATTTACTATTACCAAGATATAGGAAGTCTCATATGGGCTTTCATTTGGCAGCATGACCTTTGATCTTGAGTGACCAAGAAAAGTCAAATGCAAGATCACAGATTTTCAGACGGCTTAACATGAAAACACATGTGCCGTTACCTTAGACTTTAATTACTATTATCAACATACAGGAAATCTCATGGGTTTTTTATTGGTACCTTATCCTTTGATCATAAGTGACACTGAAAGGTCAAACTCAAGGTCGCGGATATTCAGGGGGCTATAATTCGAAACTCACTGAAGATAGGAATATTTACTATTATCAAGATATAAGAAGTCACATGAGCTTTCATTTGGCACCATGACCTTAGACCTTGAGTGACTTTGAAAGGTCAAATGCAAGATCACGGATTTTTGGAGGGTATTACTTGAAAACAATTGCGCCATTACCTCAGACTTTCATTGTGCACTGACACTAAACAGCAGAAACGAGTCATTATTTGAGAGCAATAAAATAACTGCTGTTTGGCAAGGTTTGTTGTGCCTGGTACCACTTGTTATGATGGTAGCGAGGCATGTTTAAGGGTAAATGGGCATCTAAGTGTGTGTTCACGATCAATGTGGGTTGCTCAATATATATATATATATATATATATATATATATATATATATATATATATATATCATCATCAGCCGTTTGAGTATCCACTACAGGACCGGCCTATCCCGACCGAAGTCGGGACGATACAGCCAATGTATCTCTACCAAGTGGCTTAGGCTGTCTAGTAGAGATTGTACGTAGGGTGAGAAGTGCTTGTAAGTGTAATTGTAGTGGTGGAGTGGCTTTGGATGTGTGTGTAGTCTGTGAACCAAGTGTAATCGGCCTGCGCAAGCTGACTGGGTGCAAGCATACAGTAAGCGACACTGGTTCAACCACAGCACCCCTCGTGTCCGCCAATGCAGTACGTGGCCGGGTGAACACTCTCAAAGTTTATTACCCTGGTGGGGCGCGAACCCTGGTCCACCCGTTTACGAAACACACACTCTACCACTGTACCACAGAGGCTCCATATATATATATATATATATATATATATATATATATATATATATATATATATATAATATATATATATATATATATATATATATATATATATATATATATATATATATATATATATATATATATATATATATATATATTACATCCCCCAACCCACACTGCCACAGGCTCCAACAGCAGTAGCACAGTATAGGAAGGATGCTGCCCAGTGAGTTGTTCTTCCTAGAGGCAGCCTTTTGGTGTACAGTACACAGAATCAGCTTAGGCGTCGTAAATTAACACTGGCTTCTTAAGTTCACTATTTTTTCCAAATAATTAAGCAATGCTTTCTATCTTCACTTCACTCTTCTCACAAGCACTGGAGCTATACAAACTATACTAACTGCAGTTACACTTAATGCTTGACAACACTTCACTTTTCACAAGTAATGATCATATACAAACTTCAGTAACACTTCACCGTTTGCCAACAACACAACTGTTTTCACAAGTAACGAAAATATACACTGCACTGACACTGCACTACACTCAAACTGATAGGAAAACCGACTGAAATCATTCTATTCTCTTCCTCATCCTTATATAACCTTCCTTGCTTCTCCAACATTCTAGAACGTGCTGGTCCTGTACCTGCCCCTAGCAACAACAGTTACCAGTTCGGAGACATCCAAAGCATCCCCAAGTTTTCTTACATTACATATCACTGTAAAGTATTTTGCATATGCATACAGACTTGAAGTACATAACTTAACAAGTAATCTCATAAATAAAACATTATAGAGAGAAAGAGCACAAAAATTAATGCATAACTTATGAGACAACTACGCTCACACACGGCAGGCTAACTGGTAACTCTGACTCGTACAGGAGCTAGCTACCGTAAACACTGGGAATCAGTGAGAAGCTTCGATACTACCTAACTACCAAATCCCTCTTCTTAACACTTCCCCCTCCCCAGTTCTTTGTTGTCCCGACAAAACTACACGATATAATAACATAAACCTTAATCCTAATGAAACATCTAACTATACACAAAATAATCCTTCAAATTATCAGGGTTTTTTCTATGCTGCTTCCGATGATGTCCTTGTTCCTCCACACAGTCCACTCCTCCTGGAAGGTCTTGGTCCTCTTCTTGATTCACTCCTTCCCTCGGGAAACTGTCACCATCCTCTTGCACTTCAGATCCTTGGTTCTCCTCAACATCCTCAGCTGCAGGTGAGCATGATTCCTCAGGGACGTCCCAGCTGTACTGTCCTGACCCATGGTACTGCCACAGACTTCCCGCCTCCCCGAATCCGATATGTTACGTCTGATAGGCAGTCCAACACAGTGTAAGGCCTGTCCCATGGGCTCTGCAGCTTCGGTGACTGTCCCTTCTTTTGCTGAGGATTGTATAACCAAACCTGGTCACCATCCTTGAAGCTCACCTCACTTGCCTTGGCATCATACTTGCACTTCCACACCTCTCCTGAAAACTTGAGGGCTCCTCGCACTTGATGATGTACCTCAGCCAGCCTTTCCTGAAGGTGCTTTGCATAGCCAGAGGTGTCTGTAGGCTGCTCTTCACCAGGTGGTCTTACCATTAACAAGTCAAAGCGTAAGTGTAACTTGTGGCCCAATATCAGTTTTGCAGGGGTGTAGCCGGTAGACTCATGGGATGCAGACCGATATGCCATCAACAATGCAGGTAATTTCTGGTCCCATTCTGTTTGTCCATCTACACAGTACTTGGCCAGTTCTTGTCCTAGGGTCCAGTTGAATTTCTCCACCATCCCATCTGACTGGTTTTAGTGGGGTCGTCCTGGTCTTCTTGATCCCCAATAACTTGCAGCATTCACGGGCAGACTCAAAGTCTCTATCCTGGTCTGAATGTAGCTGTTGTGGCATCCCAAAATAACAGAAAAACTGATCAACCAACACCTGAGCAACAGTCTCAGCCTCTTTGTCAGAGATAGCATAGGCTTCTGGCCACTTTGTGAAGTAGTCCATGGTGACACATATATACCGGTTCCCTCTTTCACTGAGTGGCAAAGGTCCAGCAATGTCCACCGTGACATTTTCCATAGGTGCAGGTGCACCCACTTGCTACAGCTACCCGTATCCCTGACTGCCTTGGAGAGAGCTCCAACATACTTGACCTCTTCCTTAAAACTAATCCTTCTGCTTACACTGTTAATCTTTCTTCTCTGTTGGGCTCCTCTGATCACACCCTTATTACCCTAACCTGTCATATCACTCCGGTGCGGCCTGTGGACCCTCCATATAAACGTTGTCTGTGGCACTTTGGAGCTGCAGATTGGGAGGCTCTCAGGCAGTACTTCTTTGATTTTCCATGGAATGATTATTGCTTCCATGGCCGGGAGCCATCTGAGTGTGCCTTGCGCATTACGGAGGTTATTCTCTCGGCCATGGAAGCATACATTCCTTTCCCATATCCTTTGACTAACGCAAGAAAGCCTTGGTTTAATCACGCTTGTTCTAATGCTGCCCGCAACAAGGAAAGAGCCTATAAAAGGTACCAGAGCCAACCCATCCCTGAATCACA
Organism: Coenobita brevimanus; assembly: GCF_032717465.1. Lineage (NCBI taxonomy): Eukaryota > Metazoa > Arthropoda > Malacostraca > Decapoda > Coenobitidae > Coenobita > Coenobita brevimanus. Next base: position 29,610,713 of record NC_136981.1, on the reverse strand, counting down.
TCTTGTTTATGTTTCTGCCTGGAATTGTGCTAAGTTTGTTCCTTGCTCTGCTAAAAATAATTTCATCCATACTAAGTGCTCTCAACTCTCCAACTCGAATTCTTCCTGCTCCTTCTGGCACCTTGCCAAAAACCTTTCTAACAACTTTACTTCATCATCCTTCCCTCCTCTTTTCTATTCTGATGTCTCTGTAGCTATTTCTTCTACTGATAAAGCAGATCTCTTTGCTCAGACTTTCTCCTCCAATTCCACCTTAGACAATTCTGGTGCTGTCCCTCCATTACTTTCCCCCTCAGACTGCCTCATGGCTGATATTAAAATTTCTTCGGCTGATGTATTTTCTGCCATCACTGGCCTCACTACTAACAAAGCATATGGGCCTGATGGAGTCCCTCCTGTTGTCCTCAAGAACTGTGCTTCAGTGCTTACACCCGGCCTAAGTAAACTCTTTTGCCTTTGTCAACTTGTACCTTTCCTTCATGCTGGAAATTCGCTCTCATTCAGCCAACCCCAAAGAAAGATGACCGTTCCCAACCCTCTAACTATCGTCCAATTGCTTTAACATCCTGTGTCTCAAAAGTTTTTCAGTAAATTCTTAACAGAAAAATTTTAAAGCATCTTTCCTATCACAACCTTCTTTCAGATCGTCAGTATACTGTAGGTTCCGTCAGGGATGCTCCACTGGCAATCTTCTCTCCTACCTTTCAGACTCCTGGTCATCCTCCTTTTGGGACTTTGGCGGAAGCTTTGCCATTGCACTTGACAGCTCAAAGGCTTTCGATTGAGTCTGGCATAAATATTTAATTTCCTAACTGCCCTCTTACGGTTTCTATCCTTCTATCTGTGCCCTCATCTATAGCTCCTCTCTGGTCGTTCTATAGCTGCTGTTGTAGACTGTCATCGTTCTTCTCCTAGATCTATCAACAGTGGCGTTCCTCAGGGCTCCATCCTATCAACAACTCTCTTCCTTTTGTTCATCAATGACCTTCTAAGCTGTACATCTAACCCTATCCACTCATACGCTGATGACTCCACCCTTCACCTTTCCATTCAGTTCCTGCAACGTCCATCTCAACAGTTACTTCAACAAACAAGGGATGAGGCTATGGCACACCTAATGTCTGATTTGGCTTGTATCTCTGACTGGGGTAAAAATAATCTTTCTTTTTAATACATCAAAAAACTCAGTTTTTTACACCTATCAACCCATCAAAATCTTCCACAGGAGTACCCTCTAGTGTTTAATATCCAGCTCAATCCTGCATCATCCTTGAACATACTTGGGGTTTCATTCACTTGGGACATAATATTAGAAAAATCATATTACATCTCTTGTAAAATCTGCTTCCAAGAGGTTGGGTGTGTTAAGCCGACTCTGTACCTTCTTTATCCCTGCACAGTTGTTGACTATATACACGGGTTTTATTCGCCCCTGTTTAGAGTACAACTGTCATGTGTGGAAAGGCTTCCTACATACAGCTCATTTCAGTGGGGTGGAGTCAAAGGCATTTCGTCTAATCAACTCTCCTCCTCTTACTGGCTCCCTTCAACCTCAGTCTCTTCGCCACACTGTTGCATCTTTATCTCGTTTCTGTTGCTACTTCAATGATCACTGCTCCTCTGAACTGTCTGCTTGCATGCCTCCACCTCTACGACGGGTGTGTACACGTCTAGAAACAAACTCTCATCCCTTTTCTGTCCAGCTCTGTAATGCAAGAGTTAACTGTTACTCCCAGTCCTTCATTTATGCAACAGGTCAGCTCTGGAACTGTCTCCCTTTGTCTGTTTTCCTTCTTCCTATGACCTCCAGTCTTTCAAACGCAATGTGTCCAGGCATCTCGAAATGAACGAATCTTGAATTTGGCTGTCTTTTGTATATTTTTTGTTTTCTTCTTGGAAGGAAGTTTGTGGGCTCCTGGCCTTTGGTTCCTCCTTTCTTGCATTAAAAAAAAAAAAACTAGAGAGGGGCGCAACCATGTTTCTTTGGTCCCTTCTTGGCACAACATACATCGCAGGCCTGACACTGCTCTTCAACATCCTGAGACATGCCAATCCAGTAGAACCTCTGTCACAGCTGGCTTAGAGTTTTCTTCACTCCCAGGTGCCCACCAGTGATCTGGTTATGGGATTCATCCAAAATCTCGGACCTCATCTTCTGTGGAACCACCAGTTGCCAATACTTGCTGAGGTCATCAGGTGTCTCCCACTGACGCTCCAGTAGTCTGTTGTTCAAACGAAGAAGGTCCCAGTGACTCCAGTAGCTTTTGGTCGCAGGACTTAGCCTGGATACTTCTTCCCAAGATGGTTGCACTGTACTCCGCTGCAGCCACTCTAGCATTGATTGTAAATCTGCATCCTCCATCTGCATTCTCTTCAGGTCTTCATCTGACACTGGCCCTGTCACTACAATACAGCAGCATTTCTTCCTATGATTCCCATTCCTACTACACTCCTTGCCTTGATTTAGGAGATGGCTGTACTGAGTTGAGAGGTATAGATATTAGACTTTGTAAATGGGTATTGAGTGTGAATGAACTGTGTAGTGTTGAGTCATCTGCGTGTGAGTGGATGGGATTGTGGGTGACAGATAAGAAATCATTAATATGAACCAGGAATAGGGTTGGCGCCAGAACTGACCCCTGCGGCACGCCGGCGTTAACTGAGTGGAAATTGGAATATACATCATCTGCTTTTACTCTTATTTTCCTGTCACTAAGATATGAAGAAATCAAAGGAACAAAAGACGTTAGTCCATAGCATGAGAGTTTGGACAGCAGGGAACGGTGCCATACTATGTCGAAAGCTTTAGAGATATCAAGAGCTACTGCATGAGTTTCTCCATGTAGATAGCCCGACGCCCTAATCCCGCAAAGGGTGGCCGCAGACAAAACGCCTCCAAGTCGCTCTGTCACCCACCATTTGACTACCCTCCCCCCAACTCACCCACCCCTCCCTCATATACCTCTCAACTCCATCCCTCCACCTCATCCTCGGTCTACCCCTCCCTCTCCCTCCCTCCACCTCACCTACATACATCCTCTTAGTCAGTCTTTCTTTCTCCATTCTCTTCACATGTCCAAACCACCTAAGTGTATTTCTCCTAATCTTCTCAACCACATCCACATCCACCCCACAACGTTCCTTCACTTCTTCATTCGTCAACCTATCCCTCCACGTCACTCCACATGCTTCTCTCAAGTAACTCATTTCCACTGCTCTCACTCTTGACTTGTTCCCCTCTTGCAAGGTCCACGCCTCGCTTCCATACGTCAGGGTAGGGATCACAATACTATCATGCAGTGACTTCTTAACTTCCATACTCACCTCCCTATTTCTCATCACTGCTTTCAGTGTACCAACAACCTTCCTTCCCTGCTGTACCCTTTCACGCACTTCATCCCCCAAAGTTCCATCCTTACTCATCACACTACCCAAGTACTTGAATGCACTCACATTCTCCATATCCTCACCATCCAACCTCACTGCACACTCCGTGACTTCATTCCTTTCAAACACCATAACTTCACTTTTGTTTACATTAACTTTCAGATTCCTCCTCCTACACACTGTCCCAAATTCATTCACCAAACCTTGCAACTCCCATTCATCTTCACTCAACAATACTGTATCATAAGCAAACAGCAACACCGGAATCTTCCAAATCTCACCCTCATTTATTCGAGCCACCCCCACATCCACTGCCCTACCTTGCATCTCCTTTACAACCCCATCCATGTATATACTAAACAGCCATGGAGACATCACACAACCCTGTTTCAGTCCCACATTGAGATCAAAGAACTCACTCAGCTCACCATCCACTCGCACCGTAGCCCTAGCTCCCTCGTACATACTCTTCACAGCACTCAACAATTTCCCCTCCACTCCATATATTCTTAATACCTTCCACATACCTTGCCTATCTATTCTGTCATAAACTTTCTCCAAGTCCATGAAGGCAGCATACACTTTCCTTCCCTTCTCTAGATACTTCCCCACTAAACATCTTAGAACAAATATCTGATCTACACACCCTTTTCCCTTCCTAAATCCCCCTTGTTCTTCTCCAACTAGCTCCTCTGTCATATGCCTAACCCTATCAATGAGTATTCTACCATATATTTTACCAGTCACACTAAGAAGGCAAATACCCCTATGGTTACCACATACTTCTCTCTCCCCTTTTCCTTTGTACAGAGGAACAATTATACCTGATTTCCAGTCCTCTGGAACCCTTCCCTCTTCCCAAGCCAATCTACACAACTTCCATATCCACTCCACAACAATCTCACCCCCATACCTAAGCATTTCACCACACACTCCATCAATTCCTGGGGCCTTTCCCAACTTAATCTTCTTCATCGCTTCCACTACTTCCGCCCTACTGATCTCTTCCTCCCTCCTCTCATCTCTTCTTCTCCCAGCCATTCCCCAACCACTTATACTCACACTGCTCTCACTCTCTACATTCAACAAATCCTCAAAGTGCTCCTTCCATCTCCTCAATTTCTCTCTCTTCTCCACCAACAATCTATTATTCCTATCTTTCACTCCCCTACTATTTCCCCTTTCACACTTCCTCACTTTCTTTACCTCCTTCCAAAACAATTTCTTACTCTCCTTCCATTTCACACTCAGATTCCTCCCAAACTCTTCATCCACTTTCTTCTTACTCTCCTTCACCAGTCTCTTAACCTCCTTTCTTCTGCTCACATATACCTCTGTCTTCTCTCTCTCATCTTCTCCCCTACCTCTACTCGCTAACCATTCACTATATGCCTTCTTCTTTTGCTCCACAGCTCGTTTCACCTCATCATTCCACCATGCTGTCCCTTGCACACCCTTGCATCTCCTCCTCACTCCACAAACCGCCTCACACGCTGCGCCTATCTCTTCCGTGAATATCTTACATACGTCTTCCACCCCTTCCATCTGCTCTAGCTCATACCTTCCCAATCTTTCTGCCACTATGCTCTTATACTCTGTCCTTTTCTCACTATCTTGCAATTTCTCCACTCTTCTTACAGGAGCTGCTTCCTCCTGTCTTCCCCTTCGTCTCCTCAACCACTTTCTTTGCAGCTCTACCTTGCTTGTAATAAAAACAATTCAGTAACAGCTTAAAGCATATTTGCCATTGTAGTAACTGTGAAATAAATTCAGTCTACTGATTTTCTGGATGAAAATTGGGAGTAAGAGAAAAGTCATTAAATAATACTTGTCATTGCTTATTAACTGAGGCAGAGTTCTTGAAATATATTGCTGGGATGTGTACTACAAAAACATCTCTCTCTCTCTCTCTCTCGCTCTCTCTCTCTCTCTCTCTCTCTCTCTCTCTCTGAAAACCTACGTGTTTGAGAAAGTTAGGTCCATCGGAGAACAAAAGTCCATAGAGAAAATTAATGGAAAGGAGGTAATAACAGTACACTGGACTGGAAAATAGATTAATGGTGGAAAGTTGGTTCATGGGGGTAAAATAGGTCCATGGGGGAAATTAGGTTTATGAGGTATAGTAAGTCCGGGAGGGAAAATATGTCCATGAAGGAAAGTTGATCCAGAGGGGACAGTAGATCCAAAGAGGACCTATGGAGCGGGGAGGGGAGGGGGCTCCCGGAAACGGAGACGTGTTAATAATACACTAATATATGGAAGCCGTTATCATTTGTTATTTGCTTTACCGTGCATTGTTAACCGAAATACATGGAGATTTCTTAAGTTACCTTACTACTGTATTTTTGCTCTCAATGTGAAAACTTTAGTTTTAAAAATGGTGGAGTAATATGTTCTTTGTGCTAGTAAATTTTAAATTTTGAGTCAGGTTGTGTTTGGGTACGCTAGTTGCGCAGGTGTTACGAGAGTAATAACCATGCAATCAGTAAATTAGCTCTTACGTATGAAGGCTGATTGCTTTAATTGCACACCATTAACGCATGAAATTAATTTATTTTCTAAACTAGTGCCAAGCGCTGCTGATTTACTCAGATGTACATATAGTCCTTCATTTTGACCGTGTGTGTGTGTGTGTGTGTGTGTGTGTGTGTGTGTGTGTGTGTGTAGATAGATAGATACAGTAGATAGACAGATACATCGATAGATAGATTGATAGATACAGATATATATAGATAGATAGACAGATAGATATTATTTGATAGGGAAAAATCATGAATATGAGTTTACTTACCACCGCCAGTGTTTTTGGACTGATGTATATGAACATAAGTGTTGGACCTCTCACACTATATGGTATTACTGTGTCAGTAGACTTGTAATTTTGTTTGTGTAATCTTTTATAGTGTTTATGTTCGTCAGTAATATAGCACACTCATGCTCGAGTTGTAGGCCTATACATGTCTTTACTTTCTTTCCCTGCAGCATTTCTTTCTTCTACTGTATCTACTTCCCCAGTCCCTTTCACTTGGTCCAATCTTTCTTATCTCGACCCATCCTCTCTCAGTTGGTCCATCCTTCATTATACTGTTTCCATCCCTCTTGTGTATCTTTCATACTGACTAACAAAAACTTATCCATAAATTCTTGTAAAAAGAAAAAAGTGTGCTTGTGATAATTTTTTATCTCCTTTAATTTCGTTTCAGTGACTGAATAAGTCAAAAACGATACGAGTACAAGGATGGTGGCATAACATATTATTCTCCACCAATTTTACCCTGTCTCTCGTCTCCTCGTAAAAAAAATAAAGTGGTCGAGGAAGGTAATATATATATATATATATATATATATATATATATATATATATATATATATATGCAGCCTCTGTGGTACAATGGTAAAGTGTGCGTTTTCGTACACTGAAGAACGAGGGTTCGCGCCCCGCCAGGGTAATAAACTTTGGGAGCGTTCTTCTGGCCACGTACTGCGTGGCGGACATCAGGGGTGCTGTGGTTGAACCAGTGTCGCATACCATAATGTATGCTTGCACCCAGTCGGCTTGCGTGGGCCGATTACACTTGGTTCACAGACTACACACACATCCAAAGCCACTACAACACTACAATTAAACTTAGAAGCACTTCTCACCCTACATACAATCTCTACCAGACAGCCTAAGCCACTTGGTTAGAGATACATTGGCTGTATCGGAGTGTGGTAGCAGCTCCATAAGTAGGAGTGGCACAGGTTCAAAATGGCGTCCTGTACATAGGGTATAGGAGCATCTGCTCGAAATCGGTCGCAAACCCCAATTTTAAGCTTTAGAACTAAAAGTCCTTCGCTGTTTAAGAGCAAACCTACTCGCAGAGTCTTGTTAACCTTCGTAGGAGTCGCAAAATCGATCCGCAAAAACACCGATTTTGTTCTTTCTTTCTTCATCAGTCACAGCTCCAAAACAAAAAGGAGTACGTGAGCGTAATATACACCAAAACGCTGCTTGTTAAATGTAGATGTTTCATGTTTAAAAAGGCATTTAGACTACGGTTCGCGAGTTACGGCCTGAAACCCGCATCACGGTCACTCGTAAGTACGTCATTTTGCGCAATACTGTTTAGCTACGCTCGCCCACAGTTAAAGAACGTACCGAAGCACTTCTTTTAACGGAAAGGCACTCTCGCTTTAGTCTTTCAGTAGGCTATGCATTTGACAGTCCAAATCAAACACTTGCTTTATGCATAATTATACTTCCACAAAAAGATCATGAACTAAAAACAAAAAAAAATCTAAAAAGATTGTTAAGAAGCAGGAATGGCAAAAGTGCACAGCTAAGGGATGACAAAAAGCACAGAAACAAGAGAACATTCAGGATGGGAGGAGATTTGGAGATATATGCCCAGCTCAAGTGTGGAATGTAGTAATGAAATGTAGGACTCCAAATCTCGTTCCATCCTGAATGCTCTCTTTTTTCTGAGCTTTTTTGATCTCTTATCTGTGCAATTATGCAAGTCCTACTTCTTAACAATCATTTAAGAAAATTTTTTTCTAGTATATATATATATATATATATATATATATATGTGTGTGTGTGTGTGTGTGTGTGTGTGTGTGTGCGCGCGTGTGTGTGTGTGTGTGTAGTAATGAGTATAGGACCCAAAATCTCGTTCCACCCTGAATGCTCTTTTTTTTTCTGTGCTTTTTTCATCTCTTATCTGTGCACTTACGCAATTCCTACTCCTTAACAATGATTTTAGATTTTTTTTTTCTAGTATACGTATAGATAGAAAGATAGATAGATAGATAGATATATTATGGTTGGTGGGGGCACTCACCATCCACTCACTCGATCTGGTGCTGCTCTCGGATGTCTGCCCTTTCTTCATCTCCCTCCATTCCTTCCTTCCTCTTCTGTCTTTCTTTACTTCATTCTTTCCTCTTCCTTCTGCCAACGGGTGACTTTACACTCCCTCTTTTGTCTTTCTTTCATTCTTTCCTCTTCCTTCTGCCTGTGCGTGACTGTACACCGAGTGACAAGCCAAATGGTTTCCTGTACACCAGGAAACCATTTATTATGCTGGGTGGTAACCATATAACCAAATTATGGCGCCTGGTGGTTTAGTGGATGATTACGGCGCTCCAAGCGAATTGACCCGATGAAGGTTTATATCCAAGGAATGGTTAGGGTTATTGCTCACGTAATGCCACTTAGGGATGAGTGAGACTGGTCACTCTCATCTTTAGTGTCAGGACCAACTTGCCTAGCCCCGGGTTCCTACGCTTCTCATAGGGCAACGTAGGATTGGGTGATGGATGGATGGATGGATGGATATATATATATATATATATATATATATATATATATATATACACACACACACAGTTATATTGAATTACAGCGGCATTTATTCATTTCACAAGATCTGAGAACCCAAAATATCCGCTACTTTAATACAGTGAGAGTTAGAGGAGAAAACAAAGAAAGGCACAAAAGCACCAAAAGAATATATAAAGGCTGATTTAAAACAAATGTCAACAAACAGAAGACACCATCAGCTGCAGTAATGTTTTACTCCTGCACAGCGTTGGCAGCATCATTCCCTATATAAGCCAATCAAAGAGAACTCAGGCCTTACCCTCTTGACTACACCACTTCCTAATTCAATCCTCTCCTTTCTTCTTCTCTCCTCAGAGTTCCAGCCAATTTTTTACCCATTTACTCTCTCTCTCTCTCTCTCTCTCTCTCTCTCTCTCTCTCCCCGTTTCTTACCTCCGTTCATACAACGTCCCATCCACACACTCGCAGTCCCTCACATTTAATGTCGTTACACTGACATATGAGTCACTTAATTAACTGAAGCAGGTGTACCCGACGGAGAGTAATGTTAGGAACGATGGGGAGCGCTGCAGAGGAGAGATGGGAGCTGTTGAGAAAGAGAGAGTGAGAAAGGAAGAACTCTGAAGATACAGAGGCGACAATATCGAGAGGTAGGAAATCAGAGACAGACAGTGCAAAGAAGGAGAAGAAACAGTTACAGAGACAAGAAAGGAAAATGTAGCGAAAAATGTAGTGAGTGCGGGGAAGATGTGAAAAGAGTGAGAGAGAGAAGAGAGGAAAAACACGCTGAGTGGAAGAGGAAGTGATAAAGATATTGAGAGGGACGGAAAGAGAAGGAAGTGATGAGAAGAAGTCAACTACTATATTACAGCTTACGAATATAGTCCCGTATGTAACGTCATTAAGCGCCCACCTCATCATTATCATCATTCTCCGAACCTCGTGTCCCGCTGTTATAAATGGGGTGGGTGGTCAGGAAACTAGAAACTGGAAATAAGAAAACACTGGGACGCTTAGTGATTAGGCGTCATCAAAATTACTGAACAGTAAGTAAAACTTTGTTAACGAAACAAAAACGTTAGGAGGCCGAATGCCAATCGCCTGCCAAAATATGGTGTTGGCTAGGGTACAAGCAACTTACAAGCCAAATTTGAAGAAAATTTTCAAAACTCTGAGGAATTCAGTCACTGCATTTCTCAAAAAGCCAAATCTATAAGAAAAATATATAGTGGCTAGCATTAGGTCGTTTTTTAATAAATCCTCACCAAAAGTAACAGGCCTCTGCACATCCACATAATTGTCATTACCTGAAGGTTTGGTGAAGTTTCGTCCACAAATTTCGAGATATTTTTTGGCAAACAGATACTGTGAACACCAAACTACATGCACTTTACACACTACACTTCCAGTTCAAAATTTTACCAAAAATGGCATCCAATCCCCAAGCCTCGGAGTTCCCAGGGGGGGAGGGAGACCATCAAAGCCCCACCATCCGCCCCCCTCCTGGTGATGACCAAGCGAGATGCCTGGAACCACTGTCTAGCTCACTTCATTTCTGCAACGTTTGCAGTCTTTTCTCTAACTTTCTCTCTGGTGAACTCCACCTCTCCCCCTCTAAACCTCACCTTTTCATTGTCACTGACAGTCAACTGTCTGAGACGATTGATAGCAAACCCGTCTCCGTATCCTCCTTTTTCTATACTCATTTCAAAGTCAAAGGTAGCTGTTGTGTATTTGCATGCAGCAAGATATCTTAATCTTATGTTCCTGAACTTGAATCTTCTGAATTCTCTACTCTCTGTATAATATATCTGTGCTGTTTACTTATCCCATAATTCTACTAACGTTGAAAAATTCTTCAATTGTCTTACTTCTAAGATGGAACACATCCTATCATTTTCTCCTTTCTCTGAAAGCACCATTCTAGGAGATTTCAATGTTCACCACCACCTTTGGTTCTCCTCTCCTTTCACTGATCCACTTGGTGAACAAACCTACATCTTTTGTATCCTTAATGACCTAGAACAGCTTGTACAGCACCCTACTTGTTTCCCTGACCCCCTTGGAGAGATTTTCAACATACTTGCCTTCTTCCATACAGCTAATCCTTCAGCTTACGCTGTTAATCGTTTCTCTCTGTTGGCTCGTCTGATCACAATCATATCACCTTAACCTGTCCTATCACGCCAGTATGGTCTGTGGAACCTCTCAAGAATTTGATCACCTTTTTTTCTAATGATTTCCACAATAAGGGGAAGACTTACAAAAGGTACATCAGCCAACCTACCATTAAATCTCATCTCTATTATGTTTCTGCCAGGAATCGTTCTAAGTCTGTTCTTCGCTCTTCTAAAAATAATTTCTTTGGTACTAAATGCTCTGAACTCTCCAACTCAGATTTCTCCCGCTCCTTCTGGCACCGTGCCAAAAAACCCTTCTAACAACTTTACCTCATCACCCTTCCCTCCTCTTTTCCATTTTGATGCCTCTGTAGCTATTTCTTCTATTGATAAAGCAGAACTCTTCACTCAGACTTTCTCCTCCAATTCCAGCTTAGACGATTCCAGCACTGTTCCTCAATCACTTCCCCTTATGACTTTCTCATGGAGGACATTAAAATTTCTTCAATTAATGCATTTTCTGCCATCACTTGCTTCAATACTAACAAGGCATATGGGCCTGGCGGGGTCCGTCCTGTTGTCCTCAAGAACTGTGCTTCTGTGCTGAATCTCTGCCTGGGTAAACTCTATCATCTTTGTCAACCAACTTGCACCTTTCCTTCTATCTGGAAGTTTTCTCTCATTCAGCCTGTCGCAAAGAAGGGTGACCATTCCCATTCCTCTAACTATCGCCCAGTGGGAACATTGACACACTCACGTGTTACCAGTGCTCGCCAGGTAATTTAATAAAGAACTCAGTCCACTTGACTTGGTTTGCACTGTTTTATATTTTCTAAAAATTCCTTACATGAAATTTAGTGATGACGAGCACGTAAATTATTCAAATACTATAATCATTGGTTATTATACAAGCTTTATATATATATGATTTACTACGTGAAGTACTTCAGAAAAGCTACGGCCTTTACAAGGAAATGAAATGTATAAGAATACCACTTTAAGCTATTCCTGTAATTCCTGCACTACAGTATTTTAGCATGTTGCACTACCTACATACAGACTGAATGGATAAAGACAGTGAAATATTAACATAGAGTAAGTGTCTCAGCGTCTCCCATACGGTAAGACGCGAGGACAGAGTTGTATATAGGCTATATGTAATGGTTCCCGGGCAATAATATTCTCTCACTGGGATAGGGATTACCCCCTCCCCTTCTCTCTCTCTCTCTCTCTCTCTCTCTCTCTCTCTCTCTCACTGATATGCTAAATTTTTCCTCTCCAACCCTTCCTTGCCCATCATTCCACCTCACCCACCCATCCACACTGCTCACACCACCTCACTCACCCTCCTCATTTCACACACCACGCACACACTGTTCCTCATCCCTCACATCACCTCACTCACCTTTCCTCATTCCTCACACCTTATCACTTACCTTTCCTTACTCCTCACACCACCACATTCATCTTTCCTCACCCGTCACACCACTTCACTCACCTTTCCTCACCCCTCACACCACCTCACTCACCCTTCCTCACTGTCACACTACCCCCATCCACCGACTATAGCAATGCCTTTACCTTATACAATTGTACTAGTAGGGGTACCCGGAGTTGCCTGGCCAAAAAAGCGAACACTCTGATCTAGTTTAATCTTTCTTTCTACTCCAGAAAGACCAGGGATTATAAGAGATTCAGGAACTTTCTATTTCAGCTTTCGCAGACTAACGCACAGTACTTGTCCGCATTTGTTTACCAGTGACCTCAAATGACCTCCGACCGGTGACCTCAAATGGCCTCGGAGGTCAATCTCACATAGCCTATGTCCGAACTGGAGGTCATGTGAGTCTCCTTGCCAAAAATAGGCCTGCTGGGTCCAGCCGTTCGAGCGTGCATTACCGGTGACCTCAAATGACCCAGATCTGAAATTTGACCCCCTTATAACCATCCTTGGGTCACCCTGATCCAGAATATATATATGGGTCTGAGGTCTCTGGCCCTGGTTTGGGAGTAATTGAAGGACAAACAAACAAACAAACATACAAACGAATAACACGGCTCTTTTATATACAGTAGAACCTCGGTCCTCGAACACAATCCGTTCTGGAAGGCTGTTCCAGGACCGAATTGGTCGAGGACCGAACTAATTTTCCCCATAAGAAATAATGTAAATCATTTTAATCCGTTCCAAGACCCCAGATGCTTACCTATTTAAGTTTCAGCACTGGTACCAGTGCTTTCCTTTAAGAGGTGACTGTATATTTCCCTTGCCTTTTCACAAATTATATACTCACTAACACTGTCTCCTGCTAACTGTTTCTCATTGATGAAGATAAGCAATAATTTTTCCACTTCTTCAATTATTTTCTGCACTACTTTCCTCTTTTCACTGCCAGTAGCCGTACTGGATGAACTTGCTTTCTTTGGAGCCATTATTAGGGGCTAATACTGCACTGAATCAAGAAAAATGTGAAGCACAGCAGGACGACCACGTTGACGAACAACAAAGGTGGACGCGTGACTGTCGGTCGGCCAGCTTCCCTTCGTTTGGCTACGTTCAGGTTGGTCGAGGTCCGATACTTTGGTCGACCTCTGGAGCAAAAATTTCTTGAATTTTTTGGTCGAGGTCCGATTTGTTCGACATGTGAGACGTTTGAGGACCGAGGTTCCACTGTATTTATAGATTAAGTCGCTTTGCTTACAGGAGGGTATTGAGTTCGTAGACAATTGTGATCACTTGTATAAGCAGGGGGCTCTGTTCACACATGACGGTCTACTTTTAAATGCAGCTGGCTCTGCTCGTCTTGGTCTTTTATTGGATGATGCAGTGCATTTTTTTCTGGCAAAAAAGCACTCATCATACAATGCCAATAGGCAAGTCGATGTAGACTTCATGCATCATAAACACACTAACGGAGGCACGGATATTAAGGTTCTTCTTGTGAACGCGTGTAGTTTGCTAAGTAAATATTCTGATTTGGAGGCTTATCTTCTTGCTGAAAATTACGATGGCTCAACACGGAACAACGAGATTTTTTTTTTTTACCGGAGTACAAAATACCAGGTTACCATATTTTCAGTAGTGAGAGAGCTAATAGAGTATACTGTTATATATTAAAGTAAGACTTCATCCAGTTGTAATTCCTAAGCTCTCCACTTACTGTGTTGACAGTAGTCATCTCCAGCTTAGATATACATCCCGTAGCAAAACATTACTTGCATTAATTTATCGTCCGCCAGCACAGTCCAATAACTCAGTTAGGGAAATTTACAACCAAGCTGCTGAAATATGCAGTACCGATAATACTGCAATCTTTGGTTATTCTTATTTACACACAGGGTTGGACCTGTACAGTAACTTGCAAGAAAGTTCACTGCATCAGTTCGTTGACTACCCAACATGAGACGTTAGCATTATCGGTCTGGTTTTGGTCGAGTCGGAAAGCTTGGTAAATAATGTTATGGTAGGGGAAGCGTTTGGTACTAGCGACCATCGCATGGTCACATTCAACATCATTTTCAGTAACGACAATGTCAGAGCTAGTTACAAGAAAGGCCTGACTCCAAGAGAGTGGATTATCAAAAAATAATTGGTTCTAGTGACTGGAATTTCATTGTTCAAACAGTAGATATTAATGAGGCATGGAAATTATTCACAGATATCCTCAGTAAAGCAGTAACATTATGTATTGCAATGAGAAACCACGACCTGCTAAAAATAATAAACCCAATTGGTGGAATGTGGAAATTAAGCGTTGCCTTTAGGCTAAACCACTTGCACACAAAAATTACAGTGTCACAACGTATCAAAGTAATAAAAATAAATATGATACTCCTCATTGACATGCAAAATAATAATAATAGTAATAATGATAATAATAATAATAATAATAATAATAATAATAATAATAATAATAATAAAGCAAAGTAAGGAAAACTTTGAAACTCACATTGCATATATAGGTAAATCCATTTCTAAAGAATTTTTCAGCTATATCAGAAACAAGAAGGTAATATCACCAATAGTTGGCACTAGGCATAAATAATGGCGAGTATACAGAAGATGAAACGGAGATGGCCAAAAATCTCAAAACTTTCTTTGCATCCGTATTTACAATTGAAAATACAGATTCCATTCCCACAGCTTTTCCTGTTACCTAAGAAAAGGACAACATAATTAGCGATATTATTGTTATTAAGAATGATGTACGACTTGCCGTTGGTAAGCTTAAAATGAATGGAACACCAGGGCCAGATAAAATATCCCCCTCGTATTCTAAAAGAAGCGATGAATGAAATAACTAAGCCATTACCTGAGCTATTCAGTAACTCACTAAGAAACAGTAAGATGCCTCATGAATGGAAACTAGGAAATGTAACCCCGATATTCCAAGCAACAAATCGCAACCAGAAAATTATCGACCAATATGTTTAACTTCATGGGTGTGCATAACTTCAGTGATGTGCAAATTGTTGGGAACTATTCTCAGAGATAAGTTTGTTAAGCACTCAGAACTAAAGAATCTCATCAAAGATTTACAACAAGGTTCTCGAAATAATCTCCCTTGCCTTACGAATCTCTTGGACATCTGTGATATATTCGATATATATGATGAAACCAGATCTGCTGACATTGTATATCTCGATTTTCAAAAATTATTTGCTAAAGTTCCTTATAGAAGAATACTTCAGAAATTAAATGCGCATGGGTTCAGAGACAGTGTGCTCGGGTGGATCGACAACGGCTTACAGAACGTGAACAGAGGGTCATAATAAATGGTAAAGAATCAGACAGGAAAGATGTTACTAATGGTGTACCACAGGGCTCATATTGCGTCCTATTCTGTTTTAATGTACTTAAATGGTATAGAAGAGGGTTTAATTTGCAAAATAACTAAATTTGCTGATGATACTGAAACTGTTAACAGAGCAGACACATTTTTACAGAAGCAGGCAATACAGATTGACCTCGATCGACTGTTTAACTGGGCCCAAACCTGGTAGATGGACTTCAGTATCAGTAAATGGAAAGTGCTAAACATTAGAAATAGAAATGGAAAAGCCAGTTACACCATGAACAATAATCAGCTAGATAATGTCAGTCATGTAGAAAACTTACGAACTGAAATAACAAATGATCTTAAAATACCAAGCAGACAGTGTACGGAGGTTGTTAATAAAGCCAACAAATTAATCGAATTCATTGATAGGGCGTTTGAATATAAATCAGATAATATCATCTTCACTTTATATAATTCTCTAGTTTGCCCACACTTGGAGTATTGTGTCCAGTTCTGATCACCTACTTACAGACATAGGTAATGTTATGCTGTTGCAATCCTCCATCTAACCAAGCTCACACCTGCCGCCTCCCTGCACACATAACCAAACTCATAACGGCGTTACCCTCCCCTTCCCCCTCTGTATAACACAGAGACATTAAAACTTAAAAGTTTCATCAGTTTATCCATGGCAATAATGAACTTATGAGCAGATTTGATGAAATTACGACTCGTGCTTTTATCACTTCGGCAGCCATTTTTTTATGATTACATAATAACTACAGTCATGGACCTTCATACATAATTAGACATTCTTAGATTCATTAAAATCATGTGAAATTTTTCCCTCCTAGGTGAAATAGTTGCAAAGTTTTAACAGAAAAATGCATTAATATAATCAGTTTCATGCATTTTTGCTATTTCATAACATTATAACCTAATGGCAATCTTACTACCGAAAGGCACCAGGAGGCATATTGACACATGTTTCTGGAGAGTTTGAAGCCTGTACCTGTATTAGTTTCTGAGTCCTAGCCCGGAAACGAAAAATTATTTTTTTTTACTTTTTTCATTTTCAAAAAAAAAAAGAAAAAAAAAAAAAAAGTTAAGAACACAGCATTCTACCTATCAAAATGCACCAGTTCACTATAACACACATAACTACGCGAAATATTATGACTCTTTTGTGAATCCTTTCTGAGTTCTGGCCTGGAAATGAAATCACTTCGCCCGGCCGGCTGCCCTGCCGCCCAACTCTGTGGACGGACACCTCTTGACCCTAGCCATAATAACACCTTCTTCTGACTTTGTCAGGTGGAGGATTAAAAAAAAAAAAGATATAGAGAAACTTGAAAGAGTACAATGAAAGGTGACCAAAATGATATCTAGACTGAGAAACAAACCATACGAGGAGCGCTTGGAAGCCCTCACTCTCTTAACACTAACGTAACACATATTACGAGGAGATTCAAGTATTTAAAATATTAAAAGGACTCGATAACATAGCTACCGATAAATACTTCACAGTTGATCACTCTAATTATACTCTAGGCAATGGGCATAAAATAATTATCAAACAATTCCAGTCGCATCAAGCTAAGCATTTCGTCTTTAACAGACGTGTAAGTATATGGAATTAATTGCCCTCCATTGTAGTAAACTGTGAAAGAGTAGTAACCTTTAAAAGTCGCTTGGATAAGTATCTGTCTTTTAGCCCCCAGTTTAATATGTTTACTCCTTAATGAAACACATCTGTATATATAACCTTTTTTTTTTTTTTTTTCCAGAGCTGGCATTATGTAACCACCAGAACAACAATAATGAATGTTTTTTATTTCCTTTTCAAGGTGATTATTTAAAGTAAAATTTCCTTTCCCTCTTTCCTGGGATATTTCCATGTAGTTTTTCTATGCTGCATGGTGATCCTTCTCACTATTTCCTGCCGGCTTCGGCAGAAGGGTTTGGTGGATGGAGGGGGAGCCCTGCTTTTATATCCTTGTCCTTAACTGGTAAAATAACTTTGTTACTTAATACCTTCCCTATACCAAATAGACACGAAAGGACTAACAGGTCTGTTACTGTCTGCTTTCCTTTGTACTCCTTTGTACTCCTCGCCCCACCCCCACCCACCCTTCCTTACTTCTACCACCTCTACCACTCTTCCTCACTCCTCATACCACATCACCCACCCTCCCTCACTTCTCATACCACCACACCCAACCTTCCTCACCCCTCACACCACCATACCCACCCTGCCCCACCTCATTCACCTTTCCTCACCCCTCACACACCAGAACTACTATACCAGAGAAAGGGAGAAAGAACGACAAGAAGGAGGTCACACTAACTCGGATGAAATTCAGTAAAACCAAGCAATCCCATCAGGACACCGGCGCTGCTCCTTCGTGTCACTCTCTGACTTGAAAGAATTCGTCTGTTTTTTCTCCATCGCCCATGTCTTTGTGTGTGTGTGTGTGTGTAAGAGAGAGAGAGAGAGAGAGAGAGAGAGAGAGAGAGAACGTGACGGATATAATAACCAAAGCGCAATTCCTCCTGATGAAAGTGTTTGCGGTGGAGATGAAAGAGAATGTTAAAGGAGACAGTGTTTGTGGATGTGAAAAAAACGTTAATTGCTTAATCTCTTGTCCATGTGTGTGTGTGTGTGTGTGTGTGTGTGTGTGTGTGTGTGTGATTAAGTGATATATAATAACTGTCAAAGCGCAGTTACCCCTGATGAAAGTGTTTGAAGAAGAGATGAAAGAGAATGCTAAAGGAGGAAGTGTTTGGGGACGTGAGGCGAAGGTTAATTGCTAAATCTCTTCAGTGAACTTTAGCACGATACACTGAAGATATTTTAAACGATAAATAAAAGCTCAAAAACATGCATATTTCTTACAGTTATGAATAAAAAGGCAAATACGGATGCTGTCTTTGGTACTGAGGCTTGTGCTGAAGGATGAATGAGTGCAATAGTGATGGAAACTACAACTATTGTCTAATTCTCGTTAGCACGTTGATCAGAACGAGGTATCTTGTATTTTGTTTTTTTCTACCGTCAATTAATATTATTCTGCTTCGAAGATATCCTTCGTAGCGAAAGTGCACTGAAGCATTGTCTGGTGATTCCTTTAGTACGGTGACATAATATTTATTTTTTGTCTTAATACGGTCAAATGATATTATTCTCCTTCAGAAAGTTAGAGATTTGGTAAAGAAGTTAAGTTCATGCCCTAGAAAGCGTCAAGATTCGAGTGTAAATAGACCATAACAATAATGTGGTACCATGCAAGTAATGTTCGCACAGCCTGATATATATATATATATATATATATATATATATATATATATATATATATATATATATATTCTGAGAGAGAGAGAGAGAGAGAGAGAGAGAGAGAGAGAGAGAGAGAGAGTACGTTACGTACTTTGACCAGCATTGACTATACAAAATATTGCCCCCCCCCCCCATGCTGGAATGCTTCTGGTGCTACTGCAAAACATGTGCAGTATTATGTAATTCGTTTAATAATTGTTTAGTATGTATAGTATATGCCAGTACAGCTAAAAAAGTGACATAATTATGTCATCATCCTTGAATCACCATCCTTTAAAAAATTGTGTTATTGGTGATGGAAAAAGAAATAAGATTATTAGCAATAAAGTGAAGTGCGCTCTCATTATCAGGTAGTTGACGAAGTGGCTGGATATGGCAATTAGTATGAATCTATGAATCATGTAAATATTAAAAGGGTTTTATGCCGTACATTATCACAACCATCACCAGCTAGAGAAAGCAGCTGAGATAGTTAACTGTACCTGCAAGAGGTGTAAGATATGATCCCATGTTGTCTCAGTGACTGTGAACTAGATCCTTACAAACTTGTTCAGAGTCTTTCGCTTGTGAAAGTCTGTAAGAAGCATAGACAGAGAAAAGTGATGGTTGTGAAGCCTTTTAATCCGGCGATGTCGTTTACTGGACTGTTATCGATAGCTACAGATTTTTTTTTTTTTTTTTCAGTTTTGAGGTCTTTTTATAATGAGATGGTCACGAAAAGGTGTACCTAATGTAACTCTCTGATTCAATTTCCTTTAAAGAGACTTAGATCATCTGGTGGCAGTAAAAATAAAATATGAAATATGTTACAATATTAAACGAGTTAAGTAAGTGAAGTACCATATTATGATCGGGTGTTTGGAGAAATGCTTGGATTGGTGCAATATTACAAAGTACCTTAGTTGACGAATGAAGAAGTGAAGGAACGTTGTGGGGTAGATGTGGATGTGGTTGAAAAGATTAGGAGAAATACACTGAGGTGGTTTGGACATGTGGAGAGAATGGAGAATGAAAGACTGACTAAGAGGGTGTATGTAGGTGAGGTGGAGGGAGGGAGAGGGAGAGGTAGACCGAGGATGAGGTGGAGGGATGGAGTTGAGAGGTATATGAGGGAGGGGGGGGTGAGTTGGGGGGAGGGGAGTCAAATGGTGGGTGACAGAGTGACTTGGAGGCGTTTTGTCTGCGGCCACCCTTTGCGGGATTAGGGCGTCGGGCTATAGATAGACCTTAGTATGACAGTATTGCGATCCTAACTTTAACGTATGGAAGCGATGCGTGAACTCATTTATAAAGACACAAGTCAGGAGTGAGTGAAGTGGAAATGAGTTATTTGACAGAAGCGTGTGGAGTTATGTGTCGAGGCAGTCAGGCCTATGAGGACGTGAAAGAGCTTTGAGTTACCTAAAGAGTGAGGCAAATGAGGACGTTAAAGAGCGTTCCGGAGTTCATGAGGATATCCTGGAATGCGTTACGAAATGCATACTACTTTGCTATGACTTGGCCATGTGGAGAAAGTGAAGAAGACAAGGTAGACCCATAGTGTTCGTGAGGTACAAGGGGGGAGGCGGGAGAATGAGGAGGAAATGGAGGGATAGCGAGATAGGTAAATGAGTAAGAGAGGTGTCAGGTGTAAAGAGGGTAGCCTGATGGTGGAAGACAGAATGACATGGAGGTAATTGGTTTGTGGGCACCCATTCTGGGGTTAAGGCGTCTGGTTATGAATAGAGGCCTTAAATCTGTGACATAAAAAAGAAAGAATCGTAAATGGAAAGTGAGAAGAAATGAGAAAGGAAAAAGTACTGATGCTATAGAGGCCATCAGGAACACAACTGAGCACAAAAATTACACGAGACCTGCATAAACGGCTGATACTTCTCACAGTAACATAAAGGTGTAAGACCAATAGGAATAGGAATATTCTGAATTACTTCGGTTATAATGTTCTTGCCACTAGATCATGCAATATTTCATATATAAAAATACGTAGGCCTAGAGTAAAACTGTTCTCTTCCCCTAACCAGTTCTACTGGAACATATTGTCAAATATAACAATAAGCATATGAAATGTGTCGCTTGCTTAACTATTTCAAAATATTGCACATATTTTTTTTATATACACAACCGACAGACGATACATTGAAAAGACCTCTTATAATGATAGGGTTGCCAGCAATATACTTACCCTTTCAGCACGAGGACTTATTTTTCAACCGACTTTACTACTGCTAGACGAAATATTCTGCATAGAGAAGACCTCTTGTACTGAAAGGTTCAACAGTTGTGGATGGACAACTGTACAACTCTCTTGGCAGACACCAGTTCTCCTCTGCCCACCCATCTATATCATTTGTTTCCAGCTCCTCCGGCGTTCTCTCTTTCCTCTACGTCACTCTTGTGTTACACCCCCACCATCCCATTTAACTGTGCTGTCACATTGAAGGTGCATCTCTCACTCACACACCTCTCCCTCTAACCCCTCCCTGTCACACATATTCTCTACCTCACCTCTCACTCTCAATCACTCACTCACTTTCTAACTTTCAAATGCTTACTCACTTTCTTACATCAACAGACTCTCTCACAGTCACTGTCTTTTACCCTGAGGCATATTAACTCTCTATCTATCGATTTATCTATCTTTCCCGATGATGCCTTACCCTTCTTGAAACTTCTCCACAGAGGATGGCAATGCCTTGTTCTGGCAGCCATTCTTCTTTCATTCACTTATCTCTCACCTATAAGTTGGTTAGCTTTCCTCTTCCATGTAGCCGGAGGCCTTCTTCTTGCAACATTATCAGTTGCTTTGTTAAACAGAAAAAAAAATTTCTTCGGTACTATTTTCCAACATCCTGTCCACATGCCCATACCACTTCAAAGATTTCCTCTTAATTTTGCTCCACAACACACACTGCACTCCCTTTACTCTATCTTCCCTAACTTACCTTTCAGAAATACCATTTCTTTCATTTATAAGTCTTACCCTAGCTACTGGTCGCAAGCTCACCACAACTGCTCGATTTTTCCCTATTTCTCCCCCACTTAGTGCCCAAGATTCACACTCGTCAGAAATCTGATTATTGTGATGAGTAATGGTAGTCAAGGTAACCTAACAGGCTGAGGAAGCAGCCTGATCTGCTACTGTAGAAATACGTACCAGTGTTGAATGGGTGAGAACCTGCCAACGATCATCCAAGTGCCAATGCATTTCTGACAACCATCTGGGTGCGTACATATGTGATGGTGTGCGGCCGGGAAGAGTGAGCTCGTACCCCGCACTCGGTATATCAAATCTGGAAGGTCTCAGACCGCATCATAATCACTTGAACTGCAGCTGATATCTCATATATATTCTTTCTGAAATTCATTTGTGCCAATGCTCCCTCATTCCCTTAAACTACAAGAATATTACACTCTTTTATCAAAATTATCCCCACGCCATCATATGACCAGTGAGCAGCCGTTACTACCCGACCACAATCTGAATATACGAAACTACTTGACTTAATTACACAGCTACATCACGGCCTCGTGACACCTAAATTCAATTTCCAGCAGAAGCGAAAAGTTTTAATGTTTCCCGGCAGCGAGGGTAATTATAGGCTGTTTTAGGGTGAGTGAAGCTAGGGTGTTATTGCAGAAAATATTTCTGAATCACTCCCGAATGTTCACTTTTTTCAACTATTTGCAAATTATTTTCTTTACAGTTATTATGGTTCTGAGCGTTGTAGAAGTTTGAAAAAAAAAAAATATGTAGAGAAACGCAGGACGGACACTAATTATAATAATTTTACGATTTGTTTTCCTCTTCTCTGACGTAGTATGAGACGAGTTTGATAAGATTCGTATCATCTGCGCCTTTTGTCTCAGAAATCTTATCCGTCCTGTGCTCTCAGTCTTATTGTGTTGTAAGAACTATCACACCAAAATGTGATGGAAATTCATCATCCCTGAACCATTAATCCAGAACTTCAGATTTAAAGTCTCTTACTCTGTGATGACACAGGACAGCACAGAGTAAGAGGAAAGATGACTCCAATACTCCAGTGAGCACTCAGGAATGAGCGCCAATTCACAGTCTGAAATGGCCACAGTGGCAATTCCCTTTTAGCTCTGGCGTCAGAGATAATCTGTAATGGAAGGCATTACTGTGACAGGCATCCATCCCCCACCGCACATTGACGAGCTGACAGGTACTATACGTATCATGGAATACCTGATAAACCGAGGGTCTACCCAAGGCCGTCTATTGAGAAAAAAATCTCCACTACTGTAGAGATTCGAATGCAGATTCTCTAGATTAGTCGAGAGATCTTAGCCAATGCACCAGCGCAGTTGGATCGCCGACATAAACTAACGTCATAAGTCTTTTGCTTCCATTGTCATCAGGTTACCAACCTTTTCATTTTGACGAACTCAGATTAAAATTAATATGACACACACACACACACACACACACGCACACAATCGATATCGATATAGATATATATAGATATATATGCATCACTGTATAACTACAGTATAGTCAAACCAGAATATGAAGAGCTCTGAGGTGGAGCGGGGGATTAAGTACAGCCCTGCCACATCTTTACCAAAACAAAACCACCCGTTATCCAATGTTTTCTATAATATTTTGAATGGGATAACTTCGACAAAAATATGCTACCATATTCTTGTTACGTTTAGTCTTTTTGGTTCCATTAAGGCTATTATCGGCTATTATAATATAAAAATACAAGCTATAAACAGTACATGGTGGGTGGTAGGTGAGTGGCCGTGCCTGACCGAAACACGCGGGTCACCGGAAACGTGGCAGGTTAGTCTAAACAACGTTGTCACATGTTGTATAGAGTCGTTGTTTATATTCTTATAAAGATAATAAATCGTTACTATGAAGTTTTTTTTACTATATTATATATAGAGTATTTCAAGGTACAGTAATATTAAATTGTTAATATCTTAACATTCAACAATGTAAAGTTGAAGGTTTTAATGTTTGGCATATGCGCTTTTCTTACCTGCCACACCCCAGAGTTCATCATATTCTGGTCTAACTATAGTTGTGTGATGTAGAAATGCGCTGTAAAATCGTTAGGAAATTTATTGTACCAAACGCATGAGTTGTTACAAGCTCAGCACATCCTAACCGGCTGTGACCTATTTGCCTTTTCTCGGTCAGTAGCAGTCCAGGTTTCACTCCTCAGACCTTTACTGCTCGGTTCAGTAAGTCAAGTAGCTCCACCCTGAGTTTGCTTTGCCATCTCCACCAGACACCTACACGTAATTCACTAGCAAACTTGGTTCAACTTCACGACAAAGTCCAGAAATAAACTAACAAAGGTTCTTTCTCTTCCTTGCACAAATAGTCGCAAACATTACCGTCAGGACTGTCTCTTTGATGGCCCGTCCTGAAATATTTATTAAAGCTGAATAAAATTGTATAACATGAACCAGAATGGTGTACAAAGTACGTCTTTAAGTTTATAGGGTTCAGTGACTTGAATGGAAAATGTCTGTGTTGGTAAGGAATCTCATACACTGAAGGTGATTTTCTTCTGTACTATATATTATCAGTGAAACCCTTGTTTCTTGAAAAAAAATAATTGATTATCATCACAAAATACTTAGAAATATTACCAGCAATACAGCCGATGGATATTCATACTCTTGATTTAATACCGTCCCCATTATGGCTAAGTGTCGTTCACGTCTGTGTCTTCTGTTACGATTGTCACTGTGATACATCTTTCTGCTGTCATGCGGTGCCAGAGAGGCTCTCCGATGCACTCCGGCAGCACTTCATCCCTGGTGATGTATTGTAGTGGTGGTTGAGCCGCCATCCAGACCTGGCTACGGGAATGGATATGATGATGATACTAATGGTCATGCGTAAAGGGGATTTTGATGGTGATGTTGGCAGATACCAATAGGAACCAAACCATTATAATCACTGCTAACTTTGTTTAAACAACTGCTTGCTCTCAAGTGTTCCTTAATACAACAATCCATACAACAAAATATAGATGATTTACAACAGCTCCTCGGGTGATAAAGACGCAGCAGTGACGGAAGTCTGATGCCACTTTATCAAGAGAGAATAAAAAAAAAAAAAAAAAAAAAAAGAAGATACAACAGTGCATAAGAGGTTAAGGCTTCACGGCAAATGGTCATTAAAAAAATGAATAAAGTCGTTTGAAGGTTGCCAGAACATAAGAAATTCCTTACAGACCAATGAATCTGGCCGTGACCGTTTCGAATTCCTTCATTAAAAAAAAGATGATATACACTGAACTGATTCGTCCACACTACAAAATATAGAATACAGTGTCAGTGCTCATGGGGTAGGCAAAAAGAGAATTTTTATTCTCACATGATGACAGTTGTCTCTTACACTTAATTAAATCGCCGAAGGTTAGTAAAAATAAATGTAAATGGTCTGAGTGGAAAAGTGGAGACTTGGAGGTGACATGATTGTGTGAGACATTATTTTGTATGTTTCTACTAAAATTCAGTATTTGTTGGATTCTTAGCTAAAAATACGACAACCAAATTTTAGGGTGATATGAAGGTATAAATATTCTTGGTGGGCTGACGAAATTTTTACTTGATTACATTTCTTATACAGTCTTCATATTATACTTTTCTCAGTTGACAACAGGTCCACCATTCCAGGCGTTTAGTGTTCTTTGCCGAAAAACTTGCTCCACTTGTTATGCTCTATTGATAATTTAATGGATTGTTACCTGTACATCACAATGAGAATATGTTGTGTAAGTTCCAATGACTCTTTTCTTGTAATTAGTGTGAAAAATATATGGGTAACGAAGCTTACTCAGTTACTAGCCTGGTTCTTACTTAAAAAAAAATAAAAAATTAAAAAAAAATAAAAAACGGTTGGTATCTAGCCACTTTGGGATGAACTGAGTTATCACCACCCTGCAAGAGGGGCGATTGTCCTGTATTCTGTATCGCGTGAAACGCGGCCTTCCTGTCAGCGGTAGGAAGACTCTAAGTTACGTAACCTTGAGCTCACTTTCTTGTGTATTATATACAGATTTTAAATGGCAGACGGGTTAACATAGAGCAAGCCACCAGCCAAATGAGAGCGCGAGTTACGGTCGCAAGCTTGCTCAGTCTTTCCCACGTAGTAGGGATGTTTAGTCGCTTTTTTGTGGTTTTGTGGCCCTTTTGTACCATTTTATAGAGAAAATGTCTACCTCAAAGTATGAGGAGGAGGTCGCAAGCCCTTTATACACTTGTAAACGGCAGTCACCGTGAA
This sequence comes from Coenobita brevimanus, assembly GCF_032717465.1. Lineage (NCBI taxonomy): Eukaryota > Metazoa > Arthropoda > Malacostraca > Decapoda > Coenobitidae > Coenobita > Coenobita brevimanus. The sequence goes on along the minus strand of NC_136981.1, from coordinate 29,584,483 downwards.
ACTTGGAAATGGGTGGCGGGTGAAAGAAAGAGAAACATTGGGGATCTCTACTTGATCCCTACCACCAAGCAGCTTGTTGCAGCTCGTCACGAGGGATCTGTTGTACCACAATTATGATAATTAGGTAAATTATCAGCATCCCTGCTAATTTCCGGAATCGTCTGATATAATTTTTGTATGAACTAAATAGAGGAAAGACTGGGCTTTACAATGAGCACAAATTTGTTGTAGCCCATTTGATTTTCATGACGTAAACTTTGTTAGAATTAACCCTTTAAATGTCGAGAGGTAATTTATTGTTCCCCCTCCCCCAGGCCGGCCTGTGGGCCATTTCTTCTGTTTTCCAAAGTTGATTGTTTTCTCTTTCTAGAATTGATGATAAGTGTCTGGCGCACCTGCCAGTGAGGTTTCTAGCCTCCTATTAGTACATTACGATTCATCAAAGAAATCATGAAATGACTGCTTCTTGCTGTCAAATCTAAACAAAATGGAATAAAATTACAGATAATGGTATATCGTTAGTTTCGCTATATACAGTAAACGCCTTGTATGTTGCTAAAATAATTGTATATAAATAGAATAATGAATTATGTAACTAATTCAATATATAACATCTAATTTAAGAATTATATATATATATATATATATATATATATATATATATATATATATATATATATATATATATATATATATATATATATATTTATTTATTTATTTATTTATTTATATGGATAGACAGATAAGTTCGTGGGCTAAGGTACAAATATTCAATTTTAGAGAACACTGTCATTTTTCAACATATTCCCTTTGCAAATTTACACACTTAGTCCAGCGGTCCCGGAGCATACATTTTCAATCTTTATAGCAGTTAGAATCTTGGAACTCCAAGAAGTGATTTACAGCATCAATGATGTTATTACCAGCGGCAAAATGGCTATCATTGAGCTCCTTTTTCATCATAGGGAACAAGTAGTAGTCTGATGGCGCCAAATTAGGTGAATAGGAAGGGTGTTCAAAAGCCTGGAATCCCCATTCATGGATTGCATCAACGACCACTGCGGACTTGTGAGCCGTAGCTTTGTCTTGGCGGAAGAGTACCCCTTTTGTAAGCTTCCCACGCCGATTCTTCTTAACTTTCTCTCGTAGCTGCCTCAAGAAATCAGCGTAGTAGTCTCCGGTGACAATGTGACCCTTTTCCAGGTAATCCACCAGCAGCATTCCTTCTGCATCCACAAAAATGGAGGCCATCACCTTCCCCGCAGAAATCACCGATTTGGCCTTCTTTGGAATCGGAGATCTTGCGCATTTCCACTGTTTCGATTGTTCTTTCATTTCTTGTTCATGGTCACGAATCGCCGAAGAAATCTCTCGGGATCCACGTCAAAAATTGCAAGATGTCCTTTGTCATGTGCCGAATCTGCTTCATATAAGGTCGAAGGAGCTTCAGGACACAGCGAGCTGAAATTATGATCACTTGGAGTTCATTGCAGATAACTGCATGGACGCATTCATGGGAGATACCCAGCTCTGTGGCAATGTAACGCTCTTGTTATTCGTCGGTCTGCCAGGACCACATCATGGAGTTTATCAATGGTTTCCTGTGTGGTGACAGTGACAAGGCCTTCTTGGACGAGTCATCTTCCAGGCTTTCCATGCCTCGTTTAAATTCAGCAGCCCACTTTTTATCATGCTGTAAGAAGGGGCATCTGCCTTTAGTGTCGCCACCATGTCCTCGAGAATCGCTTTGGGGGAGAAACCATTTGGTACCGAGGTGGCAAATGACTGCACAATGGGAGATATTGCCCATTTTCTCAAAAATTGCTGATTCTTGAATTTCAGTTATTTGGAAGAGAATAAATACAACAGTTTTGAATTTCTAACATCCTGTGTAATCATTCAAAGAGATGAACAGTATGTGACTTTAGTTAGAACTGTATAGCTCATCTCCTTATGCCATAGGCCACGAACTCATCAATCACTCCTCGCAGATTAGGGTGGTCCTTATCTTTGAAGCTGTGGATTTTTTAAGAGCCATCCAACACTTTTGTTCGTCTTGATACAAAAACCCTACATGCCAAATTTTAGTCTTCTACTGCATTATTTATTGGTGCCCCAATGGCCCAGGAGTTCACACTCCGTGCCATCTGGGCTGAATACTCTGCCGGCACACCTATTGTAGGTCCCCATTATAGTCTAAGTATTAGTCCCTCATTCCGGGGAGGTGTCATGGGAGCCAATGCCCCACTCATTGTTGCCTAGTTAGGGAGGCCACAGTAGCCTTTTAAGCATATGTGAATCACTGACGATGAGCCTCTATGACCTGGGACAGGAATGGCCGCTGCTCATCCTCCTTGGTGATGGCAGGGATGAAGTTCTGCGTCAGCGCAACTCCTTGCTCAGCAAAGTCGCTTGAGACTTTCAGCAACTAAACACATTCTTTGACTTTCTTGTAGTCGTCTTGCTCCACCCAAGTGGATGAGACAAACATCCAGCAACCCAACAGAGGTACCAAGGAAGGACAGAAGGTGGCAAGCGGTGATCATGCTAAATCAGGGAGGGTCTTTGTCTGAATGATAGCCACAACCAGCTCCAGGGTTTTTCCTCTTCTCAGGCTAATCATCATCCTCGTTCTCCAGAGCTACAATTATGACTCTCTTCATTTCCAAGTTGGGGGCCCCATCAAAGAATGCCATTCCAACCAGCTCCTCAGAGAGGCACCAGAGATGATAACTGGATGCCTTTGCAGCAGAGAATGAAATGTCTGACCCAGCGTACTCCAGGATGTCTTGAAGGAAGTTCAGGTTGTTCCAAGAAGCATATGTGGTGACTGACACTGTGAACCAGTACGGGACGTAGATCGTGACAGCCAAGATGCCGAACAGCTCGAATGTACAATGAACTTAAGCTGCCCATGGAAGAGGTAAATCTTGACTGAGCAGATGATTTTGACCATCCAGTGGGCAAGGCAGTAGATGGCAGGCCGCAAACTGAGGAAGCCATGAGGAAGAACAATGAGGATGATCACTGTGACCTCAAGCAACTCCCGATAATCGTCCTGTGGCTGTTGGGCAGCGAGTTGAAGACGAAAGAAGACAATGACCTCATCACAACAGGGAGGAAGGTTACGTCCTGATCTTGGCCTACGTACATGAACTTGACCATATCTATTTAAGGACACCTCCGATGGGTGGATGTCAGGAGGGTGGCTTGTGATATAGTGTTCTGATCGTGGTGTTTTATTGCCTTGTGAGTGATGTATGTATTTAGGTGTTTCTTTATTGCTAGTGTTGGAATATCTGAAGATGAAATATTGTTGTACAGCGTTTGATAACATTTGTGTGTTGATTGTTTTATGTGAATAGGTGTGTTTTGCGCCACTGCATAGAACTGTATGCCTCTCATAGCAAAGTATGACTTAAGTTTCAGATTATAAATAAGCTATGAGAGTTGTTTGGTGCAGCCAGTGGTGATGCTTAGTTCATTGTTCTATGTGGTTTGCAAAGGGTCGAAGTGAGAATTAGACAGGATGGAAGGCCACTTTGAGAGGCATAGGACTTCACTGATCTATTGAACTAGTTGTAGTGTAAGAAGGCTGTTCCTTTCTGTTGCCCAAAGTCTGGCCCTGTTGTTGTTGTTGTTTTGATAAATACCCCCAGTCTGTCTTGCTGGGCAAACCGATCAACCAAAGGCAAGCAACTGCCCCCTGCACCGCCATCCCATGCAACAAAGTGATGCTTACCAGTAGCAGACAGCACCTCACCACGGGGAGGCGTGGAGAAGATTGTGGAAGTTTGGTTCCTGGATGGACGCCACATTTGCGTCTCTCCACCCAGTTAACAGGGGCACCACAGCAGGTTTCACATTACCCCGTTGTTTAGTTATGTGGTTACTACACAGCATCGTAAACGGGAAACCTTAGTCTTCTCAGCCATTGTAGAGTCATCTTATTTTGAAAAGAGCACCAAAATGCCAAAGGATGGATATAGGAAGAGAAGAGGATAGATACAGAAAAGGAACGATAAATGTAAAGGAAGAAGCGGGCAGCACTACATCAAGTGAGTGAATAATAGTCGCCACCACCTACCACCAGTCTAGCCATGTTGTTGCCCTGAGTGCGCTGAATCTGGGGATGCACCACGTTTTGATCCCTTGTGTTGTACGTGGTCCTTGAAATGGAGTCCGTTGTCTCTTCCACTCCAGTGATCTTGGTGAAGCGGATGTGTCACACAATGTAATGTGTGATGTGAGGAGAGTACCTGTGTTCATGTTTATTGCTGGTGATCAGTGTGGTGGTGAATTTGGATGGGACGGTCTTCAGCCCATGTTCTCAGTTCAAGTCTACAGTGTACTGAGGTAGTTCTGTTGCATTTTCGCAAACTGTGTCTGCAGTATGGCATATAGCTGGTATGGTGATGTCATCTGGATATGAGATAATATTTGTGTGTGGTTGGGGTGTGGGAATATCATTCCTGTATAGATTGAAGAGTGTGGGTGAGAGTATGGATCAGTGTAATCCCCCTTTAGGGAAAGTTCTTCTTCGTGATGACCTGCCCAGGAATGTTACATGTGTTTGTCTTCCAGATAAATAGTTGCCAAACCAGCGTTTTGTATTGTTTTCTATGTCTGTATTGTTTATCTTGGTGATTAATCTGGATAGGGAGTGACATCAAAGGCTTTACGAATATCGATTAGTGTGGAAGTATGCATTATCCGGGGGGTCGCGGAAGTGATGCCGTGAGATGCGTGTCAGAGTAGTCAGTAACGTGTTTTATAGTGCTCTAAATCCGTCTTTTGAAGAGGCAAGGAAGGCATGGGGTATGACATTGTTAAGAATGAGGGGTTCAGTTATCTGGAATGGTGTGCTAGGTAGTGTATATAGCTGCCAGAAAATCTAAAAATGGCAAAAAAGCGACCATAAGAAATTTCCAAAGGCAACAACAATACGGCCCACTGCTGGTGCTAAAGTATGGACAGGAGATACCGTATGCTAAGCCATGGGATTAAAAAATTTTTCATGTACATTAGAGCCGTTGTTCGGTGAGTCTGCTATTTTAGATGGATTCTGTTCTGAATATTCTGCTAATTCAACACTATATTTCGAAAAACATTGTTTTTGTAGGATGGTGATAGTTTTGACAAATTAACTGTGAGCTTAATTCTCTCTCTCTCTCTCTCTCTCTCTCTCTCTCTCTCTCTCTCTCTCTCTCTCAAGCATTCCTCACTTTTTTTTTTAGGTGACTGAGTAAATCAGTGGTTTCTCTCCCCTATTGGTTCTTTCTCTTTCCTTAATTTATCATTGTTATGTATGTATCTGTTTATTTTTAGAGCAAAACAGACAGGTTGCTATATCGATCTGTATCTACTTACCTGTTTCTTTCTCTTTCTCCTCTTACTCTGTGTCTCTCGTGGTGTCGCACTGTATCTCACTCTGCTTCCCTTTCCGTCCGCCAGACTGCCTACCAACTTCGAGTGTGCTGGAGGCAATGGCAAAGTTAACTTGGAGTTAATTAGAGTTGCTGTGTGCTGTTGCTTTTGTTGTTGCTGCTGCTGGGTCCCATGTCTCCAGGGAAACTGATGTATAAGGTTCAGTTACCGTAGTGACACATGCAGAAGCTGCTTTGCTTTATTTAGCTTATTTTTAGAGGATCATAACTGACACAGTGCCCATGCGTCATGTCAGTCATCAATCACCATCATCACGAACGTCGAGAGAGTACAATCCCTTACTGGTAGCACTAGTTATGGCTAAGGAAGAATATGGGTTTCTTACTGCACAAGTGCTTTGCAGGGAAGTAGTTACCGCCATACGCTAATACAAAGTGAGAATTCAGTCCATTCATTCGGCTTCTAATATCCATAATTTACGACATAAAGTGAATTCACTGTAGTTAACGGAGAATGTAGCTTTTCATTTCCTGTTTTTGAAGAAGCCAGAGAAAGCCTGTTTGTTTGTTTCATTAATTTACTGATAGTAAAGCAGAATTATATGGAATATTATATGACTGCTGATGGCCTTTGGCCGATTAGCACGGGTGTGACTTCTGAGTTGGTCAGGTAGGTTGTTCGTCTAGTTCCATGCTGCTTGTCTCGCCTATATTCCAGGACGTTCTTTTCTGCTCTGAGGTGGTAATGGAAAAGCATCTCTAGCTTTTTCTGAGGCCATGAAGTGGTTTGTCAATTTTTGGAATGACACACTTCTTTCCTCCACTTCTATTTTTCCTTCTATATTCCACTATTTTCGTTTGCTAATTGCCATAGGGTGCTGACAATACCACACACCTCCAGTATCTCAAGTCATATTTCATATTTTCTTAACATTTTCTCACTAAACTCAGTTCACTTTAACTACGCAGAAAATTATAATCTCTCCATCTCGAATACTGAACCGTAACAGTAGTATACGATGCTAGTCACCAAGTAGTGTTATGGAACGAATGTAAAACATTAGCATTATATTTTTCTGGTGCTGAGCCGTGCAAAATGAGATGCAAAGGACTGAAATCTTCGCCTAGTTAAAATGAATGAATTGTACTCGATTGTAAACGTAAATCATCGTTGCAGTTTGCGCATGACGTCGTCTTACTGAATGGGTTAAGGGAAGTTGTATGAAAGGAACCTTCGTTAAGCCTGTCTTGTACAGAGTAGACCCGGATGACGATAACAAGAAAAGAAATAAACTAAAACTTCATCGTCCTTGTGGGGATTAAAGATAACGAAAGAAAAAAAATACGATGAAGAGGAAAAAAGAGAGTAACGAACGGAGATACAATAGATGTGGGGCATATGAGGATGGTGAGAAGGAAGGCAAAGAAAGCAGATAAAACAGAGAAAAGACAGGGTACATAAGGATGGGGAATGAAGAAGAAGTGAAAGGAAAACTTAGGCGTAAAGAGCTAAAAATTGAGGGGAAAAATTTAGACTAATAAGAGAGAGGAGAAAGGAAAAGAACAAGGATGAATGAGTGAAAAGGAAATTGAGAGGAAGAATAATGGGTTGCATAGATAACTGCAAAAGCAGTAACGTGATGACACATTATAACACAAGAACGAAAATAATCTTAATACAAAAAAAAAAAAAAAAAAAAAAACTTGATTCTCTTAAAGGGGACCTGCAGAAGAATGAATTTAGAATGTAATTTTGTAGCGAAAGACAGTCAGAAAAATGACTTATACTTTTATTCATGCGCTGAAAAGGAATAAACATGTTTTACTTGTTAATTAAAGGAAGATAGTAATAAAAACAAAGAACTCTGAGGAAGATGAAAGTTAATGACCTAGCGGCATTGTCTGAATATCATTTGAGAACTCTGAAATCAAAAGTTACTGATATTTTTCTAGATTATATTATTACACACCCAAATGTAACTGTGATAGCAAAACCTACCACATGGAAAGCTAGTGGCACCAACTGAGAGGTTCTAGGGGAATGTTTATGGAGATGTGATTCAAGGAGCGACCTATGGGAGTAATTCAGGCAGTAATCTTCTATCTATCTATCTATCTATTGCCAGACGCCTCAATCCCGTTTGGGGTGGCCACAAACAAATCGCCTCCAAGTCGCCTTCTCCCCCGCCATTTCACTGCCCTGCTCCCAACTCACACCCCGCTCTCTCATATACCTCTCCACCCCATCCCTCCATCTCATCCTCGGCCTCCCCCTCCCTCTTCTTCCCTCCACCTCACTCACATACACTCTCTTCGTCAGTCTTTCACCCTCCATCCTCTCCACATGGCCAAACCACCTCAGTGTGTTCCTCATAACGCTTCCTATCACATCCACATCAACACCACAACGCTCCTTTATATCCTCATTCGTCAGCCTGTCTCTCCATGTGACTCCACAGGCTCCTCTTAAATAACTCATTTCCACTGCTCTCACTCTTGACTTGTGTCCTTCCAGCAACGTCCAAGCTTCACTTCCGTACGTTAGAGTTGGTATCACAATACTGTCATGTAGTAACTTTTTCACTTCCATGCTCACTTCCCTGTTTCTTATCACTGCTTTCAAAGAACCAGCAACCTTTCTTCCCTGCTGTACCCTTTCAAGCACTTCACCCTCCAAACCTCCATCCTTACTCATCACACTACCCAAGTACTTAAACGTACTCACATTTTCCAATTCCTCACCATCCAACCTCGCTGTACATTCACTGACTTCACCTCTCTCAAAGACCATCACTTTACTCTTCCCTACATTCACCTTTAGATTCCGTTTCTTACACACTCTCCCAAACTCATCCACCAAGCCTTGCAGCTCCCCTTCGTCTTCACTCAACAACACAGTATCATCTGCAAACAACAGTACAGGGAGTTTCCAAACACTATCCTCTCTCATTAGGGCCACTCCAACATCCACTACCCTACCTTGTACCTCTTTTATTACCCCATCCATGTACAGATTGAACAACCATGGAGACATGACACATCCCTGTTTCAACCCAACTTTCAAAGAGAAAAATTCACTTAGTTCACCATCCACACGCACTGCAGCCTTCACACCATCGTACATACTCTTCTCAGCATCCAACAACTTCCCATCTACTCCATATATTCTTAACACTTTCCACAATCCTTGTCTATCCACCCTGTCATATGCTTTCTCCAAATCCATGAAAGCCGCATACAACTTCTTTCCCTTCTCTAGAAACTTTTTCACTAAAGGTCTAAGAATGAATATCTGATCTACACAACCTCTTCCCTTCCTAAAGCCTCCCTGTTCTTCTCCAACTAATTTCTTTGTTCTTTCTCTAACTCTGTCAATAAGTATCCTACCATACACTTTTCCTATTATACTAAGAAGACAAATGCCCCTATGATTACCACACACTTCTTTTCCCCTTTTCCTTTGTACAAGGGAATAATTATACCTGACTTCCAATCCTCCGGGACTCTACCTTCCTCCCAGGCCAATCTGCACATCTTCCACATCCATTCTACTACTATCTCTCCCCCATGCTTCAGCATTTCACCACACACTCCATCAATTCCTGGGGCTTTCCCCGATTTAACTTTCTTCATTGCTTCCACAACTTCTATCCTACTGATTTCTTCCTGTCTTCTCACCTCCCTCCTTCTCCCAGCCATTCCCCAGCCACTTATACTCGCATTACTTCCATCCTCTACGTTCAACAATTCCTTAAAGTGTTCTCTCCATCTGCTCACTTTTTCTCCCTTCTCCACTAGTAATCTACCATTTTTATCTTTCACTCCCCTGCTAACTTCACGTCCACCCTGTCTTACTCTTTTCACCTTTTTCTAGAACATTTTCTTACAGTCCCTCCACTTTACACTCAAATTCCTTACAAATTCCTCATCCACTCTCTTCTTACTCTCTCTTACTAATCTTTTAACCTCTCTCTTTCTTTCTACATATAACTCTCTCTTCCGCCTCTCAACTTCTTCCACGCCCCTATTTCTCATCCATTCATTGTATGCTTTTTTCTTTTGTGCCACAGCCTGTTTCACCTCTTCAGTCCACCACGCTATTCCTTGCACCCCCCTCCGTCTTCTCTTCCTTCCACACACCACATCACATGCTGCACATATTTCTTCTGTAAATATCCTACACACACCTTCCACGTCTCCCAGCTGCTCCAATTCATATTTGCCCAATCGTTCCTCCACTTCTCTCTTATACTTTGCCTTTTTCTCATCCTCTTGTAACTTTTCCAATCTCCTTGCAACTACTCCTTCCTCTCGTCCTTCCCTTCTTCTATTCCTCCATCTTACTTGAATTCTAATTCTGGCCACCACCAAGTAGTGGTCAGAAAGTCCACTCCCTCAACCTCTATAAACTCTTGCATCCATTACACATCTTCGCATCCTTTCATCCGCACACACATAATCAATCATTGCCTTCCTTTCATTCAGTTCACCACCCACCCTTCTCATCACTCGCCATGTATACCTATGGATCATTTTATGCCTGAAGAGGGTATTGGCTATCACCAACCCCCTCCCAGCACAAATGTCCACTAACGCACTGCCATTCTCATCTATCTCAGCAGGCACACCCCACTCACCAACTATTCCATCCACCTTCACATTCCCAACTTTACCATTCATATCACCAATCAAAAACACTCTGTCATTCCTTCGAAACTTTTCCATGCACACTTCTACATTTGTCCAGAACTCTTCTCTCACTCTTCTAGCACGATCTTGCATTGGCACATACACACACACAATCGCCCAGATTTGTATTCCAACTTTCAACTTTACCCACACAATCCTTGACCCAACTGATCCATACTGTCTTATGCTCCTCTTCCATCTTTTACTCACAACTATACATACTCCTTCCTTTGCCCTCTCATTCTCACCTACTCCTACATATATACCCCATCCATACTCCCATTCTCTCACACTTTCTCCTCTCCATTTTGTTTCAGTTATTCCACATACATCCACTTTCGCACCCCCAAGCACCTGGACAATCTCTCTCTCTCTTTCACCTCATCATTCGCTCCCCTTACATTCCACGTTCTGATAACCATGTCCTTTGTCCGGTCCTTGGTCGTCATCGTTTGGTCAGTCCTTGTCCGAGGCCTGAGACATGCCACTTAGGGTTAGCAAAATCACCTGCCATAAGTCACATGCATTTAAACAGGTGTCGCCGTACTGAAGAGATTAATGAAGGATGCCTGTGACACCTTTAGACTATGGGGTCTGTACAAAGCTGATCACAATCATCTAGAGAATCAGGATAAACAGAGACAAAAGAAAAAGAGTCAAATGCACATAGAGAAGCTACAAGGGGACAATGAAGCGAGAGATGATAGACCATGGGAGGAAGCAGGGAAGAAGTGTTATGTAAAGTAGTACCACTTCATCGCGATAGTCTTTTCAAATACTGGGGGTTTTGAATCTTGGGGCTGTGATTCCATTACTGTTCACAGTTTTCCACTTCCTCTGCGTCTTCATTATATTCGTCTCTCTCTCTCTCTCTCTCTCTCTCCCTCTCTCTCTCTCTTGCAGTCTATTTTCCCTGCTATCAACCCCTTTCTTTCACATTTCTGCCCTTTTTCTATCTCCATTTTTACCTTCTCAGTCCCCCTTCTTACTCCCTATCCTCATTGCCTTCTTTTCCCCTCCTTCTTAGTCTACGTCCACTGTTCTCCTACTCTCCTTTCTCCGTATTTCCTTCATCCTTTCTCTCCATTATTTCTCATTAATCCTCTCACAGAGCAGTCTTTCATCACACATTTTAAGTCTTTTTTTTTCTCTCTCCTGTTTCTCTCATATATCTCTCCTTTCTCTGATTTCTGTTTCTCGCCTCTCTGTCTCAGGTTCATCTGTTCCTCCTACATTTCTGTTTCACTCTCTAATTCATCTCTTCAAGAACTCCGACCACGCCATTCTTCCTCTCTTCCTTATTTTATTTCTCATACTCTATTAATTTTATGGGAGTCTCTGTGGTACAGTGGTACAGTGTGCGTCTCGCACGCTGGTGGACGCGGGTTCGCCTCCCGCCAGAGTTGTAAAAACTTTGGGAAGCGTTCACCGAGCCACTGACCGCTCTGGCGGACATAAGGGATGCTGTGGTTGAACCATTGTCACATACTATGGTGGTACCACTCTAAACTGGCGGTTTGGGTGGGGCACGAACCTCTCTGTACAGTGTTGCCACGTTTTCCATACCCGCGATGCCTCTCTCTCTCTCTCTCTCCTGGGGGGAGATGTGCGTCACCCTACGGAATTTTGTTTCTCTTGTGTCTTATAAACTTGTGCTTTCATTTCTTTGTTTTTTATTATATTATTGTTTTACATATGGGGCCAGATGACCTAGGTGTTGCGGCGCCTTGATTTGTTTTCCTTCAATCATTCTCGCCCGTCTTCCTTCCCTCCCTTCTTCCTTCCCTCCCTTCATCTTTCCCTCAGCTTAACAATGCACTCAACACTGCCCCTGGCCTGCCTTCTCTCTCTCTCTCTCTCTCTCTCTCTCTGCTGGGGGGAGATGTTCGTCACCCTTGGGAATTTTGTTTCTTTTATGAGTGACTTATAAACTTGTGCTTTCATTTTTTTTTTTTATTACATCTAATTATATTTAAAAATATTAGTTTTACATATGGCGCCAGATGACTTTGCTGTTGTGGCGCCATGATTTGTTTTCATTCAATCACTCCCTCCTTCCTTCCCTTCCTTCCTCCATCTCTCACTAAGCTGCACTCAACACTGCCCCTGGTCTGCCTCCCCCCCCCCTCTCTCTCTCTCTCTTTTTCTCTCCTCTCTCTCGTCTGTGGGATTTTAGGATACATTTTGGTTATTTTCTTTTACGTTATAATGTACATATTGTAAATTTGACTATTTCCACACCACATAGGTGATACGAGGAAGCTCTGGCCAGGTCGGAATGGGTTTGTGTGAATATTGCCGCTCACAAGGGTTTTATGTATTTTTTTTTTTTTTTAACTAAGAAATTGGCATATTTTTTTCCTTATATTCCTGCACATTATCTTATAATCATAATTGTGACATTATTACCAACCTCAGAAATACGATAATAGCCAATAAAAGTGACTACTTTTTTTTTTTAGCAACACTGTAAAATACTTATGCCACGTTTCTGTATTGCCGTATAAATATTTTACGCATAATAACTTTACTGTTCTTTCATATATTATAAAACACACTTTACCATTATATTCTTATGTGTTTATCTTATTGTGATGCCTATTATATATATCAGAGCCGTTCACATCTCGGGTATGGAACACGTGGCAACACTGTACAGAGGTTCGTGCTCCACCCAAACCGCCAGTTTAGAGTGGTACCACCATAGTATGCTTGCACCCAGTCGGCTTAAGGCGGGCCTATAACACTTGGTTCACAGACTGCACACACATCCAAAGCCACTACAACACTACAGTCACACTCACAAGTACTTCTAACCCTACATACAGTCTCTACCAGACAGCCTAAGCCTCTGGGTAGAGATATATTGGCAGTATCGTCCCTGCTTCGGTAGGGATAGGCCGGTCCTGCAGTGGACCTCAACGGCTGATGGTGATGATTAGTTTTATGATCTTTTCTACCTCTCTCCCTCGTCACATATTCTGCTTCTTCTTCCTATCCCAGTTATCCTTCCAACATTTTTCATCCCTACTCACTCCCTCTCCACCCAGTCTACGTCCCCACCTCTACTTTCTCATTTTATTGCCTTCCCTGTCCTTTTTTTTCCCTTTGTGTCCCTCCCCACTAACTTTACCTCCTGTTCTTCCTCTTCCAACTATCCTCTCTTCCCCCCTCGTTAAATATCAGTCTCTCTCTCTCTCTCTCTCTCTCTCTCTCTCTCTCTCTCTCTCTCTCTCTCTCTCTCTCTCTCTCTCTGTGTGTGTGTGTGTGTGTGTGTGTGTGTGTGTGTGTGTGTGTGTGTGTGTGTGTGTGTCTTGCGTTATGTGTACGCCTGAATAGTCATGTACACCTTGATGCGTCGTATAGAACGCTCTGGTGAGTGTGAAAGCGTGTAGCGTTTGTGAGACACGTATCGTGTGAATGCCCAGAGTCAGGATATCACACCGTCAGCTTCCTGGTGCACTTCGACAAATTGGTGTCATGTCGGGGTGACAGTATTAAGTGACTGTTTACCTGCCAGAGGCTTCCATCTGCTGAATAAACACGTCTGGCAGTACTTCCAGATCTGCATATCCACAAATGTGTTTATAACTATGGAATGTATTAATCGCACCTTAGTTCATCATCCTCTGTTGGCAGCTAAAATAATATCTCAAGTGAGGTAAGGGAGGTAAGGAAGAACTGTGAAAATGCACGGTCAGCAGTTTGATAAACTGTTTTTAGATATACAGTAGTATGATAATTCGAGTGCATTATGAAATGAAGGATTAAAAATTCTGGTAACGATCCTAAGGATACAAAGTACTATGAAACCAAATGTCTGTAGGTACCAACATGATGTAGTGAGACGAATGCAACCATAGCTGTGCTGCAAAATTTATCTCGAATTCTCCTTACATGAAAGACGAGAATTAGTTCATATTAACGTGGTGTCATTCTGAAAATCGTTTTGCTTTTTTTTATTTATTTCTTAAATGCAATAACTGTTGCATGTTCAGGTGAAATCATACAAAAGTTTCTGCCATTTTTTCCACCGTATTTCGCTCTCCGTAAAACTGCTGAAATCAAATCCATTTCCTCCCTTGTGATTATATGTATATATATATATATATATATATATATATATATATATATATATATATATATATATATATATATATATATATATATATATATATATATATCCCATTGGAGCCCAGTGTCCCGAGTATTAGACAGAACTGGGATTTTTCAAGTCTTTATAGAGTAGGGAACCCCCGGGTAGGGACCTATGAGCTTCACGACTCTGAGCCGATTGGCGGAGGGCGGTACGCTTAGTACCCTCCCAGTGCCATGCCTCGCCCAGCACCCCTGGGATCCAATGGGATATATATATATATATATATATATATATATATATATATATATATATATATATATATATATATATATATATATATATATACACAGTAGATAACTACAGAGCCAAAACAACAGTTTTGTAATTTTTATCATCACCTCACTTTCGGTACTGAGTGCGTGTAAGTCAGGTTCCACAAACAGGAAGAGATACACAAATGAGTAGAGAAATTACTGTATAAACAAAGTGCCTAATGATGCTGAATATATCTCTTTACACATCACCCTACCCGTAAACCAACTTACAGTACAAATCGCTATACAACATTAGTTACATTACAGCCCATTTACCTTATTGCCCTGTTCCGGAAACCATAGGAGAATCTGACAGATATTCAATCGTCCATAACACTGAAAGGCGTCACTCCGCCACCCAGGCGACCACCACAAGCCAGACAAACGAGGGGCCGACGCTGTCCGTCCCTATCACACCTTGGACGGTATTCATAAAACTAGCTGGGAGCTCCACTTAAAGTAGCTTGTAATTCCCTAGCCTTCCTCCTTGCTGGAAGCTAGACTTAAGAGTGACTCATAATAGTATTGTACGTAGGAGTCCTTCCAAATACGATTTGGAAGATTTACTATCTCGTCTTTAAAAGGCGTTAAGGTGTGAACATTTTGCTACAGATAGCAAAGTTGTCTGGTAGAAAACAATTATATTAACTTGAGATAAGATACATTATGAAAATATTTGATTTATAAAACTATTACCTTATTTCTTACTAAAAGAAAAGAGGACCTGCCTATAAATTGCAGCCTTTAAAAATACATGGACTTTTAGCTGACTGCAGACTGATCGAGTCAAGACAATAATATCGTCTTAATTTGAACATGCACACCTTGCACGGTGGCACCAATGGAGACCATCCTTTGCATGGATATTCCGAGTTTCTCAGTAGGTGACATCCAACAGGTGCTATAGTCCTTTCCACGAGCACATGCAGTCCACTCTCACACAGTATGCTGGCTTCATGTGTACCACCAGGCCATTTTGCAAATTCATTAATATTCTGCACTTATATCAATTTTAAGTTTAATTACGGAGAGGACACTCAAGCTAACCATTTATATTCAAGATCTGATTTTTTAAAAGTTATAGTCACAGCATAGATGTTTTCTAATATAATTTATAAAAAATGACATTATGAAAGGTAATGGAAAATAAGAACATCTTTCTTCCTTCTTTTGCCAGACGCCATAATCCTGTACGGGGTGGCCATTTGACTCTGAGTTATTTGTTTTACAGGGAGGGGCACTAACCCTCCACCAACCCACTTGACACGTAGGGAGCACGTATGGTTTGGTTATATGGTTACCACCCAGCGTTGTAAATGGTTTCTTGGCTTACAGGAAACCATTTGGCTTGTCACTCAATGTAAAGCCACCTGTAACAGAAAGAAAAGCTATAAGTAGTGACAGGAAAGAAACGAACGTAAATAATTAAAAACCAAAAAAAAAAAAAAATTATACAAAAGTAAACCTTGGTAGTTCGATGTGCTGACCACTTGGCATCAAAGGGTGAAATTAGTGAAAAAAAAATCCTGTTGACATATTCATGTTCAGTATCCTTGGGTTCAGTTATTCGTATGATGGTCCAGTCTATGACACCAAGAATGCCAGGAAAACCTGTAGTGTCACTGAATTCTGTCTAATTTCTTAGAATGTTAGTTGTATGTACAAGGAAGCAGATAAACTGAGTCACAACATTCGACCTTGGTAATACATATACTGTTTGAGTTATGATTTTGTTGATGATTGGCTGGGTAGGCCCACATAATCGCTAACTTACCACAAAATTAAATTTTACCTGATTTAGGCCCCTGGAAGTCAATGTTACTTTCAACTCCGTGGAGAGGGCTTTGTTCCTGAATGTAGGGCTAGTTATTTGGTATCTCTGATCAGATCCGTTACGAACAAAATTTCTACACACACCTATGCCGTATTTGTGTGTGTGTGTGTGTGTGTGTGTGTGTGTGTGTGTGTGTGTGTGTGTGTGTGTGTGTGTGTGTGTGTGTGTGTGTGTGTGTGTCCTGTTACAAAAAAAGATTGAAAACCACTGCTCTAGTGCCTCATCCGCCATTTAAGGATTAACATCCCGGCTGCCTGACGAGCGGTGTACAATGCCACTGGTAGTAAAGAAGCTGCACAACATTCCCGACGTCTCCTGAAGGCACTGAGGGACCTTCACCGTTGACTGACTCATTGACTGGGGCGAGATAAAATGAAAATCCTATCGTGACCAGGCTTGCCTTAGAAGAAAGAACAAGAGACTTGGGGAGATATTTTCACTCTCCTCTCCTTGTCTTTCCATCGAAAGAGAGAGAGAGAGAGAGAGAGAGAAGAAAAACTAATCCTAAAAGTGCTTGTGCGACCTGAATTAGGCTGCTGTTGCCTTGCTCATCTTCCATTGATTTCCTTCTAAAGCATGCTTTAAAGTATTGCATTCTTTCTGTTAATTTTGGACGGTGACTCTTGGGCTGCTTATATGCCCCAGGCTGCTTGCTCCTCTATATGCCGGCTGCCTCTGGAATGTGCTGGATGACTTATTAAGGGAACTACACTGTGGAAAAGAGGAGTGATGAAGTGGTCAGTGGATGATTCATAGGAAACTTGCATATGACAGAGAGACCATCTATAAGAAGTTTTGACAAAAAATGAAAGGGCGGGTAGGCTACATCGCAAAGTGACGGCAACTAACAGACCGACCTGGTACACTAGAAAAAGATGACAAAGGGAGGGAAGTCTCAATATACTAGAATATATAACAGTAAAACTAAAAGAAAATGGACTCTGGCAAGTGTTGATAGAGTAAGGAAAGACCTGATACATTTGAAAATGATAACAGAAAATGGAAATGGACGATATGGTACACTGGAAAGGTTAAGAGATGGAGGGAGACATAGGAAGAAGGGTGACCGAGGAGAGATGTATGAAAGACTGAGAATGAGAGGGTAAAAGGATATATGCAGAAAAGAACATGAGAAAAACGATGGTGTAGACAATGGATAAAGAGATCTGAAAACGGGAAAACAGAGGGATATACGAATTAATATGCAGAAACTGGATAATAAAAGAAATCGGATATTTAAGACGACAGTTCTTCAGTAATGGACAGTAAGAGAGGTGATGAACATGATACTCGAAGCTGACTGGGGAGAACAAAGAAAACTATGAGAGACTGATTTAAATGAAAGGGGATAGCTTATGCTATGTAGGCTACCGTCACGATAATTGGTCCTTTACGCGTCATCGGTTTCGAACTCAGTAATCACTCTCCTGATTTTTACTGCTTAGATCGGCAAGATCTCTTCTGCTTTTTTACACACTTTGGGGATAGTGATGAGAAACAATTTACTCGGAGCGAGGAAGAACATGAGAAACCAGCCTTTCTTTGCATGCAGGAAAGTGAGTAAATATTCAGGAAATATAACAATAAAGGATGATAATGCATATGCTGAGGAAACAACACAATTCAGACTTCGTGAACAGTGGAAACAAAACTACAGTTATCATTTCCGTACATGACGAAGTTGCACAGCACAAAAACTGGCACGAAATACAAAGGACAACATGTCCAACTCCGGCCATCCCTTTCGCCTGTGAACTTGAACTGCCATTAAACTGGTCGTAAATGTCAGGTCAGTCGGTAAAGGACACTTTACACTCGCCTAAATCCCACCGGATTTTTCTTGCTCCTATTGTTTCTGTTCTAGTATATTAGGTGCAGGGTTACTGCCACTTGAAAACAATTTGTAATTATGCATTTCGTGCCATTAAGTCTGTCAGATATCCATCCATCCATCATCATCCAATCCTGCATTTCCCCATGAGGAGCATAGAAGCCCGGGGCTAGGCAGTTGGTCCCGACATTCAAGATGAGAGTGACCAGCCTCACTCATCCCTGAGTGGCATTACATGAGCAATCAACCCCAACCACCCCTTGGATATAAATCTTCGCCGGCTCAATCCGATTGGAGCCCATTAATTACCCACTAAACCACCTGGCGCCAAAATTTGGTTATATGGTTACCACCCAGCGTAGTAAATGGTTTACTGGTGTACAAGAAACCATTTGGCTTGTCACTCAGTGTAGAGTCACCCACAGGCAGAAGTAAGAGGTTATTCCTGTAATAAGGGAAAGTGCTGGCCAGGGGAAGTTACTAGCAAATAGACGAAGGAAGAAAACGCTGAAGAAAGAAAGTGGTAAATAGAGAAAATAATCAAGAATTCAGAATGAATGAAAAGAAATGCCAAACGGCCTGGAAGGGTGATGGCAGAGAGATCAAGGGAGATACAAAGGAAAAGAAGACAATCGTGAATGGGCAGAAAATAACAAAAGTGGAAGGAGAGTAAAGTAAGTAAGAGCTGGAGACCAGATGGGGAATGTATGTGGTGGAAAGGTGAAAGAGACCAGATACCACGAAGAGACTAGATTATGCGGAACAGTAGGGAAATACGAAAAAAGTAAGAAAGAGAATAGGAAATTAATCATTTCAGCAAGATAGTATGTGGGTAGAAAGAGGTTGATTTCTCCAGAAAGGATTTCTATTTTATTGTTTTGGGTAAACCGGACTTAACATATATATTCATGTATAAAGTGTGTGCATTATTCTTGAGGAGTGTCAGTGAAGCTCTCGGGATTGGGTTTTTGACAAACAGGTATTGGCTACTAACCAAACGCATTTAAAAGCGACTGACGATACAGGAATTTAAAAGAAAACAGAACTGATGTGTAAAAAACGGGACTAGCCCCCTTATGTATTACATTTATCATAGAGGTATATGATACAAGTAATATTCCTCCTGAATGTTATCCTATCAGAATATGTCCCTGCAATACTTTTCCTTTTATCTGAGTAAGAATTATTTGGAAAAGAATTTGTAACACATGTCAGTAATTTTGTATGGTTTACTATTTCTTGTTGTGTATATTAAAATACTTCAGCGCAGATCACTTTGTGTGTTGATGATTTTGTAATTGTTTCCCGTCTGTTGCCATTCCCTGCTACCCATTTCTCCCTGTTCCGTAAAAGGAGGAAAGGGCACACAGCTGTGAAAGGAGGGTGGAAAATTAGAGGAGGGAAGTTGTACTGACTGAAGAGGACCAAAGAGGATGAAGGAGATCTAGGAAAAAAAGCATGAGGAAGGGATGGACGAATTTGTAGGAGAGAAGGAAACTTGGTAAGTGTACATGGATGATACTTTAATGTCATAATGATGCCAAGATGACCTGAAAACCTGAAATATTGGCTGGAAAAAAACAAGTCAGCGAGAAGACCGAAAATATAATCAAGAAAAGTGACTAAGTAATTTAAATATAATAGATGCTAGAGTCAAAGGGCAAAGAATAGGAATCGGCCGGTTTTCCCTAATAATTATTACAACTAACATGAAAAAGAAATTATTAGAAAAAATTCGTAGGATAAGGGTGTTTGTAAGGAAAAAATTAAGGATGAAAAAATGAAGGAAGAATGATGCGAGAAAAATAAGGAAGAAAACACTGAAATTTAAATAGTAACCGAAGATGTAGGAGGATAGAAATTTGAAAAAAAAAAAAAAAAAACATCAATACGAGTAGACAGGTAGGGCAGAAGACCCATTTATAGTGTAGGGTAGACCAGGAATGGCCAAAAAAGACATGAAGTAGGATGACAAAATATAACTGGCTTGTTCATAGAGGCGGGAAAGAGAGACAAAACGAAATTAGGACTGAAGAGGAAACAAAAATAACAATGAATGAAGAAACAGCAAAAAACAAAAAAATAGAAAAGTCAGTGAAACTAAGAGTGAAATTATTGATGGTATAGTGTCAGCAAAACGGAATTACATGGATAGGAACACACAGAAGACACGGAAGACGACGGAATTAAAAGTTGAAATGCAGAGAGTAAACTAGGAAGAATAACACCGAAACCTGAGATCACACTACGTTGACAGATTAAACTGAAAAAGGGAAAGAATGACACGGGGAAAACGCGCTATACAAAAGTAAGAGAGAGAGAGAGAGAGAGAGAGAGAGAGAGAAAGTTCCAGATATAATGTATCGGTACGGTACGAAACTTCAGTAAAAGGAGTATATAGCTGAAAATGAAATGGAGATCGAGCGAATGGAAGAAAGTTAGACAGCAGTACACTAAATAATATGTACCTTATATATACTGGATATATATATATATATATATATATATATATATATATATATATATATATATATATATATATACTGTATATATGTGTGTGTGTGTCTTTTTATTTCTCATGTGGTCACTTTACATACATATCTATACGGTGGGGCTTCTACATACATACAGAGAGAGAGAGAGAGAGAGAGAGAGAGACGTGGAAGAAGTGAGAAACATTTGAAAATGCCGAGGACTGGGAAGTAATGAAGCAGAAGGAAGGGGAAGGGAGAGAGAATCGGAGAGGCATAAGGGAAAAGACATGCAAACTTGAAGACATAAGAGATGAACCAGAACTCCTAATTCAAGAGCGTACCTTTGTAGCCCCTGGTGTCTTTTTTTATAGGAGTATTGGTGGCGGGGGGAGTGGCAAGAGATCAAGTGTGTGTGTGTGTGTGTGTGTGTGTGTGTGTGTGTGTGTGTGAGAGAGAGGAGGCGAACGGGGGATCGACACAACAATACAACAGAGAGAGAGAGAGAGAGTGAGAGAGAGAGAGAGAGAGAGAGAGAGAGAGAGAGAGAGAGAGAGATGCGGGGAGTTCTGATATCACAGTTTTACGATCTGCTTAATACCATTACAGCTGAAGTTACTTGTGTCATCGGTCCCTTCAAAAAATAGTTATTCAAAGTGGAAATTTTGTGCCAGTGTCTTTAAGTAATCTGTCTAAAAAAGAGTGGGCGGAGGGCGAGCGAGGAGGGAAAACGCTTTGAATTAACTCCGGAATGATAGGGAAAAACAAATTTAGTGGCACAACCGGCAACAAAGGACTAATGGTGGGTGTGGCAGGTCATAAGAGTGAAAGAGGGAAGCATCGTTACGCAGCGCACTGGCCCTGATATGCGGTAGGTAAAAGAGTGGAAGCATGACAAAAGCTGTGAGAATTATATCATGCTATAAAGATACGGGAAGCAAGAGAAAAACGTATATTCTGTGTAAATTATAGTTACCCAGCCACAAAGGTCACAAACTACAAAGTCCTTGTAACTTTTCTAAGTGGCACTGCCTTTATATTAGTCGTTTTAGATACAAATATTCAAAAACATTTAAGTTAAATGGAGCTATCTTGCACACGTCCCCGACTCTCCGGCAGTATAATAATACATGCAAAAAACATCTTGCACGACTGAAGAACCTAAAGGAAACTTCCCAGGAACTGTAGAGAATAGTTCTGAGAGGAAAGTACTAAGTATTCAAGAAAAAAAAAAAAAACATGCATTTTCTATCAATACAATAAGTACCGGTACCTTTCTGTTTTACTATACTTTCTCTCTCTCTCTCTCTCTCTCTCTCTCTCTCTCTCTCTCTCTCTCTCTCTGGTTATCGTGAACAAAATTTACCATTATTAGCTTAGCCTTTGGTTTCTTCTGTGCAGATCTCTATTATCTATATAAACAGATAGACAGATAGATATACGAGTATATATATATATATATATATATATATATATATATATATATATATATACTAGCGGACCTGCCCTGCTTGGCCCGGTATCTCCGCAGTGGGGGCCTTCGGTTCTAGCAGGCGTGATAAAAGCTGAGCTACCTCATTTTTTTGATGAACCAGGTAAATCCAATATGGGAGGATATACTTCAATCACAACACGTCAGGATTATTGCTTAGCCCCACGCAACTGGGCATATGACAGAGCAGTTGTAATCTATCCCAGCCAGAACACCAGCATCTTTACATGTTGGAGAGACACACATTACACAAGTGTATAAATGTTTTTTACGCTCCTAACCGGGTATTGAACCCGAGACTTCTAGTTAAAAGTCAGGCACTGTTACCACTACACCATGGCGTGATAAAAGCTGAGGTACCTGAATTTTTTGAAGGAACAGGTAAATCCATTATTGGAGGATGTATTTCAATCACAACACATTAGGATTATTGCTCAGCCCCACGCAACTCGGCAAGTGACAGAGCAGTTTTAATCTATCCCAGCCAGAACGCGAGTGTCTTTATTTGTTGGAGGGACACACATTACACACGTGTAGACGCTCATGTTCCATTTTATCATCATGTTATATGTGCCCAGTGCATTTTTTGGTCTGCTTGACCAGACAGAATAGTGTTAAACAACGGGAACAGGTGTTGTGTGATGTACTGTAGTGGCCTTTTACACTTGCTTTCAAATTAGGTTAGTTACGAATGGGGACCAAGGAGGAAGTCCACTATCCAGACAGAGCCACTACCTGGATGTGCCTTTGGCTTTATTACGTCAGCTAATCGAGGGATCTGATATATATATATATATATATATATATATATATATATATATATATATATATATATATATATATTCAAACAGTGCGTCCAGTGAATTGGGCCCAGCATATAATCACATATACCTGAAACCTTCGAAATCTTGGCTTTTCATTATGGCAAATACCATCGTGTATTGTTTCAATAACTATATCTTGGCAATCCACATAAAAAAAAAGAAAAAAAAAGAAAACATGTTCACATCTCTTTTCTTTTTTTAATTAATAACCAATTCTCACTGAAACAGATGCAGAGCAAATGTCATGTGAACATGCCAACCCTTATAGCATGAAACCACATTTTATTAATCGTTGATATGGACAGACAATTTCATTCGACCTAAGAAGACCTTCTACAGTGAGGAGATTAGAATGATCTGGATTAACCATTTCAGTCAGATGGTGTTCTTTTGATACAGGTCATGATACAGACAGGACATTTTTATTTAGTTGAAAAGGGAAGCGCTGACCTCTTGTAGTGAAGAATTAATTTACTGTGCTGAAGTTCCCATGATTTGGTCTCACAATCGACTAATGATTTTATTAATCTTGGGCAAAGTTTTCTGGTAGAGACGTTTTTTAGTATTCATTCCTCCCTTCTACCATTGGGATTTTATCCAAAGCTGAATTACTTCATTTTTGGCTGCAAGAACTACATAAGTATGTTCATGTCCTTAAGTAGAGGAGGAAATAAAGCCTTCTCGTACAATCTCATGAGATAGCCCGTCAAGTACACATCACTGCAGGTGGGAAACTCGCGTCAAAAGAACATAAATGGAATTTTGCAAACACTCAAAAGCAGAGAACAGATTCTCCGAAGGTCTATAAAAATATATATACTGTATACTGTATATGTAGTTACAGTTCAGCCCCAAAACTGCTTATCAGCAACATTTGTACTGACTGGAAGTTATTATCAGCTTCCAGACGCACTCGGAGATTTTTTTTTTTAACTTAAAGCATACAGCCATTATGATTTCTCTTATCACAGTACAGTTAGGATAGCCTATTCTAAATTCATTGTTAACTGCTTATTTCAGGTGAAAACTCTATAAACCAGGATGCAGAGAGTGTATACCTCTGACATCGCCAGTAAAGCTTTGTGAGATACTGCTCAAAATCCTCCTTCCTACCAAGTAAATATCTTTACGGGGTCACATGTTTAGTTATTTCTATGGTCTAAGTCTGCCCTGCTGTACGGTCTCAGAGAGCATCTACCTCCGTCAACTCTAGTAATATTTTATGATTTATTTCTACATCCAGATTCGGATCCACCTCAAAATTTAATCAACTTCACCTTTACCCACTTCCCACCTATTCACCACATTTCATTGAAATCCGATATCAACTTTTTAGAGATCTTGTACTTTGTACGCAAACTGGCAGACACGTGTTAATACAAAACCTCCGTCGAACTTCGACTGCGGAGGTAGTAAAGTGTGATTCAGATTGTGCCAACATTCTCAACCTAATATTCTGCAGAAACCTGTGCTAGAATCCTGCTTCGCACGATATTCTGACATACATATTTAACTCCAGCAAAATACACTAATTGTTTCAGTGCTACCATCAAAGAAGCTTCCCATTCCCAGACTTTGACATTTCTAACACCGGCATGAAGTAGGTTATTATTCGAAAGCAAAGCTAAATCCTCCAGGTTTTGCTAGTCCTTAATCCCTGATGAAACAACAAATTTCATTCCTTGACTAATACTTTTCCCAAACTGTTTCTCCATTTCGCAATATATAAAAATACTGATCGTTCCTGCTGTGTTTCTACTTACAAATTCAACCTTCCGCTGCGTTTCCATGGTTGTGTTCTTAATTAATGTGTGCGTACAGCATCCAACTGACGGGAGGCGACGATGCATATGCCTGGAAGGAAGAGGGGTCGGGGCGAGTGAGATGGCAGAGGTGAAGAGACGAGGCATATGGCAGGAGGTAAGACTGGGCTCAGGAAGGAGTACTGGGAGGGACAGGCAGAGGTGAAAGGACGAGACCATGTGACAGAAGGGAGGCTCAAGAGGCCTTACCTCCTGCCATGTGGCAGGAGGTATGGCAGGGCACAGGAAGGGGTACTGGAAGGGACAGGCGGAGGCCACGGGGTGCAGATGCGAAGAAGGAAGGATAGAAATGTGAAAGGGCGGACAGTAGGTAGGAAGAAAGAAGTAAGTAATGAGGGACTAAGGGAAAGAATGAAGGACGGATTCTAGAACTAAGGAAGCGATACAGGTTAGCAGAAGCAAAGGCCACGGGTTCTTGGTAAAGGAAGAAGGAAACACTGAGTTGGGGAGTTCGGAAGATATTGTGAGGAATAAAGAGTACAAATGCCAAGAAAGGAAAATAAACAGAGAATTGTCTAATCAACCTTAAAGTAACTTCTATAGAATATGATATTAGCATGATGTCTGTTCACTGATTCTACAATATATATAGCAGTGGGCGTGAGTAAAAGAGGATACTTTACCCCTCACTGTCTGTCCTACCTATCTGTGTAACCTCAGCGTGTGTCTTGGTTTCATCCGTGACAATGTGTGCTCTGCTTCACTGTATTTTCTGCACCACTGTCCTCGCCATATGTTGCTGCTGTATTAATATTTGGCAGTGTGCGTATGAAGCTGACACCCTGGTATTAATGAGCAGCGAATATAAGTGGTGCTGCCATTTACGATAATATTAAGAGGGCCACGCTGAAGAGGATTCATGATTCCTGTAATCATGAGTCCATTATCGTTTCAAATCTCCTCGTATTAGGGTGTTTATAAAAATCCGAAGCTTTCAGTGACTTATGCCTGATTGATCTGGCGCAAGCACTTACTACTGAGCCAGCTTGAAAAATTATTACTGTCGAATATTTCAGTCTCTCTCTCTCTCTCTCTCTCTCTCTCTGACTTTCTGAATCAGTCCATGTTAGGTATACTGCAAGACCGACCATTTTCCATAAAGTCTCATAGCCGAAAGACACTGTTCCCTATGCAAGCGAAGCACGAACGGGAAAGGGCATAATCTAATTATTCAAAAAGAGTTTACAGAAATCTTATGGAGGACGGGTAGTTACGGAATAGGATCTGTTTATTTCAAGATTGTGGTTTCGATCCTTAGTGTTGCTGGAACTAGCCTGAAAAAATATGAATCTTGAATAAACTGTTATACAGCTTGTAAAGTGTACCAGGATGTAGTAGAATTGCCAGCGCTGCCACTGACATACCAGGATTTAATGGGGCATCCCGTATCACCATCATCATCATCATCATCATTTCCTGTTTTGTCAATTATATTTAAAACAATATGCTATAAATGACAAAACAAATGCAAGCCCTAAATTTAAATTCACTATTTATGCTGATGACACTAACCTCTTACTAGCTGATAAAAATATTGACTCCTTACACTTGCGTTTACATTTTGAATTAAATTTAATAAACCAATGGGTACATTGCAAAAAAAACTAAATCTCAACATTGCCAAAACAAATTATATACTTTTCCACAATCACTCAGTAAAGAATGTTATTCCTCCTTTATTATTGGAAGGTTAGTTAATACAACGTATTAATCATACTATCTTAGTGTTATCATTGTCGAGAATTTAAATTGGGATTTTCACATTAATGAGGTATGCTTAAAAATTATCAAAATTTTGTGGTGTATTATATAGGGTTAGTCATCAACTTACATCTGAAGCAATTTGTATTACACATTATGTTACCCTTATCTCATCTACTGTGTGTTTGTACTTGGCCATCATTCTTACATAAATTAACAATAGCCCTGAATAAAATATTTAGATGCATGTTTCTGTGTGAATTTGACTCAGTAAGCCATATACAGTATACCCCGTGCTGAAACTGTTTGATTTAAAAATCTATTACAGAATTTTTCCTGATATAATTAATCTAATGAAATGCAAAATCCTGCTCAGGAAGTAAAGTCTTTAAATTTATAAATAATATTATAAATGCTAGAGGTAATAATATTAATTTGTCCACAGTTCCGTACAGCACTTTAGGAACAGTGTGCTATGTCGTGGTCTTGAATTATGGAATTCTTTACCCACAAACATCAAATTTCCCATCAGTACCAGTAATTTACTACATTTAAAAAAAGAGTAAAGAATTAGCCTACTTAATTCGACAAAACACAATGCTATGGGTGATAAATATACATACTGTATGTGTATCGGTATATGTACGAGCATTTCAGTGTCTTCACTGGTTTATCCATTTGCATGTATGTGTGCATCTAAGTATACTATCTATCTATCTATCTATCTATAGCCCGACGCCCTAATCCCGCAAAGGGTGGCCGCAGACAAAACGCCTCCAAGTCACTCTGTCACCCACCATTTGACTCCCCTCCCCCGAACTCACCCCCCCCTCCCTCATATACCTCTCAACTCCATTCCTCCACCTCATCCTCGGTCTACCCCTCCCTCTCCCTCCCTCCACCTCACCTACATACACCCTCTTAGTCAGTCTTTCATTCTCCATTCTCTCCACATGTCCAAACCACCTCAGTGCATACTATAATTTAATGTAGCTGTATACATATGGTATATATAATCTGTCTGTACCAATTACAGTACGCGATATTATTTGCTAAATTTTGTCTGTCGAAGAGCTTCGGCTCGACAGGCAATGCCTTTATTATTCTATGTGATGCTTATTGTATAGATTATGTACTGTTAATGGCAATAATCATTACTTACTTTCTTACACACACACACACACACACACACACACACACACACACATATATATATATATATATATATATATATATATATATGTTGTTAAATGACAAGAGCAACCTATCCACTCCCAGTAAGGGACGTATTCAGGCGGTGAGTGATATTGCCTGGGTGATGTCCGAATCACCTGGAAACTCAGATCAGAGCCTCCCAGAGCTGTTCCCCTACACACAGTCAGCCACTGCCAGATGCTTCGCTTCGCTCCAGCCTTAGTCCCTACCTCCATGCTCCGTTTCCCTGCCTATCTTCGCCTTTACGTCCAGTCTGTTTCTGCTAGTCGGTTTTCCCTTCTCCATTTCAAAACATTTTTCCCCATCTCTCCTCCTGAACATGTTTCCTATTCCTTCTTTTTTGACGGTTACAGGTTTATATATTAAGCCGGCTGCTAGAGTTTATAGCAATTTTTATTCAAGCTCATATCATATATTTCTCCCCAGTTCCCTCTTGGTTAACCTTTATGCTGGTATGAACGCACTGTGGTATATTATACAGGATAAAGTAGATGATCTGTACTAAATTAATAATTACCATGGCAATCAGCGGGTTAGTCGCACACGTAAGCTGGTAGCAGAAGGCTATCAACAAGGCAATCAGATCACCCAACAACAACTGTCATTAATTCTACAGACTGTTTTCCTAGTGTGATAATAAAAAATCGTTATCAAGGCATTTGGACAACAATTTTCCTGCGTACGAGTATCTTATAACACGCTGAAACCACACCTAAGTCGGCGCAAAGCTCTTACTTGGCGTTCAGCTGTCTGTTTTGCTAATGGCTCCGAGAACGAAAAATGAAAAATAAAAAAGGAAAAGGAGGAAGTTAAAAAGAAAGGGTTCCTCTCTCCCATGATCAAAGTTGAGAAGTATTCCTTGAAAGCTGTGATGCCGGGAGCGATTTGATGAAGGATTTTCGTTCCTTTTTTTTTTTTTTTTTTTTTTTTTTTTTACCGTGTGAGATTTGACTGAGGAATGGTTTTGGACTGGGGGACTAGCAGAGGGAAGAGAGACAAGGACTGGGGGAAGAATTGGGGGATGGGAAAAAAAGTGAAAGGCTGGGGATATGGAGATGTCAAGATATGTGTAGGGAAATGAGGAAAAGATGGAGTTGTTGAGGGAAGAAAGGGGGCTAAGTGAGTGGGTGAATGTATTGATGTTGGAAGAAAGGGAAGCAATGAGGGAAAACAAGATGACAACTGGAGGACTGAGGGAGGGGTTGATGGGAAATAGGGTTAATGAGTGGAAGGACAGGGAAAAGGGAGATGACAGAAGAAACGAAGGGAATGAGAGAAGAAGGGGTAAGAACGGAGGACCGGAGGGGTGATGAAGAAAAGGGGTGAAGATACGGAAGGGAAAGGGAGATGTGAGGCTTGGAAATTTGTAATGTTGGGGAGTCAAACTGGAAAGTTATGATGGCCGTTGTGACTTCGTGAACGATTATCGGTCAGTTGCTGGAGTTTGAGAGATGTGTCTGTGGGATTCTGGAGATGAAGGAAGAGAAAGAGGTGGTTCGAAACTGAAGGAAGAGCGGGTGGAATGAAGGAGAAAAGATGGGACTTAAAAATTATTCATGCCATAAAGAAATCCTTTAAAAATTTGTCAGTATTTTCCTGGAGGTTGAGGGATTGAATGTAGGGGAAAGGGTGTAGGAACTGTAGAAATATGGGGAGGGGCAGAGGAAGAGTGGGAAGGACAGAGGAAGAGGGGGTTATAAGGGAAAAGAGGAAGAAGAAACAGGCAAGCAATGGGGAGATTGGTGGAACTGGGGAATGACGGGAAAAGAGAAAGCAGATGAGGAAAAGAAAGTAGTAAGATTATGAAAAGAAGGGATAGGGGAAAGACTGAGAGGAGGTAGGAGTTGAAGGTAGAAGCTGGAGTGAGGGAAAGAAGGGAGAGGGGCGGGAAGGGAGAGTGAGGGATGAGAGAAGGGGCCGAAGGTGATAGAAGCGTGGAATGGAAAGACAGTGATACGGGAAGAGATGTGAAAAAAGGGAGGATGAAGAGAGGAAAGAAGGATCAGGGAGAAAGGAGAAAAGAGAAATAAAAGACGACAATGAGGAGCAGAGGGAAAGCAAATAATTAAAAAAAAAAAAAAATGGAGGGGAAGGGACTTACATGGATAGTTGGAGATCTGGCTGAGCGGATGGATAGACATATGCGACTGAATATATTAACTTTAATGGGTGGTTAAAAAGAAGATTAATAGAGAAGTGTTAGGTAACTGGTTGGTGAAATTAGTGGTAGATAAGTCACTGGGCGAGAGAGAGAGAGAGAGAGAGAGAGAGAGAGAGAGAGAGAGAGAGAGAGAGAGAGGTGGAAGCTGGGTGAGTGATGTGGATGAACACGGTGGCTGGTGGAACGTAAGACATTGATAGCAGACAGTGAATCGACAGTTCATTTGGGTGAGCAGCTTAGTGTCTGTAGGAGAGAGTGGAATAATAACAACAATTAAATTAGAAGAATGCAGTTAATGAAGCCATGGTTGGCTGAGTAGACATACAAAATAAGGAAAGTAATGAATGGGCAGAAAATGAGACATAAACGGTAGACTGATAAACAGGGAATGGATACGAGTGCATGGTTAAATAAATAAATTATATCTTTCACTACGATGACATACTCATTTTAATCAGGCTAACAATGGATTATTTTATTCACTCAAGAAGGATCCCTGTTCGTGAAACGGTTGAAAGGCTATAACTGACTCTCCTAGTCCGTAAAGTCGATCTGAATCCAAATAAAGCACAGAATAAAAAGAGGAAGAGAAAAGAAGAAGCCGACTTATCGATAAAGATGTTAAGGGAATGAAGGAGCAATGGCCGGCTAGGCAGTTAGACACACAGATCGGAGGAGAGTTGAAGACCGGGAGAGAGTAAATGAATATAAGGAAAGTAGGCAAAGTGACTGGCTGACTGTTTCATTATAGAACTTAATCGTGGCATCGTAGAATAAAAGCCAGTGGAACCACATAGCCAGAAAAAACAAAAGACAAGCACATAATATCACACACTGAATTTCACACACGAATTTTATCATATATGATAAAATCAAACACAATAACCCTAACATATTTCGATGACTCACTCACAGCTGCATTAACTCATCTGGCGTTAGCTGAAAGTGATTATCAAATCTGGATCAATCATGGGAGCCATATGGTACAGTGAAGTGAGTTTATAGCAGGGCTGCATATTGCATAGTTAGTCAGGCGGACAAACAGAAGGACAGACGGACTGAGAGCTAGAGATGGTGATGAGGTGGATGAATGAGGAGTGGAAGAAGAGATGAACAGACGAGACTGAAGGTGGTTGAATGAGCAGAATATTAGATAACAAGATGGATGAATGGGCGGAAAATACTCTAGTAAATGGATGAAAAGGTGAACTGATGAAGAGAAAGTGGAAGGATAAATGACTGGACGGATAATTGTCTGTCTGGCCATAATGATTGCTTTAATATTTTTGCAGCTAACGCCAGATATATTGCTCAGCTGAGGGTAAGTAGTATACTAAGCCTAAGACTGTTAATAATGTAATTATTAACATTATCACGGTCCGGCCAGCTCTAGTATTCTGCTCAAGCCAAATGGTTTATACAGTTGAGAGTGAGTCACTGAAGCTTATGCATATTAAATGAATGAACAATTTGTAGTTCAGAATAATCGACGGAGAACTGATTGCCTCCCAATCAGTAATTCATGTTCATATGGTTACAACGATCCATTGCTTTTATCTAAACTGATCGCCTTCCTCTCTCTTAATTTCCTGCCTTATTTACTTCACGGTAGCGAAGGAGCTAAGTTAGATTGGTGGCCAAAACAGACAGACGGATGGACGGATGGATGAGGAGAGGAGTGGAAAGTAAAAGGAGAGGCAGTTTGTTTTGTTGGCAGTTACTGGAATTTGTGCCACTTCTCAGGCTTTTGTAATGTACTCTCTCTTATTTCATCCTTGCAAACACCAGCGCATTTCATTAATATTCGTCTTACCCCTCTTAGGACGTGAGACATCTTACCATTCAACACGTAGAATTTTTTTTTAAAGCATTACTCTCTTCATCCACGCGATCTTGCAGTGAAAGAGGTAATGACGTTTATGTATGACCTCTCATTTAGAACTGGCCATAAGTTTAGTAAACTGTGTGCAGGTGTGATGAATTATTGCCATAGACGTTATAATAAAAATGGGTTTTAACGACTTTATTCCTAATACCTCCAGACAATTTCGTTCAGCTTGGGAGTGGTTTGCCGTGCTCTCAGAAATTGTTTTACTTCTTCTAGTGATTTCCCTTCCAATATTGACTTAAAAAAAAAAAAAAAATCACTATACGCTTCAGTAGGCAAAAATCATTAACAACTTTTTTACTGCTGATATACAGTTTCCGGCAGCTAAAGAGAGGCTTCTTGTCTGAAAGGTGAAAAGAGTCAAATATTATTCCTAGATTTGCGAAGTTTTATTTATTTTTCTCATGCTTCCGCCAGATGCTATTTTTCAGCTTAGGAGTTCCTTTTCGTCTTGTAAGTGTAACAGTTTCCCCACAACTGTTTGTTTGTTTGTTTTCCGCAGGATACCGACAGATGACAGTATTCTCTGAAGGGTAGAACTCTTTCGGACTGAAGGGGTCATATACAATCTGCATTTCAGTATAAGGACGCCTGTGCATACTGTATTTTAAAATTCCGCCAGAAAATTTTATTCATTTATTTCTCCCACCCTGGAGAGCGTAAGACGAATTACTCGCCGCTGGGAAACCTCCCGAGGTGTGAGGGTTAAGAAATATTCCTCTGAGTGAAGAGTTAAATTATGTTTTCAACAAACAAAGTATAAAAGTAAATGACCAACATTTTAAAAAATCGTATACTTTACAATAACTCTTGAATACCTAACAGTGTGCCTGTCTACACCTTTGCTCAGCCACCGATATTTATCTACTGTCTGAAATAAAGGTGGAATGAGTAAAAAGAAAGTTCAAAACATGGAAAAATGCCTAGAGATAAATAAAGGAATTTGGGTTGTATGGGCGGCAAATAGTGTGAGAGGAGGAGACAGTGTAAGAGAGAATGGGAGACAGGGGACACTGACAGAAGACCTCAGTAGGCGTGGGAGGATTGACAAAGGTGCTGTAGGAGAGAGACGAAGAAGCCGAAGACAAAAATAAGAAGATATCTAAATATGGTCCCTTCACCTTGCATGTAAAACCCCCGAGATACAGTGTTTCGAAAAGTCAAAAGCTCTCACCAAGGACTTGGTAGCGCCAAAATGTTCTGTCAATTTTTGTCTATTTAGCAACAAATGACTCCAGTACAGCTGGCATCGAAGGGTCGTATTGCTCGTTCTGTTCAAGCCATGTCGAGTTGCCCGTAGTTTTAAACCATATCGTCTTTTCTAGCAGCGGGTGACTCCTGTACAATAGGCACCTTGTGGTCGTGAAACACGTTGTTGTGATGTGGGTCGCAGCGCCGCCTTGTCCTCTCTGATATCGTGACCCAATATGTGTGACCCCAGAGCTACCGAAAGGCTGGGGGAAGTGGCGGTGGGGTCAGTGCGGGGGTGAGGTCGGGGAGGCAGTGGGGGAGGCAGAGTGGAGAAGGAAGTGAGGCTGGCTGGAACTGGGGACTGGGCTCTCAGGACTCCGTCGTGTGGCTGTAACTGTCGAAGGGAAAATATTATTAGAGACAGGAGAAGTGCATCGTACTTGTCCAGCAAAGGAAGATGATGTCAGAGTATTTTAACAGACTGAAGAAAAACATGTTTTTTTTTTTTTTTTCATCAACTATATAGTCCAATAATTAACTAAGAAGGTGACAAAACACGGTCTGAAAACCCACATATAAAATTCACGAAAACTATTAAAGCTTTAATAGTTAATTTAAGTAATACTGTATAACAAATAAAATATGAGAATAATACACAGATATCCTTAAAGGTCATTAAAACTGTATGATTAATATATGCTAGACCCTAATTATTGTCAATACAGAAAACACAACAACATAGGATGGCACGCTAGGCGGCTCCTACAAGTGTGATTGATCCACTAGACTAAAACAAGGATAACAAAGAAGTAGGCTGTCCCCCATCCACCAAAGCCTCCAGCCGAAGCCGGCAGGAACAAGCTAGAAAGAACATCATGCAATATAAGAAAACTGACGTGGACATTTTATAGGAAAGTGCAACAAGAGGAAAGAAACTCTCGTCGTGAGACCTGAAAAAGGAAAATAATGAATTAGAACCGGTAATTAGGAAAAGTGTTTTTAACACCCGACCCTAACTTGTCATATGCATATCTATCGTATACTTGAAACTCTCAGTGGAATGGGTCAGCAACTACATCACAAGGTTACTTTTCCATTCGTCCACAGTTCCTGCCGAACTATTTTCTTCGTATCTACTTTCTATAAAGGAATTTATCGACTTTTGAAACGATTAATTCCATCTTGTATTTTCACTCTAAGTACCTTGCTAATATATTTCTTATTTTTTTCCCTTCATCCACTAATGCACCTCAGTTAAGTCTCTCCTTACTCTTGGCCTTTCTGGTGAGTGCAAACTTAGTATTTTCAGTCTGCCATCATATGAAAGGTTCTGAACATCATATATTATTAGTTGTCATTCTTCTCTGCATATTTTCTACTGAATATTTTATAATGCAGGCACCAAGATTGCACAGCAAATTTTAAAAGTTATATATATATATATATATATATATATATATATATATATATATATATATATATATATATATATATAGGATAGAAGTTGTGGAAGCAATGAAGAAAGTTAAATAGGGGAAAGCCCCAGAAATTGATGGAGTGTGTGGTGAAATGCTGAAGCATGGGGGACAGATAGTAGTAGAATGAATGTGGAAGATGTGCAGATTGGCCTGGGAGGAAGGTAGAGTCCCGGAGGATTGGAAGTCAGGTATAATTATTCCCTTGTACAAAGGAAAAGGGGAAAAAGAAGTGTGTGGTAATCATAGGGGCATTTGTCTTCTTAGTATAATAGGAAAAGTGTATGGTAGGATACTTATTGACAGAGTTAGAGAAAGAACAGAGGAATTAGTTGGAGAAGAACTGGGAGGCTTTAGGAAGGGAAGAGGTTGTGTAGATCAGATATTCATTCTTAGATCTTTAGTGGAAAAGTTTCTAGAGAAGGGAAAGAAGTTGTATGCGGCTTTCAGGGATTTGGAGAAAGCATATGACAGGGTGGATAGACAAGGATTGTGGAAAGTATTAAGAATATATGAACTAGATGGGAAGTTGTTGAATGCTATGAAGAGTATGTATGATGGTGCTAAGGCTGCAGTGTGTATGGATGGTGAACTAAGTGAATTTTTCTCTTTGAAGGTTGGGTTGAAACAGGGATGTGTCAGGTCTCTATGGTTGTTCAATCTGTATATGGATGGGGTAAGAAAAGAGGTACAATGTAGGGTAGTGGATGTTGGAGCAGCCCTAATGAGAGAGGGCAGTGTTTGGAAACTCCCTGTACTGTTGTTTGCAGATGATACTGTGTTGTTGAATGAAGACGAAGGGGAGCTGCAAGGCTTGGTGGATGAGTTTGGGAGAGTGTGTAAGAAACGGAATCTAAAGGTGAATGTAGGGAAGAGTAAAGTGATGGTCTTTGAGAGAGGTGAAGTCAGTGAATGTACAGCGAGGTTGGATGGTGAGGAATTGGAAAATGTGAGTACGTTTAAGTACTTGGGTAGTGTGATGAGTAAGGATGGAAGTTTGGGGGGTGAAGTGCTTGAAAGGGTACAGCAGGGAAGAAAGGTTGCTGGTTCTTTGAAAGCAGTGATAAGAAACAGGGAAGTGAGCATGGAAGTGACAAAGTTACTACATGTCAGTATTGTGATACCAACTCTAACGTATGGAAGTGAAGCTTGGACGTTGTTGGAAGGACACAAGTCAAGAGTGAGAGCAGTGGAAATGAGTTATTTAAGAGGAGCCTGTGGAGTCACATGGAGAGACAGGCTGACGAATGAGGATATAAAGGAGCGTTGTGGTGTGGATGTGGATGTGATAGGAAGCGTTATGAGGAACACGCTGAAGTGGTTTGGCCATGTGGAGAGGATGGAGGGTGAGAGACTGACGAAGAAAGTGTATGTGAGTGAGGTGGAGGGAGGAAGAGGGAGGGGGAGGTGGAGGGGGGAAGAGGGAGGGGGAGGCCGAGGATGAGATGGAGGGATGGGGTGGAGAGGTATATGAGAGAGGGGGTGTGAGTTGGGAGCAGGGCAGTGAAATGGCGGGGGACAGGGCGACGTGGAGGCGACTTGTTTGTGGCCACCCCAAATGGGACTGAGGCGTCTGGCAATATATATATATATATATATATATATATATATATATATATATATATATATATATATTATAATATTATACTAATAAAGGACCGAGTACTAATCCCTGTGGTACGCTGTTAGTTACTAATCCCCATACCGACTTAGTGCTGTTGGTTGGTACTCTCTGCTTTCGTCCTTTCAGCCAGAATTCTATCCATTTTAAGATATCACCGTCTGTACCGAATGATGTCCCTCACCATTAAAAAAAAAAAAAAAAAGCTTTACTAAAGTCCAAGTAAATAATATCGTAGTCTTTATCGTTGTCTACAGCTTCAAACACCTCCGACAGAAATGATAAGTTTGTGAGGCAAGATCGTCCTTGCACAAGATCGTCCTTGCACAAAATGTCACATGTCAGAGTTTTCTATAATGATCATTGTGTTATTCCCTTAGTACTATATGAACAAGAGAGACTGAGGCGAAACACAGTGATCTGTAACATGCTGAAAATCGTCTAACATTTTATTTATCTATTTTTTACCATGGTCATTTCGAGGTCTTATCCAACACACGAAGCAAATGCGTAATTATTCAGAGTCAAGCACTAGATAGAAAGATAGTTAATTAGATAGGAAGATACATACCTGTAGACTAATAAACAGATAGACAGACGGATAAAAATACAGCAGAAAAAGAAACGCTCACATTCACCTACATATTACTCGAAAAATCGAACTACTCCATTTTTGTTCAGCTCTTAACCCTTAAACCAACCCTGGTTCAAATCAGGTTCTAAACTGCTTACATTGACCTTTACCCAGTGACCTTTCCGTCTGACCTTGACCTCTGACTGTTCTCAACTGGACATCTCATGTCAGATCACTTGCTAAACCCGCCTCAAAGAAGATTGGACTGTTGTAGAGTCCGTAACTTCTTCACTGACGAGCAGTCAGCTATAATTTATAAGAGTGATGTGCGTTCCCAGCTTGAATATTGCTCACCCTTGTGGAATGGATGTGGAGATGTTGCATTAAAACAACTAGACAAAATTCATAACAAAGCTGTTGGAATTTTTAATAACCCTACTATTATAAATAAACTACCTCCTCTACAAGTAACGAGGACTGTTTCTTATCTTGCATTATTTTACGGA
The DNA here is from genome assembly GCF_032717465.1 of Coenobita brevimanus. NCBI lineage: Eukaryota > Metazoa > Arthropoda > Malacostraca > Decapoda > Coenobitidae > Coenobita > Coenobita brevimanus. The sequence goes on along the minus strand of NC_136981.1, from coordinate 29,547,387 downwards.
CATTTTTATGGCAAATGCTCACACGAAGTTGCGTCCATTGTGCCACCTCTCCATGCCTTCCCACGTGCTTCACGGGAATCTGGTGGCGCTCATGACTAGTATGTCACTCAGCCGTATTGCAAAACTTTTGCCTATCAGAATTATTTTATTCCCTGAACTGCATCTCTCTGGAACTCGCTTCCCAAGAGTTGTTTCCACCAAACTTCGACCTACAGCTGTTCAAGTCTAACTGCTACAGATTTTTTATGAATGGAGGACGCCAGTAATCTGGTGTATGGATTATTTTTTTATTCAATTGCTTTTCCTTCTGTTCTGTTATTTAAAAAAAAATAATCGACTTTGGTATCCTTGTACTAATCCGAATTCTTTCACAGTTTATTCTACCTCACTACATATCATCATCATCATCCTATCCTACATTGCCCCATAGGAGCGTAGGAGCCCGGGGCTAGGCAGTTGGTCTCGATATTTAAGATAAGAGTGACCAGCCTCACTCATCCCTGAGTGGCATTACATGAGCAATCAACCCAACCACCCTTGGATATAAACCTTCACCGGCTCAATCCTACTGGAGTGCATTAATCACCCACTAAACCACCAGGTGCCAAAATTTGGCTATACGGTTACCGCTCAGCGTAGTAAATGATATCCTGGTGTACAGGAAACCATTTAGCTTGTCACTCAGTGTAAAGTCACCCACAGGCAGAAGGAAAAGGAAAGAATGAAGGAAAGAAAGACAGAAGAGGGGGTGTAAAGTCACCCGTAGGCAGAAGGACAAGGAAAGAATGAAGAAGAGAAAGACAGAGGAGGATGGAAGGAAAGAAGGATGGAAGAGAGGAAAGGGCAGACACCCGAGAGCAGCACTACATCGAGTGAGTGGATGGTGAGCGCCCCCACCTACCTCAACTCACTACGTATATATCCATCTATCCATCCATCATCCAATCCTACATTGCCCCATGAGGAGCGCAGGAGCCCGGGGCTAGGCAGCCGGTCCCGACATTTAAGATGAGAGTGACCAGCCTCACTCATCCCTGAGTGGCACTACATGAGCAATCAACCCCAACCACCCCTTGGATATAAACCTTCACCGGCTCAAACCGACTGGAGCGTAACAATTACTCACTAAACCACCAGGCGCCAAAATTTGGTTATATGGTTACCACCCAGCGTAGTAAATGGTTTCCTGGTGCACAGGAAACAATTTAGCTTGTCACTCAGTGTAGAGTCACCCACAGGCTGAAGGAGTGGATGGTGAGCGTCTCTCTCTCTCTCTCTCTCTCTCTCTCTCTCTCTCTCTCTCTCTCTATATATATATATATATATATATATATATATATATATATATATATATATATATATATATATATATAAAATAAGACCTTGCCGTGTGATGCTGACCTTTGACCTATTATTCTAACAAACAACAGATCAGCCTCTTGGATGATCCTTCCCTTCTCCACAGGCGTAACTCAGATACTATAAAAACTGTTTTAAAAATTGAATCCCTTCTTCTTGCCTGATCCTTAGCCATCCCACCCGGCTTGGTTCAAATCATATCAACACTTTTTAAGCTAACCTTGTTCATGTGTTTGACCTTTCTCTATGACTTTGAATCATCACTGACTGTTTTTTCCTCCTATTCTTGACTTATCCTCAATCCTTCCGAAACAGTAGAGAGTTGCCCTGCAGTCCCATTGGGCCCAGGTTCGAATCCCAGCTGGGGCAGGGAACAATTTAAGGGTTTGAATTTCATTATATCAGACCTGACAGATCTACTAGATGACCCACCGACCTGTCGTAAAAATACTCCCGCTAATACCAATACACCAGTCCTGTGTGAGACAGCCCTAGCATGTTTTCAATACGGATGGTGGGTGTTAGTGCCGAAGTGGTGACATGTGAAGGTGTATGGTATGTACGAGGACTACTGGGCCTTGGTAATGGGCTATGAAGCCTATGCCCAGTGTCGGGCACATTAAAAAAAAAAAAATCAGAAAAAGAATGTTGCAGTTGACTTTATCCTGTGAACTTCTCCTACAACCTGTCCGTGAAAAAAAAAAAAAAAAAAAAAAAGCAGACCCTCAACGCTTCCACCAAATGTGTTTAAAACTGAATAAAAAAAGTCTGATTTATTTTATTAAGAATCATATGCGTGGGTCGAACTTGGACCTTGCCCTGTGACCTTGATTTCAGACTGATCATTCTAAATTATTGATAATTTCATTCTAGCCTCATTATCAGCCCCATCCCCCAGTCTGGTCCGAACTGGATATAATCTTTATACGCTGAATTTGTTGGGTTAACATCAGACCTAACTCTGTGACCCTGATCTTTGACCTCTTGTCCAAAACAAATTTCCTCTTCAGCTTGCTTTCCACGTTTTCACCAAAGTCAGTTAAAATCGGGTAAAAACTATTTGAGTTATTTTGTTCACACACACACACACACACACACACACACACACACGACTTAAACCGTAACGCCTGCTCTCACTACATGAGCGAGGGTAAAAATATTACTTACATCATTCATAATGGGCAAATGTCTCATATGAGGTAGGAGTGAAGCTGGGTGTAAGGTGACACGAGAGTCCTTCTTTCCCTCTGTACAACCATCCATTGCACCTGGCGAGAAGGGCATTGGGGGAGGAGTGGGTGGGAGGGGAGGAACACCTTCTGACCACTCTGTCACCCCATTTCCAGGAACTGGGGGTGCGTAAGGGACGGGAGACGTCAGTTCTTGTAGTTCCATCATCCTTTCAAAGTCGACGCAGATCCAGTTAGTTTCACCACTCTCGAACCTCTTTCGCTTTCCTGCCCAGCACTGAAAGATTGAAAAAGTGAGAAAGAGAGAGAGAGAGAAATAGAGTGGGGATTCCAACGTGATAACATTAATAATACTAATTACCAGCGTAACAGAAGCCCTTATGATACTATAACAATCAAGTGGCTATATATAACCTTCCTCTTCAAAGTGCGTCAGAGAGAGAGAGAGAGAGAGAGAGAGAGAGAGAGAGAGAGAGGATAACTGCAGTAGGCCGGTTGGCCCATGCTAGGGAACTCCTAGAAGAGTAACTGAACTACTAGAATGAGATAAGGATACCAAAGAAGAAGGCTCTCCCTCGTCCTCCAAACCCTTCAGCCAAAGCCGCCAGGAAGAAGTCAAAAAGAACACCACTCAGTATAGAACACCTGGCGTGTACATTTTATAGGAAAGTGTGAAAGGAGAAAGAGACTATCATAGTTTAACCTGAAAAAGAAAAAGAGTGAATTAGTATTGGTGTTTGGATTTTATTTTATCTATTCATTATTTTGTCATATGCCTATCTAGCCTATGCTTGAATCTCTCGGTGGAAGAGGCAGCAACTACTTTACTATGAAATTCCATTCGTCTGCTACTCTATTGCCAAACCAATTTCTACGTATTTCCTTACTGAAACGGAATTTTGCTAGTGTGAAACCATTACTTAATTTCTATCCTCTGTGCTCACTTTAAGTACTTTACTAATATCACCCTTATTTATTCCCTTCATCCACTTAAACATCTCAGTCAAGTCTCCCCTTACTGTACGCCTTACTGTAGTGAGTGCGGGGAGGACTTTTATGCATGGTTGCGGGAAGTCAAGACGTGTTTTCTGAGCTCTCCTCTAGCTATAGGGTTGCCTCACCGGCGTTAGCTTTGTTTTATTCGCCACTAGGGCGTTTTAAATAAAGTTAGGTTAGTTCGTACTCATTTTCCTCCCCTCCCTGTTAGAGATACCTTTTTATCGCCCCCCTGAGTTTACCTTTGCTTATCGCCCACGGAGGGTCTCCCCCACTGATCGCTCTGGGGCGTGAACGGACACGGTCGGGCCTCCCTGGGGTGGTTTGAGAGGGCAACCTCAGATATAGGTGTTCTGCCCCTGGTTGTTTGTCCCTTGTTTGTCTTTTCTCCTTCTTCCCACTTCCCCCATTAGGGGGGGGTTACTATGGAGGATGCCCATGCTGCCTCCCCCCCCCTTCAGGGGGGGAGGTGGACCTGATGACACCCAGACTGATAGACGGACTGACTGGCCCCAGACACACACACTCCTTGACATCCCTGTAAATAATGCTCAATATGTGACCCTACATGCTTTAGGTTCTACTCCCTTGAGCAGTCTCAATCCTTTCCTTATCAAGAAAGTGATTGATTACTGTGCTGGGGAGGTGGAACAAGTAAAAAAACTTGGTAACGGAGACCTTCTTATCAAAATAGTAAATTCATCCCAGGTAAAAGACTTAATGAAACTGTGTAAATTCCACGAATGTGATGTCGAGCCAAAGATCCCGCACGCCATGAATTCCTGCAAAGGTGTTATCACCTGCAGGGATCTCATGGTTATGGAAGAGGATAAGATCATACGGGAACTTGCTCAGCAGGACGTAATCGATGGCCGGTTTATTACAAGATATTCTGAAGGCGTGAGGACGAAGACTGCCACCACTGTCTTGACTTTTGGAAAATTCACTCCCGGACCATGTCAAAGTTGGCTACGAAATTGTTAACGTAAGGCCATACATCCCAAATCCACTTCGTTGCTTAAGGTGTCAATTATATGGACACGGAGATAAGACTTGTCGGGCTTCCCAGTCAGTGTGTGGCAAATGTGGAACACAGGGACATGATGCTGAACACTGCACATCAGAGACGGTTCGTTGTTTTCATTGCGAGGGCGCACACTCCACTTCCTCTAGGGATTATCCCAAGTGGAAGGAGGAGAAGGAGGTCTGTGCAGTGAAAGCAACTGAGGCATTTCCTACTACGAAGCTAGGAAAAAGGTGAAGGAGTTGCATGCAACTCCCATGCCGAGTAGGTCCTATGCTTCGGCGGTAATGTTCCGTCCCGTCATGTGCACCGTAGAAACACAGACTGACCCTGAACCTGTTCCTCTTGCCTCACACTCTACCTCTCCATCTGAGCCTCCTGTCCAATCCACCTCTCAAACTGACACCCCTGTTGCACCTTCCTACTCTCAGGCTGCTGCTGCCTCTCAGTCAGTCAAGCTTAAACTGAAGCCTGACAACTCTAGTAAGAATAATATGACCACTCTCACCAAGTCACGACCTCATGTTCTTCCTGCTCCTGGCCCAGTGAGGGAGAGAAAAGGGAGCTCTTCCTTGGTGGAATCTGGGACCCTAGTTATTGACGAAAACATGGAGGTTTCCGTCACCAAGCACCGGGATAGGTCCGCCGGTAGTCGCTTGCCTGCTGGTGGGCGGTAAAAAAAAAGCCTAAGCATACTGGCCCCCAACATAAATCTTAAACCACCGCATTCACTATATTACAGTGGAATTGTAGAGATATTGGGAATAAATTACATGATATAGCAATCTTGCTTTCCATACACAGGCCAGACATTGTTTGTTTACAGGAGACGCGCCTGGAGGATCATCCTGATCCTCCACAGTTCAAACACTACCACCCATATAGAAGATATGAAGGTCATGGAGTAGCCATATACACACACAAATCACACCCACAAACGGAAGTGATTCTAAATTCTACTCTGGAAGCTGTCACGTGCAGAGTAAAATTTAATAACACGTATCTATTTGCTCTCTGTACTGTCCTCCACATGGCCTCATTGATAGTGATGCTTTATATTCACTATTTGAACATCTGCCTGGGAATAAGTTAGTGCTGGGCGATTTTAATGCCCATCACTATCAGTGGGGTAGTTTGAGGATTGATGGTCATGGGGAGCAAATGGCTGACCTAATACTACAGTCCAACCTCTGTCTTCTGAACGACGGTAGAGCAACTCGTGTAGATGATCGTACCGGTAACTTTTCGGCCATTGACTTATCTTTGGCCTCCCCTGGTATACATCAAGATTTCTCATGGGACCCTTACGACGACTCCTTGGGAAGTGACCATTTACACATCTGTCTTTCTTATACACGCGACATCATATTGGACCCTCCACCTCCAAAATTTGACTATAAGAAAGCAGATTGGGGATCCTTCTCAAGGATCGCCAATTTAGCTATATCTGGGGAGACCATAGATGTTAAGGTCGAAAATATAACCCAATCCATATTACATGCAGGTGTTGCTGCTATTCCCAAGACTTCTACAGTTCATGCGAAGCATAGAGCACATTGGTGGATGCTGGATTGCCGACAAGCATTAAGAAAACGCAATAGGAGATACAGGATTTTTGATAGTCAGCCCACTGAGGAAAATTTTATTTCATACAAACAGGCACGGGCTGAGGCAAGGAGAATAATAAGAAGGGCTAAACGTGACTCCTGGCAGTCCTTTGTGTCCACGGTGACTCATACAACACCATTACGTAAAGTCTAGTCCACTATAAGAATATTAAATAATAAATGCCCATACTTCCCTGTGACCACCCTGCAGGTGAATAACACCATCTATGACGAGCCCGTGGACGTTGCTAACATCCTCGCCAGAAGTTTTTCTCATGTAAGTAGCTCAGCCAAGTATGATCTGCGTTTCCAACATCAAAAACGCATGGCTGAGCTACAGATTATTGACTTTTCCACAGAAGACGTAGACTCCCCGTACAACAAAGAGTTTACGGTAGATGAACTGCTCCTTGCCCTTAAATCCTGTAAAGACACCAGACCTGGACCAGACACCATCACGTACGGTATGGTCCAGCATCTTAATCAGGACAACCTGATTAAGATGTTAGCATTGTACAATGAGATTTGGGCGTCTCGAACGTTCCCAAACTCATGGCACTTTGCGCACGTCATACCGATGCCCAAAGAGGCTGGTCGTCTTATGAATCCCACTCATTTCGTCCTATTGTGTTGACTTCTTGTCTATGTAAGGTCATGGAACAAATGGTAAATATAGGCTTCTTTTGGTTTTAGAGTCGAAGAATTTGTTAAGTGATCAACAATGTGGCTTCCGTAAATACAGAAGTTCACTAGATCATTTAATGAATTTGGAGCACTGTATTTCAGAGGCATTTGCCAATAAAAAATTCATGATAGAGGTGTTCTTGGACATCCATAAAGCCTATGACATGACATGGCGACACGGTATACTAATGAAGGTCTATGCTTATGGTTTAAGAGGAAATTTGCCTATTTTTATTTCAAATTTCTTAAGGAACAGGACTTTCTCTGTCAAATTGCCCCGTAACGTAACATCGGTTATATTTATCCAGGAAAACAGGGTGCCGCAGGGAAGTGTGCTTAGTCCTACTTTATTTAGTATTATGATCAATGATATTCTGTCATCAGCTCCCATCCCCAGGAATCTTAAATAATCACTCTATGCTGACGATTGTGCAATATGGCACTCCTCCTGTAATGCACAATTTTCGACTGGGCGGATTCAAGCAGCCCTTGACTCCGTCCACCAATGGGCCTTGCAGTGGGGATTTAAGTTTTCCATCCCTAAGTGTGCCGCTGTAGTTTTTACAACTCGTAACGTCCCCGATTTGCATTTATTTTTGGATAATCAAGCGGTACCTTTTCAAAATTCTGTAAAGTTTTTGGGCCTCCACTTTGATCGCAGAATGAATTTTAAACTGCACGTTAATACTTTGCTTGCTCGTTGTGATAAACCATTAAATGTCCTTAAGTACCTAGCGGGTACTACGTGGAGTGCCGACAGAAAATCTTTATTAATGGTGTATAAGTCCCTTATTCAATCAAAGCTAGACTATGGCACATAGGTGTATGGCTCAGTATCCAATGCCACGCTGAAAGGATTGGATGTGCTACAGAATAAATGTTTGTGAATGTGTCTTGGAGCCGTCCGGTGTACCCGTGTAGCTCGTATGGAAGTGAAGGCGAATGTGCCTCCCCTCCGTATTCGCCGTGACTACCTGGCCTTTTCGTACAGCATATGAACATATAGGAAAAGTAATATCGGCAATGTGGCCTGTACCCCCCTGCGTCAATACCTCCATCTCATGCGGGGGGTGCGTCGGCCACTTGCCGTTCGCCTCCACTTACTGACTCAGGAGCTTGGTGTGGACCCCAGTGACTGTGACAAGTTGGTGCTTAAAAATATAGCGCCTTGGGAGCCACCCGGCTTTACTGTTGATGTTACATGGCTCTCAGCACCAAAGGTCAAGGCGCCGGAGGCGGAGGTCCACCACTTGTTTCGTAACATCATCATTCGTCACTTGGGGTCCCACCACTTGTACACAGATGGTTCCAAGTCGAGTGAATGTGTAGGTGCAAGTGTGTGGTCGACTGAATGTGCTCTCAGGTATTGGCTGCCGACTCATACATCTGTGTTTACCTCCAAACTTTTTGCTATTGACAAAGCCATAGACTATGCTCTCAATTCAAGGCATGACTCATTTGTCATATTTTCAGATTCGAAATCAGCCCTTCAGGCAATTGCATCTTGTATTACGGACTCGCACGAGATCCAGGGCCGGATCGTTAATAAGTTGCATTCATGCAACAAGTCATTCACGCTGATCTGGGTGCCTGGTCATTGTCGTATCTACGGCAATGAGCAGGCTGACTTACTTGCAAAGTCGGCTGTAGAGCTCGAGGAGACTTGGGACGTTCCTCGTGATCTACGGTCGAGTCTCTCTCTCAGAAAGAAATCAATAAATCTTCTGTGGCAAGGTCAGTGGACCAGACTAAATATTCCAACTTGTAAGCCACACCTGGGCGACTGGGACACTGCCAACCGACCCAGTCGCCTTGAAGAAAAAGTATTGGCACGGCTACGGCTCAATGCCACCATTTTAACTCACATGAAACCATGTATGGAAAGACGCTTCCCACCGCACTGTGACATCTGTAATGCGGTGTTATCTATAAGTCATATCATCCTGCGCTGTCGGCGATTTATTCGTGAACGTGCTTCACTTATAAATTACTGCGGCGCAACAGACGTCCCCTTCACCCTTTCCACCATCCTGGGTGATGGGGACATTGTTATGACTGATAAATTGATGGCTTTCCTGAGAGACACTGGACTGATCAGAGTGATGTGACTTTTTTACTGTATGGTTATAGTTTTCAACTGTAAATATGTATATATAGTACTGTTAATTAGGGTTGACAGTTGGCGTATTTGAAATAGTTCCTCCACCCACTGATCTACTGTATTGCTAATATTAATGTCCCTTCCATTAAACCCCGTTCCTCGACTAACAGTCACCAGCTGATGAGCGCAAGTGTGCAATATAGGAAGGTATTGGGCACTTGCAGTCGATGGTGGTCTGCTGGGCGAGGTTCTTCACTTTTTGTACAAATTATGTAAATACATTATACCATCTTGCTTAAGTTATTCTAATTAGGGCCTACAGCTGACGTATATGGAAATGTTCCTGACTCGTCTGGTTCCCTTTCATATATTGATGTCCCCTATATTAGGTTGTGCCTCGACTGACAGTCACCAAGTGATGAGCGCAGGTATGTAATATAGAAAGGCATTTCATATCTGCAGTCGATGGTGTTCTCTTGGTCGAGGCTTCTTTACCATTAATGTAGGTCTAGTTATTTGTCTCTTAGGATTTAGTATAGGTTAGCGATTTGTCTGTCAGGTGGTTAGTTTTAGGGTCTTTAGATTAGGCATTTTAGTCTATAAGTAATATAAGGTTAAAAATATAAAAAATTAAAAAAAATAATAAAAATAAAACTACAAAAAAATTATTATATATATATATATATATATATATATATATATATATATATATATATATATATATATATATATATATATATATATATATATATGTACAGTACGTGTGCATGAAAGTGTGTATGTTCATATGCATGGATGTGTGTATGTATGTATGTATGTATGTATATATGTTCGTATATATATGTATATATGTATCAATGTATATACATATATATATTTTGCCTTAATGACCAGGGACTCCTGCCCCAATGGTCGATAGGCAAAAAAAAAAAAAAAATATGTAGTGAGTGAAGACTTAGTCTTTTTAGTCTGTCTTCATATGCCATGCTCTGAACATCATGTATCATTTTTGTCATTCTTGTCTGTACATTTTCTAACGAGACAATATCCATAATATAGTAAGGACACCGACACTGTACTGCGTAGTCTAAATGCGGCCTTACTAATGCTAAAGTTGGAATATTTCTTTTGATGACCTATTGCTCACGCTTCTCGAAATAAATCCTAGGACACTATTCGCTTTATATCTCGCATAAATATACTGTTGCCTTGGTCTGGGGTCGTAACTAACCATAACTCCTAGATCTCTCTCGCATTCCGATTTGCTAATGTCTTTGTTATCAATATTGTATTTAGTATCTCAAATGGTCTTGCCTGCGTTAAGTAATTTACATTTTTCCACGTTAAATTCCATTTGCCAAGTATTAGGCCAAGTAGTAAACCATTTGCCAAGTATTAGACCTTTTGTAAGTTATAGCAATCGTCAGTCAAGTTAATGATATGCCCTATTTTTGTATCGTCGGCAAATTTGCTGATGCTGCTAGTGACTCCTAAGTCTAGATCATTTATATATACAATAAATAATAAGGAATCGAGTACTGAACCCTGTGGTACAGTTACTTATCCCCAAACCGACTTAGTTCCATTTTCCTCCTATATATTACCAATATCCCGGGAGTCCCGGGTTCGATTCCCGGCATATTAGTAATATATAGGATGATTTTTCCTGTGTACAGTACAGGTTTCTCTCTTCATTATTAATACTCGCTGCTTTCGTCCTTTCAGCCAGGACTCTATGCACTTTAAGATATCGCCGTCTATACCGTGTGCTCGAACCTTTCTAACTAACCTTTCGTGTGGGACCTTATCAAATGCTTTACTAAAGTCCAGATAAATAACATCGTAAGCTTTGTCGCTGTCTACTGCCTCGTAGACCTCCGAGTAGAATGACAACAAGTTTGTGAGGCAGGGTTGTCCTTGCCTGACTTTCATTTATAAGATTAAATCTTTCTAAGTGTTCCCTAATCTTATTTGTCAAAATTGATTGCAGAGAGAGAGAGAGAGAGAGAGAGAGAGAGAGAGAGAGGGGTGGGGAGATAGGCCCATTCTTGATAATCCCATCCCCACACTGTTCCTTCCTAAGGACCTAATCCCTTGACATTCCCTAGCGTGCTTACTGATGGTATTTTTGTTGTCCATATATGTTTATTTCTTAAGGGACTATTTATTTCTGTTATTAGCATATATAAAAGTTTATTTTTTTATGACACTACTTATTTTTATTATTTACATGCATTTCACTATTTTTTTTTCTATTGTCAACATTATATTGGGCATCAATAAGGATCTATGTATAGAACACTGGATGCTGTCAAAGAGTTAGTCTGCTCCCTAGTGACCTTCTTATCCCTCTTTCTCTCCCCTAAAGATGTGCTTGGGATATTTCGTGTTTCCTTTTTCCCTGTGGATTTATTTCCGTGTGTACGGATGTATTTTTGCCTGAAATGTAGGGAACACGTGTTGGTTGGTTATAAGGTTACCACCCAGCGTTGTAAATGCTTTCCTGGTTTGGGAATGTCCATCAACCATAAATCTGTATTTGATTAATTCGGAAAATTATGTGTGTGTGTGTGTCTGAGAGAGAGAGAGAGAGAGAGAGAGAGAGAGAAAGAGAGAGGTCCATGCTTGATAATCCGCTTCCCACACTCTGATAATCCTTTAAGAACTTAATGCTACGACACTCCCCAGTTACGCTTACCGGTATATAAGTCATTGTTATCCATAAGTGTGTCTATCAAAAATTATGTTTTATGCATGTAATATTATTTATTTTAATACTATATTTATTTAGCTAGAAAGAAGGACATAAGTATTAGAACACTTTA